>NC_090731.1:90416896-90434396 GCF_036898095.1 Palaemon carinicauda
AGCACCTACTTTTGTGAGTGGATGGATATAGGATCAGACTATAATCTCAGTCTTCTACTGCGGAACTCCAATGTAACAAATTCTCTCTTAGTCTTTACTAATTGGAGTATGGATAAGCAAGGGATGTGTACTAGAAAGTTACAAAGTAGATAAAAGTGTGAGAATCTGAAAGATCTGGACTCTATGGGTTGTGCATCATCAGAACCATTGCTGACTGATGCACTAGAACTACAAGTCAAAACTTGAGTAGTTAGGTTAGGGTTCAAAATTGGACCAAGAATCAAACTTCTTATTGACGAATAACTATTGGACCAAGTTCTGGCTTGTGAAAACTAAACTAAAGAGACCAAGATCATATGATGTTCATTATCCAAATTGGGAAACTAATTAAAGAATCGAGGTAAGAGGTGGTTTTGAATAATTCTTAATAATAATTACCCAGTGTTTTGGATGTACTTAGAAGACCTTTGAATATTCAGTGTTTTTATATATTGCTCTCTGAGAGTTATATAATCGTCTCAGAGCTCGGGTATTAATATTTTCAAGTGTAACAGATTTAATGTAAAAACAAACAGGCAAGTTTGGAACTCGAGAGGTTGTATAGCTTACCAGCTGTGATATATAACGGATTTTGAGCGAAGCGAAAAATCTATTTTTGGGTGAGATAGCCATGTCGTCCTGATGGAAGTTCCTATAGGGTAGCTTCCTAGGGTATATTACAACTACGGCGATATTCCCAGAGAATTTACCTTAAGGTACCAGAATTCTAACTCCTGGAGCGAGTATCCCTCGTGAAAGGGATATCGCGACATATCAGAGGACGTATTCTAGACACGTCACATGGCAATCTACGACCTGAACAGAGATTTCGTCTCGTAGGAGGGAGATTGACGAGATACGAACTCGGGAAAGAAAAAGGGGAGCCGCTCCCAAGGCTTTCCTATCCCCCGATTCGTATGCGTGCCTGGCGCCAATCCTGGCGCCATCTGTATTCCTTGTAGCGTACACGAGGTGCTACGGATACTGTATGTAGGGAGGGGTCCTACAGCCCTTTCTTAGAAAGGCAAGGGCGGGTCCATCAGGACGACATGGCTATCTCACCCAAAAATAGATTTTTCGCTTCGCTCAAAATCCGTTTTTTGGGCTCAAGCCATGGCGTCCTGATGGAAGGTTCCTTTTTGGTAGCTTCCTTGGGTATAAGACTACTAAGATATTCCCAGAGAATTTAACCACAGGTTATCACAGAATTCTAACTTCTGGAGCGAGTATCTCAAAGGTTTCCCTTTAAGACATCGTAATTCAACAGGGGACGCATGTCTGAACGCGCCACATAGCTATCCTCACCCCGAACAGAGTTAATGCTTCGGTGTGTAAGGGCTGAGAATAGCTGGGAGCCGCTCCACAGCCAATCTCACTCGTGGCTACTACTGATACTCGAGACGTAAACAAACGGACGCCATTGCTCAGATGACGTCACGCCCGTCTTCATCCTTTGTTTAGTAGCTGCCCTACTTAGACGGATTTTCCCTGTGTTAACTTTATCGTTTTGCATCTTCGCTATGTCGTTACCTTCAGCCTCGCCTTCTTCTGGAAAGTTGAGTACAAGGTTCCAGTATTGTTTAATTAAGCTCTGGCCGTAAAGTAAATATTACTTTCCGAGATAATTGCTGTTTTGTAGCAGAGCTGTGCCTCTACCGGACCCGCCATTTTATGGCGTCGTTGTTGTTATGCATGCCTTATTTAGTTAGCCACAACAACGTTTTCCGGCCTTATTTACTAATCGATTACATTAGTTTATTTAGTCTTCATAGCTAGGAACTTTTATATCGTGTTTAGACGCTTTTTATCGGTCATCGATTGACCTCATACCAGTCGGCTACTATAGCCCCCAGGCCAGGAGCCTACATACAAGTGTTCATGCATGATTTATTAGTGATCCTAGGCTAAGTTATGAAGATAGTGGCATTATTTTACAATACTTTTGACAGTGATGCAAATGTTTTCGCCTTCAGGGACCATATAGGGGATAGGCTAGTCAGTGACTCTTTCTAGCCTAACCTACTGGTAGGACCCCTATATGCTTCCTTCATCCCCTGCCTTGGCATTCCCTCTAATTAGCCTTGATTCCTTTTCTGAGTAAAGGGATCAATTGTCTAATAGAGTATTTATCGCCTCTCTGTCCTCCCTAAGGGAATGAACCTCCCTTAGGGTTGCGTCCGAGAGTGAGGTTAGGCTAGCCCTACCTCTATGGCTAGGATCGTCTATGACTTTCCTGCGATAGCGATATGTCTTCTTCCTTTCCTAGTTCAGGACTTTTAGCCCTGCTCTAGGTTGGGTTAGGAAGGTTTCTCTGTTCCATGCTGAAACTGTACTCATGCACCGTTTTAGCCGATCTGCCTGATCTTAGGTTAGGGAGTGTCCTCCCTTTCCCTAGTGGCCGCTCTGGTACAGAAACCCTTCCTTGGAAGACTTCTCTCTTCTCCCTCCCCACCTATCTCTTGTATAGCCTAGCCTATGCTTAGGTTAGTCTATACCCATCTGTCCCCTGTCCTACAACTCCTCCCTAGGGTGGAATAGTAGGGCTACCCGAGCTTCCATGTGCAGTCCGCTCTGGTACATATACCTTCATAGTGTCCTATAAGGTTAGTTGCTAGAATAGTTCTGCATATGGGAGTCTCCCCCCCCCCTTTGGGTGTCCCCTAGCCCTCCCTTGGGCTACCTTGCTCCCGGTCCTCAGTGACCCCTGCTCCTGGATGTTAGAGCCTGCCTCTATCATGGGTACACCCTCTCAGGGGAGGGGGGGATGTCCGGAGTCCATGACGGTACTTCCTGCATTCCTTCCCTCCCCCCTGTCTCTCTCCCTATCCGGGTGCCGGTCTCTTGCCGCCTCTATTGTCGGCAATACCTGCCTCCTACCTTGGTGACTCTCCCTAACCTTGCCGCCAGCCCCCCGTGTACCGAGGGACTGCCGGCTGCCGCCGGCTACTACCGGCGGCTCTCCTCCTCCTAGCTTGTCGTCCGCTCGCCGGTCGGCCGCCGGAGTGCCGGCATCTACTGCCGGCAACCCGGTACAGCTTTAACCATCCTTATCCCAGTCACCAATCCGGCATCCTCCGACTGCCGGAGCCGCCGCTCCCTGCCGGCGTGCCGCCGTTGTGCCAGCGGCCGCCAACCTGGTTTATGACTGACTTTAAACATTGTCTGTCCTAATGCCAGAATCTCTGCTGGAGCGAACTCCGGCATGCCGGCGGCTTGCCGGATACCCCCGGAGGCGTCAAGAATACTTGCACCCCCTTCTTATAGCTATCATATGACAATGATAGCCCTATATCGCAAACAGATAGACTGTTTCTACTATTAAGATCAGTACCTTGGTACTGTTCTGTTAGTGATCATGCTGTCTCTTTGCATTCTTCTAAATTCCAGCATGCTGCGTGCATCTTAGCACGGCTGGTTGCCAGAAGCAGTTACCTTAAAAAGAGGCCTTCTAGCCCCTAGCTTGGGACCGAATGATCTCGGTCCCAATCTTGCCCTTGGGTTTTTTCCACGGAATTCCAATATACTATGGAACTCTAAGGAATTATATCCGGTGCCTTCGGTCACTCGGATTATCCAGGGACCAAGCTTATGGTAACCAGCCGGGCGAGATGCATGGAGTATGTTCTCCTTTACTATTTCAATCTCTATGCATCACACCCTTCATTAAGTTAAAATTAATAATTAATATTAACTTAGTTTAAGAGCCATTCTTATGACTCCCCCATACTCATTTTCTCTTTCTTCCACAGGAGGAGCAGATGAAGTGTGATTTCGCCTTCTGTGCTGTGAAACGCCCGCAGTTTTACGGGCATACGGCTTGCAGGACTCACGCCCCTTGTGCAGACAAGAAAGGGGATTTGAAGTTTTGGAATCCACTGAACTGTACGGTCTGTCAGGCTCACCTAGTTGAAGCCTTCCATAACCCTCCCTCAGCGGAGATCAGAGACATTTCTCGTGAAAAGCTGCGCAAGTGGGTGCGTGGCTTCCAGAAAAATGCTACCGGACCTTACCTGGCCACCGAAGAACTGAGGTCACTTTTGTTCCCTAAGGCCTCCCCTGATTCAGTGGTACCCAAAGACGTGATCCCCACTGTCCAAATTACGGTGGAACCTGATGTAGTCATGGCTCAGTCCATGCACGAGTGCCGTTTGGATTCCAAAGATGACGAACAGATTTCGGATGTCTCGGAAGACACGGAGAAAACGCTTATGGCTCAAGGAGCCGAAGATGACGAAGACAAGGTGGAATACGCCGAGTCGGAGCAAGAGGTCGCTCCTCCGTCCATCCCCCCTCCTACTCCTACACCGACGGAAGTGTCTATTCCGTCTACCTCCTCGGCCCCGGATCCTTCTTCTTCCACTCAAGAATTGATCCGACTGATTAGAGCCGTCATGGACGACAGGCTGAAGGAGAACCAGGAGTCCATCAGGTCTATGATAGGATCCAGAGAACCGAAGAGGATTTCGGTCAAGGATCTCCCCGCTTGCTCTCATGCCAACCCGTGGAGGTATGCAGAGCATATGGTTATTGCGACCGGCAGGATCTTTGTCAGTGATAAGATCGGCACGGTCCCTTTGGAAGACGTGGAGTTCTTCCCAAACTTTGAGGCCTACCCGGACTGTTATGTCCGGCTTCGTTCCGAACCTGCCTCGAAGGAAGAGACCAAACCTAAGGAAGAGATAGTGTTCGATCTCGCAAAGGCCCAGGCTATGCTAGCCGCCGCATTCAAGAGTAGAGGCTTTACCTGCTCTAAGCTTCCGGCCCTGAGCAAGAAGCACCCTACTTACGTTGCACCTGAAACTGCGGTTCTTCCATTCTTGGAAAAGGCCTTAGCTGCATGCCTTAAAGCTGCGGATGAAGGGAAACCCTGCCCTGCATTGGAGGAGTGCAGACCCTTCTCCATAGTGACCCCCCCTGACGCTCGACACTGGAAAGATGTCCAACATACTTTCGTCGTGGGAAGGCTCGATCCTGACGTCGCCGGATGTCAGTTTAATGAAGACCTCCCTATGCTCAACGATCACCTCCTTCGTCGGGAACAAGATACGAAGGAGAGGCTTGCAGCATCCCTATCTCATCAAGTCCAACTTGAAGTTATGGCCTGTGACACCAGAGTACCAGACCACTACATGGTACTCTCCAAATCCCACTTATTGACTGTAATGAAGGACTTGTACCACTTCATAAAGGCTCGAAGAGCCTGTCGTGAATTCGTGTTTGCTGGTGCCACCGTGAAACACGAACCCCGGAGGCTGATTTCCTCCAACATCTGGGGAAAACACCTCTTTCCTTCTGACCTTGTGAAGGAAATCACTGACAGAGCCGCCACGGAGAATAGGAACCTTCTCCACAAGTGGGGCATGTCCAGAAAAAGGAAACCCTCTCAGGACGACGGACCTCAACCTAAGAGGAAATCCCAAAAGCCAAAACCCCAGCAACGTCAGCAAAGACGTCAGTTTCCGGGACCCGCTACCTCCCAAGTGGTTGCCCAACCACAACAGACCTTTCAATTGGTCTCCCAACCGGTGTTGTCACAGTCACCGGTCTTCACCCCTGCCTTTGAGCAACAATCAACTACCTTTCGTGCCAAAGGTAGAGGCTCATTCAGGGGTGCAAGCAAAGACGCCTCTCGCCGTCCCTCCAGAGGTAGAGGAGGAAAGGGAGCTAGCGGCCGAGGCAGCAAGCCCTCGGGACACCAGAAGCAATGAAGTGCTTCCGGTGGGAGGAAGACTCCGCCAATTCCAGGATCGTTGGACCTTCGATCCCTGGGCGCACAGCATCGTCAAGAAGGGTCTAGGCTGGAGTTGGACTCAACCACCCCCAATCTTCCAGCAATTCTTCCAACAATCAACCCCCCTTCTGGAAGAATATGTTCTAGACCTCTTGAACAAGAAGGTGATAAGGAAGGTAAAGTCCACCAGGTTCCAAGGGAGACTGTTTTGTGTCCCCAAGAAGGACTCAGACAAACTCAGAGTCATTCTGGACTTATCCCCCCTCAACAAGTTCATAGCGAACGACAAATTCAAGATGCTGACGCTTCAACAAATAAGGACCCTTCTGCCTCGAGGTTCCTACACGGTCTCCATAGACCTGGCGGATGCCTACTGGCATGTTCCAATGAACCATCACGCTTCCTCCTACCTAGGATTTCGACTCCAAAGGAAAAGCTACGCCTTCCGGGCCATGCCCTTCGGCCTCAACGTGGCCCCTCGGATCTTCACAAAACTGGCGGATGCCATAGTACAACAGCTCCGCCTAAGAAACGTCCAGGTGATGGCCTACCTCGACGACTGGCTAGTCTGGGCTCCATCGCCCGAAGATTGTGCAAAATCTTGCAACGAAGTTACCCAGTACCTAGAACACCTGGGATTCAAGATCAACGAGAAAAAATCTCGCCTCTCTCCAGCTCAGAAGTTTCAGTGGTTGGGAATCCACTGGAACCTTCAGTCACACCGCCTTTCCATCCCCCAGAAGAAAAGGAAGGAAATAGCAGGGTCTGTCAAGCGACTACTGAAATCCAAACGCATTTCAAGACGACAGCAGGAACGAGTTCTAGGCTCTCTACAGTTCGCCTCAGTGACAAACCCAGTGCTTCGCGCACAGCTAAAGGATGCCGCGGGAGTCTGGAGACGTTCGGCATCCATCGCTCGAAGAGACCTCAAGAGACGGCTTCCAAACAGACTGCGACGTCTCCTAAAGCCGTGGTCGGAAGAAAAGGCCCTGAAAAGGTCCATTCCTCTCCAACACCCTCCTCCATCACTCAACATCCACACGGATGCCTCACTGGAAGGTTGGGGAGGTCACTCCCACCAGAAACAGGCTCAAGGCACCTGGTCTCCCCTGTTCAAGACGTTCCACATAAACATCTTGGAGGCCATGGCGGTCCTTCTAACACTGAAGAAGTTATCCCCGCCGCCCTCGATCCACATTCGTCTAACCCTAGACAACTCGGTGGTAGTTCGTTGTCTCAATCGCCAAGGCTCAAGATCGCCCCAGATAAATCAGGTGCTTCTCCCAATCTTCCGTCTGGCAGAGAAGAAGAAGTGGCACCTGTCTGCAGTTCACCTACAAGGATTCCGCAATGTGACAGCGGATGCTCTATCTCGGACAAACCCGATAGAGTCGGAATGGTCTCTAGACGAAAGATCGTTCTCCTTCATCTCTCACCAAGTCCCAGAACTTCAGATAGATCTCTTTGCAACGAGCGACAACAATCAACTTCCTCTGTATGTAGCCCCGTACGAGGACCCCAAGGCAGAAGCAGTGGATGCCATGTCACTGGACTGGAACAGATGGTCCAAGATCTACCTGTTCCCCCCCACCAACCTTCTGTTGAAAGTCCTCTCCAAACTGAGAACCTTCAAAGGGACAGCGGCCCTAGTGGCTCCCAAGTGGCCCCGGAGCAACTGGTACCCCCTGGTCCTGGAGCTGCAGCCCAAGCTGATCCCTCTCCCGGGCCCAGTTCTCTCTCAACAAGTACAGAAGTCGACTGTCTTCGCTTCATCATCGAAAATCAAGGACCTTCATCTCATGATTTTCTCTCCCTAGCCGCAAAGAAGAGGTTTGGGATCTCGAAGAAAAGTCTGGACTTCCTAGAGGAATACAAGACCGAATCCACGAGACGGCAATATGAATCATCCTGGAGGAAATGGGTCTCCTTTGTCAAGACAAAAAATCCTAAAGAAATCACGATTGATTTCTGCATGTCCTTCTTTATTCACCTTCATGGACAGGGATTAGCAGCCAATACGATATCAACCTGCAAATCAGCCTTGACTAGACCAATTCTATACGCTTTCCAAATTGATCTGTCCAACGACATCTTCAACAAACTACCGAAAGCATGTGCTCGCCTACGCCCAGCACCCCCACCGAAACCGATCTCCTGGTCACTAGACAAGGTACTCCATTTCGCCTCCAACTTGGACAATGATTCATGCCCTCTCAAGGATCTGACTCAGAAAGTTATATTTTTATTTGCTCTCGCTTCGGGAGCTCGAGTCAGCGAAATAGTGGCATTATCAAGAGAAGGACACATCCTGTTTACCGATACAGGAGAAGTTACCCTCTCCCCTGATCCGACGTTTCTCGCTAAAAATGAATTACCCACCAAAAGATGGGGCCCTTGGAGAATATGCCCCCTGAAGGAGGATGCCTCTCTATGTCCAGTAGAGAGCCTCAAGGTCTATCTTCGCAGAACTTCAAACTTTGGTGGAGGCCAACTCTTCAAAGGAGAAACATCGGGCAGCGACCTGTCACTGAAACAATTAAGAGCGAAAATCACCTACTTCATTCGCAGAGCGGATCCGAACAGTACACCCGCTGGTCATGATCCTAGAAAAGTGGCATCATCTCTGAATTTCTTTCAGAGCATGGACTTTGAAAGCCTTAAAAACTTCACGGGCTGGAAGTCCTCGCGAGTTTTCTTTAAACATTATGCGAAACAAGTGCACGAAGTCAAACATTTTGTGGTAGCCGCAGGTAGTGTTATGAAACCTGCACCTAACTCTGCGTAGAACAGTGAGTTACTTGGGACTCTAACTCTTCGGGTGCCTATGTTGACCCTCGAGCGATTCATAGTGATGTCGAAAAACACTTAGTGCTTTTATAACTGTTCTTATCCCAGGTGAAATGTCATAGTGTCACACAAGTGCCGCATGCCCTGAGCATGATGTGTTTTTAATCAAAGACTTGCGTTCCTCGAGAACGAGTACCTACTAATAATCTTGAAATTCCTTTTCAGATTCAAGAGCAAGCCTTTATTTCTATGTACATTATAATTACTGTAAATGAACTTTACTTATTGCTGTAAATTAATCAATTTCTGCATTTGTGAAATAAAATTTCTATTTTATTACTTGTGCGTCTCAATCAGCTCCTACTTACTATGAAATACATACCTGTCATAGTTTTATTTATTCCCCCTTTCTTTATGGTTATGAAGAAATTAAGATGTTTAATCTTAAATTATATTCATTCTGATTAAGTAAGGTTCCTACACGAATACTTACTTTTGATACCCGAGAGATGAACTCAATACACAGTGCCCAACCACCACTGGTCTAATTTCAGAATGTTCCTATACAAATACCAAACATTCAGCTTCATCTCTAAGTTCTTCAAGTTCTTCTATCAGGATGAATAGCCCTTCAATACCACTTTGACGTCGGCATAGCCCATGGGAACTTCACTGCCAAGGGGGGCAGGATACTTCTTCCCTATGGTTCTTTATTAAAGATTACTATGCTGTTTTGTCAATGCCTTGGCACTTAATACTAGGGGAAAATCTACCACGATACATTGATTCTCTGGTACTCTTCCATCAGGACGCCATGGCTTGAGCCCAAAAAACGGATTTTGAGCGAAGCGAAAAATCTATTTTTGGGTGAGATAGCCATGGCGTCCTGATGGACCCTCCCTACTACTTCGTCCAGTTTTGTTCCCACCCTGTGCTACTGTATCATGGTGATGGGCAGCAACTGGCTTCAGGATGAAGACGGGCGTGACGTCATCTGAGCAATGGCGTCCGTTTGTTTACGTCTCGAGTATCAGTAGTAGCCACGAGTGAGATTGGCTGTGGAGCGGCTCCCAGCTATTCTCAGCCCTTACACACCGAAGCATTAACTCTGTTCGGGGTGAAGATAGCTATGTGGCGCGTTCAGACATGCGTCCCCTGTTGAATTACGATGTCTTAAAGGGAAACCTTTGAGATACTCGCTCCAGAAGTTAGAATTCTGTGATAACCTGTGGTTAAATTCTCTGGGAATATCTTAGTAGTCTTATACCCAAGGAAGCTACCAAAAAGGAACCTTCCATCAGGACGCCATGGCTATCTCACCCAAAAATAGATTTTTCGCTTCGCTCAAAATCCGTTTTTGGGGCTCAAGCCATGTCGTCCTGATGGAAGTGTACCAGAGCATTACTGTATCTGTGGATTCTCAGAACGTGCCGTACTCCCCGGAGGTATTTATTCCCGGTCGACTAGACCTAGAGACCTAAGATGTTACCGTTATACATCTTTTCAACTAACTATAAACTATGTTAGAGCTTCCTGCCCCCTACAGGGAAGAGTCCTACTAGACTCTGGAAAGTCTCGAAGAGTACATATATCTATGTATGAATACCAGGCAAGCTAATATAGTGGTCTCGCCCTATATTAAGTAAAGCATATTTTGTATAGAACCACTGCGTCAATATATTGACCAGTAATCCGCACAATACTTGTATTGGACAAAGGTTTATATCCGCATAGGAAGAAACTAATAAAACCGCCCTCGTCCCTTTATGGGACGGAGTCCTCCCATTAGGGGACTTACATAAACCAATGCAACATAGCTTGCATAACAGAACAATTCTATCAGAATTATCCCAGATAAGATACATAGAATTAAAATGCTCAATTATACCAATAAATTGACACAGGTGAAAGAGACGCAAGGTTCTCAAGAACAAGTTTATTGACAGATAATAAACAGACAGGTTAACAACAAATATATATATTTATATAAAAGAGGGTAACCCAAAACTTTAAGCATAAGTATGATAGTAAACAGAACTTGTTTATCTGAAAGAAAAACCATTAAACACCACTTTAATAAGATACCAAGGTATCAAGTCATAAAAAATCTGTATTACAAATCAATCACATTAGCGTTAGAAACGCTTGGCACACATGTCTGAACTTATGCAAGGTTCACCTTTGAAAGAAGGAACAGTCTATATGGGCACTTGGTGCCCTCATTTAGTTTGTAGTACAGTATGTACCTACACACTCACCCTGGACTTAATCGTCCCAATTAAGACCACTGTTCCTCGCAGAGTTAAACAGTAGGGTTAACAACACGACCCACTGCTACCACAGATCTCTTAAGTTCCTCTACTTGCTTCGCATAGTGGCGAAAGAACACCCTGGAAGACTTCCAGCCCGTGTATGAACGGAGATGTTCAAAATCCATACAATTAAAGAAATTTAGGGATGAGGCAACTTTCCTCGGATCGTGACCTGCGGGTGTACTGTCAGGATCCGCTCTGCGAATAAAATATGTCATTTTCGCTCTGAGTTGATTCAGAGATAAATTTGAGCCTGATGTTTCTCCCCTGAATAGTTGACTACCCTTGAAGTCTGAAGTTCTACGAAGATAGACCTTTAGGCATTCTACTGGACATAGAGATGCATCTTCTTTCAGAGGGCAGATTCTCCAGGGACCCCACCTGTTGGTGGGTAACTCATTCTTGGCGAGAAACGTAGGATCCGGAAACAGGTTCAGCTCCCCCCCATCCAGGAACTGAACACGACCTGCCTCTCTCGAGAGGGCTACGATCTCACTAACCCTGGCCCCGGACGCGAGTGCAAATAGGAAAATAACTTTTTGCGTCAAATCCTTTAACGCACATTCTTCATTGCTCAACAGGGAGGCGAAATGAAGAACTTTGTCTAAAGACCATGAGATGGGCTTCGGAAGTGCTGAAGGTCTGAGCCTAGCGCAGGCTTTCGGAACTTTATTAAAGATCTCGTTACCTAGGTCGATCTGGAAGGCAAATAAAATGGGTCTCATCAAAGCCGATTTACAAACTGAAATCGTGTTAGCTGCCAATCCTTGGCCATGGAGGTGGATGAAGAAAGATAAGCAGAAGTCTGTTGAGATCTCCTGCGGATTCTTTGCCTTTACAAAGGCCACCCATTTTCTCCAAGATGACTCATATTGCCTTCTAGTCGATTTGCACTTGTAATCCTCTAGGAAGTCTATGCTGGCTTTCGAAATCCCGAAACGCTTTCTCACCGCTAGGGCGAGAAAATCATGAGCTGCAGGGTCTGGGTTTTCTGTAATGAAGCGCAGACAGTCGACTTCTGGACTCGCTGGGTCAGAACTGGATGTGGTAGCGGCACGAACTTCATCTGTAGTTCCAACGCCAAGGGGAACCACATACTGTTCGCCCACTTGTGAGCCACTATTGCCGCTACCCCCTTGAAGGATCTCAGTTTGTTGAGGACCCTCAACAGAAGGTTGTGAGGAGGGAACAGATAAATCCTGGACCATCTGTTCCAGTCGAGGGACATTGCGTCCACTGCTTCCGCTAAGGGGTCCTCGTACGGGGACACGTACAGGGGCAACTTCTTGTTGTCTTTCGTCGCAAAGAGGTCTATTTGCAGTTCTGGGACTTGATTCAGAATGAAGGAAAATGATCCTGCGTCTAAGGACCATTCCGACTCTATCGGTGTGAACCTGGATAGAGCGTCCGCTGTCACATTGCGGACTCCTTGAAGGTGAACTGCCGACAGGTACCACTTCTTCTTTTCCGCCAATCGGAAAATGGCTAACATCACTTGGTTGAGAGGTGGTGACCTCGACCCTTGTCGATTCAAGCATCTCACAACCACCTCGCTGTCTGTCACCAATCTTATGTGGATCGAGTGACGCGGGGAGACTTTCTTTAAGGTAAGGAGCACTGCCATAGCTTCTAGAAAGTTTATATGAAAGGTCCTGAATAGCTTGGACCAAGTCCCCTGGACTTTTTTCCGATGAGAGTGACCTCCCCATCCCTCCTTTGAGGCGTCTGAGTGAATCGTCATCGACGGGGGAGGTGGCTGAAGAAGAACCGACTTCTTTAGATGTCTGGCTTGGGACCAAGGTCTGAGAAGAGTACGTAGCCGAGGCGGCACTGGTCTTCTCAGGTCTCTTCGCGCGTTTGATGCATACCTTCTCCAAACTCCGGTTGCATCCTTTAGCTGTGCTCTTAGCACTGGGTCTGTCTCTGAAGCAAACTGGAGAGAGCCTAGTACCCTCTCCTGTTCGCGTCTTGATATCCTTTCGGAATCTAGAAGTCTCTTGACAGAGCCCGCTATCTCCTTCCTTTTCTTCATTGGGATGGAGAAACTGTGTGACAAAAGGTCCCAGTGGATTCCCAGCCACTGGAACTTTTGGGATGGAGAAAGTCGAGACTTTATCTTGTTGATCTTGAAGCCTAGGTACTCTAGGAACTGGATCACCTGACTGGAAGCTTGCAAGCATTCGGTCTCGGATGCTGCCCACACCAGCCAGTCGTCCAGGTAGGCTACTACCTGAATTCCCTTTAGGCGTAATTGTTTGAGAGCTGCGCTCGCAAGCTTCGTGAAAATCCTTGGGGCTATGTTTAGCCCGAATGGCATGGCTCTGAAGGCGTACAGTTTCCGTTGTAGCCTGAACCCTAGGTAGGGGGAGAGTCGACGGCTGATTGGAATGTGCCAATAGGCGTCTGACAAGTCTATAGAGACTGAGTATGCCCTCTTGGGCAGTAAGGTCCTTATGTGTTGCAGTGTTAGCATCTTGAATTTGCAATTCACTATGAACTTGTTGAGTGGTGACAAGTCCAGAATGACTCTGAGCTTTTCCGAGTCTTTCTTGGGAACACAAAACAGCCTCCCTTGGAATTTGATGGACTTCACCTTTCGGATCACATTTTTCTCCAACAGTTCTTGAACGTACTCCTCCAAAATGGGGGTGGAGTGTTGGAAAAACCGAAGGCATGGGGGTGGAGTGCTGTACCAGCTCCAACCCAGTCCATTCTTGAGTAGGCTTTGGGCCCAGGGATCGAAGGTCCAGCGATCCCAAAATTTCATCAGTCTCCCTCCTACCGGTATCATTTCACTTGGACTGCCGTCCTGAGGTCTTGCCTCCCTGACCACGACCACCTCTGAATCCCCTTCCCTTTGAGGGGCGCCTAGACGAGCCTCTGGCTGCTCCTCTAGGTTTTGCACGAAAGGAAGAAGACTGTCCTTCGAACGTTGGGGCGAATGTGGTTGACTGACCTGGCACAGCCTGGGGTACCCACTGAAAGGTAGTTGGGGTTTGTGCCACCATCTGGGGCACTGGAGGCAAAGGCAATTGCAGTTGCTGTTGCTGTCTATAAGGCTTGGCTGGCCGAAATGGTAGCCTAGTCTTCATATTCTTCCTCTTTGGTTGAGGACCCTCATCCGGGGAAGATTTTCTTTTGATAGCCAGGCCCCACTTCTGGAGAAGGTTTCTATTCTCCACGGAGGCCTTATCAACAACCTCTTTGACCACATCGGTAGGGAAAAGGTCTTTTCCCCAAATGTTGGAGGAGATTAATTTCCTTGGTTCGTGTCTCACCGAAGCCCCGGCGAACACGATCTCCCTGCAAGCTCTCCTTGCCTTGATGAAGCCATAAAGGTCCTTCGTCACTGTGGCTAGGTGAGACTTAGCCACTACCATGAACATTTCATGGACCTTAGGGTCACTTGCCATTGTCTCAAGAGTGGTCTGATGAGACATTGAGGCAGCCAGTCTTTCTTTGGTCTCGAACTCTCTTCGTAAAAGAGATTCGGGCAGCTTGGGGAGGTCCTCGCCGAATTGCCGTCCGGCAATATCAGCCTCCAACTTTCCCACTGAGAATGTCAGATGGACATCCTTCCAGTCTTTGTGGTCCATAGGCAGAGCCAGCGACAAGGGTTTACACTCCTCCAGGGAGGGGCAAGGCTTGCCGGCCTCGACTGCCTTTAGGACAGCCGCAAACCCTTTTTGTAAAAAGGGGAAGGCTCTATCAGGAGAGGACACAAAAGAAGGGAGCTTCTTGCTCAATGCAGCTACCTTCGAATTCGAGAAGCCCCTCTCTTTCATCGAGGATGAAAGTAGGGCTTGAGCCTTAGCGTGGTCCATAATAATGACCTCCTTCAGCTCTGTCTCCTCCCTTGAAGCTGGTTCTTTTCTCAGCCGGACATAGCAGTCCGGATATGATGCCTTGCTGGGCCAGAATTCTACCTCCTCTAGGGGAACTGAACCCAGCTTATCCGAGATGACGATCTTACCAGTCGTCATCGGCATGTGCTCAGCATACCTCCATGGGTTAGCATCTGAGCATATGGGAAGGTCTTTCACATTGAGCCTTTTCTGGGGCCCATGTGATTCTGTTAGGGACTGCATACGCAGTTCCATTGCAGCCGCTTTCTCCTGATTCTCCTTCTGCATTTGTTGGATCATTCCAACAATCGAAGAGAGGGCCTGTCCCAGTTCTACTGGGAGACCTGCCGATGTTGAGGGGATAGGCTCCGGCATCTGAACCGGAGTAGCCGACACCTCGTCGACCTCATCCTCTACGACATCCGGGGTTTGAACTTGATCCTGACCTTCTGCCAGGAGGTCTTCTTCCAAACGTTCGTCCAGGTCAGACATCCTGTCACACAACTGGATGTCTTGCATCGCATCTGCGACTTCCTCGTCCACCTGGACTTGATCTTGAGGGATCTCCTCTTGAGGCTGGGGAATCACTGCCTCAGCTGATGCCTGGGGAAAAAGATACGCCCTCATCTTCTCACTTGGAAGATAAGGGCCAGAGGTGTTCTTCTTGAAGCCCCTTACCCAAGTACGAAGCTTTTCCCTAGCTATATCCCTTGATTCCGCCGTTCTAGGGGAATCAAAAGCCTCAGTAATCAGGTTAGTGCATACAGTACATACCTGAGGGTCCCAATACTGGAGATCATCCTTGGAGACAGCGCATGCTGCGTGTCTCCTACAACACTCATGTCCGCAGAGGTTCTTGCTGCGGACATTGCAGAAAACATTTCCGCACTTCGGAGGGTCCTCCTGTAAAGAGAAGAAATTTCCATGAGTATCAAGTGAACTATGTATCACTGGATATGCATAGTATAGCATAACAATTTATAAAGGAAAGACACACACTTGTGTTTCCCTCACAACCCATTGTTGCAGCCTTCCAGATAATAAAATCAAAATGGTTTATCTCTACTAGAGTAACCAATGCAAGGTTTCCAGAGGAAACAGGTGGAGCTCACACCTAGGCAATGATTTTAAAATCCTGGATAATAGACAGGGAAGAACTCTGCTTCTTGTCTGAGGGCAACAGCAAAGGGCTGTGCAAGAAAACACAATAGTGTTAGAAGATACAGTGCTGTACCTAAACCTTTACTATAGTTTTCTTCTTACTGTATATGCTATACAGAAGAATACTAGTACAGTATAGGAGGATGTGTGCCGGCCTGCCTTTGCCGGCCGGCACACACCACAACTAGCTTTAAAGTATACTACTTAACAGCTATAGGGCGGCAGCACTCTGGTTCAAATGCCTGTGCCGGCGGCAGCAGCTGCCGGCCGGCAACAGCCAGTGTTGGCCGGCAATGACTGCCGGCCAGCAACTACACAAGGTAGTACCCAGCTGCCGGCCACACTCTTGGTGACCGGCAGACAAGGACTGACATAAGCCGGCCGGCAAAGGTACAAGACCGATGCCAGCCGGCAGCAAAAGAACCAGAAGACTACACCTGCCCGGCTGCCGGCCTCATAGGCCGGCAGCCGGGACAGGTACAGCACTAGAAGAAAATAGAATGGATGCCGGGATAAGAGTGTACACAACCCCCCAAGCCCGGCAAACAAAAGAGTGCATATAAGGAAGGGGAGAAACTTAATTCAGGCTTCCTTGACCAATGCCGTCCGGCTCTGCCGGCAGGCATGGATGAGGGACCAAGAGAGGTCCGGGCAGCACTCGAAAACATAAGACCCTTGCCGGCCAGCAGAGATGCTGGCCGGCAATGGGCTTAGTCAATTCCACATCCCAACCTATACTAGGTCCAGAAGTAGAATGACGTACAGTACAGTAATACCCCTGCCGGCCAGCTCTGCCGGCCGGCAAGGTACAGTACAGTAATGGCTAGGCCATTACGGAGATAGAGGGGGAAGGGACAAGAGGGTCCTGCCAACCTTGCTTTAGTGACAGATCACCCGCAGCCAAGAACTTTGTCTTAGCCTAAGGGAGATCTAAGGGAAAGGGCCAGCAATACTTGCCAGCTTCCAGAGCACCAAAGCAAGGAAGGCGTTGCTACTCCCAAGGGAAGATTTTATCCTCCCCGAGAACAGCAACAGGACTTAGTCTGGTCGATCACAAAAGAAGGAATCATAACTTACAGAAACCTTCGATAGTGACCTAAGGGAGCTAAGCTCCCTTTGTAAGTGTTGGGTCAGCGAGGGGGACTCTGCCCCAAGCCAGACAACACGGACTCAGACTAAAAAATCTGTTGTTCTGTCCCTCTTTGAACCAGACTTTGCTGGAACAGGAAGGTACAGTAACACCCTAGTATAGTTTTATCGAAAATAAATTCGGAAAAAACCACTTAGGGATAAGCCCAAGGCTTAAACAGAGGGAAAGGGATTGCATACCTTCTCCGAAGAAAAGAACGCAACCGGGGAGTATAATAAAGTATACTAAGGCTCCATAAGCAATTAGCCTAGGCACCAAGAGAATCGATTACCTAATTCACCGAAACTCTCACGTATACAATCTTGGAAATATTCCACACAGTCTAAAATGTATAAAATATAGCCTAAAGCTTCAATAAAATTTTAATTACACTCGGAAAAACCAAAATCATGCATTAAGTACTAGGACCAAACGACTAGGCTACATGGCCTAGCGTAGGCCAGAATGGCGAATACTTCGCCAAATAATACTAAGC
>NC_090731.1:90439396-90446896 GCF_036898095.1 Palaemon carinicauda
TATGTTCAGAGTTGTCTACTCATTACCTGTGATAGGACAATTCCTTAAGTTCATAACGTTATTTTCTAATCCGAAATGATTCCAATTACTGTTTCGTTTGAGACTATCTAATTCATTACGTAATAAATTTTAATATCTGCGCTACCATTGGTCGATATAGTCTCGCAG
Source organism: Palaemon carinicauda (assembly GCF_036898095.1). Classification (NCBI taxonomy): domain Eukaryota; kingdom Metazoa; phylum Arthropoda; class Malacostraca; order Decapoda; family Palaemonidae; genus Palaemon; species Palaemon carinicauda. Next base: position 90,439,565 of record NC_090731.1, read on the forward strand.
CATCCATGGCAGGATATCTATAAACAGAACATTATACAATAGCCTGTCAAGATTAAGTCTCGGCTACCGGGAACCGGTACCTACCTCCAAGCTAGTTGTGCAAACTACTAGAAGCGGACGTTGTACTAATTTGAAAAGCTCCAAATAAGTTTTCATTGTAAATATTCATAATTTGCAGTAATTTCCTCATTCTATTGTATGTTTTTTTTTTTTTTTTTTGCAATATTACCTAAAACCTTTTTTTTTTCTGCAGTTTATTTACATCACATTACTCAGATGTAGGCCTACAGTTAAGATGCGGTTGTAAAGATATAAGCCACCAAGCAGATTGATTTATTTGAATGAAAAATAACAATACAGATCTTTATTAACCAGTTACGTATATACTGTGCAAACATAGCATTTCTGACATTTGTTTGCAGAAGACAAGTTAAGATAAGGTTTTGAAAGTTGTCAAATATGATGTAGTAAAATCTAATTGCAAATAAAATAAAATTTCGAAAATGTTTACTGTTCAGTAAGTAGATTTCATTTTGCTTCCGGTTCACGTGAAACGGCAGTGTTGTTAAAGGATATATTTTTTTTTTTTTATAAAGTTACTAAATACTTGAATATAAGATAGTTTCAACAGGAGATGAATACGTGTTTTTTAAATGTAAGTCTATGAACAATGTTTTATGTGAATCAAAATTTTGAAATTTAAACGCATGTTGTTAAACAGGAATTTTAGTCGGTGATTCGTATGTTTACAGTTGAGACTTGGGAATTTGATCTTAGAAGAGGGTTGTCTTGTATTTTAGAGTCCTCGTATACTAGCTCCAGGTTGGTTGTTGGCTTGGTTGCTTCTATAGTTCAGTTTGAATAAAGTCACAAAGCTAGTTATATGTGTTTTAGTTCAGACGGCAAAAATTACCACTATAATTTGTAAAATGAAAAAAAAAAATAAAAAAAAAAGTCAAATAAACAAATATTTCTAACAACATGGAAAGTGTCCCACAGAGATTGTAGATATAATTTATTGGATTTTTATTGTTCTTCTGGAACTTAAGCCTTAGGAAATTAATTCCTTCTTTCAATTACTGGTGTGTTCGAACGAAAATTAAAAGCGATCATAGCGTTCATCTACTCCATTACATTCAAGCATGGAAAATTCGTTTTTATCCTAGGTAATAAAGCTAAGAATGAGTTGCCATTATATCACGGTCAGCCAAAGTAAAGACATTGCATGACTGGTAAGAAGAACTTGTTTTATCCAAGGTGAAGTGGCATTTCTTAAACCTATCATCATCGCTGGGACAAGCCCAGACGCAATCCATCTTCGACTGAGAGAAGCTGCATTTATTTCCTTCCGCTATACTCCCTAGAAGTGCGTCAGCCTTGACGGTTAATCATTTCAATAACTTTCTCAGTAACATCGTGAGTAGAGCACCAAGGAAATATTGTCTGTTATATGTGAACTTCTGTCTTTAATATACAGTAATACTGAATAAACTCCCAGATATGGCTCTCCCAATTAGATGTTCAAAGCCTTTACCAACTATCACATAGTATAAGTAATACAGATAATTCAGGATTTTAACCATTTCTTTCGTGAGTTTCAATACTCTACAGTATCCTAGAAACATTATCATGGCTGTGACTGATTTAGGGACCGGTTCCACTAATTACATAGTTGATTATTTCAATAAATTTCGGAAGCTTAAACTTAGTGCAAATCCCTTTTTAGTAGGATGTTATTTTCGCCGTTTCACAGTGTATGTTCCTTACTTCTTTAACCTTTTTTATTTTAATTAATGTTGCTGCATTTATATAGGATTCTGCTTTTCAAACTGAGGGTGCAGCCTTGAGTATCCAATTTATATTAATAATAATAATGTTGATAACAATAGTAATAATGATGATATGATTGGCGATAATCCTAGTAACTATAATAATATGCCTTATGTTCCTCGTAAAGCAAAGTTCAAACACCCGTTTAAGAGCAGTTGCTGTATAAAGTTTTACTCCCAAGAAACAAGAATCGCAAATTAGAGAGAGAGAGAGAGAGAGAGAGAGAGAGAGAGAGAGAGAGAGAGAGAGAGAGAGAGAGAGAGAGAGAGAGAGAGAGAGAGAGAGAAATCTGTAAAATTTTGAAATTCAATGTTCCTTGTTCGGTTTACGAAATATCAAATGTAAAACATACGGTTAATAAACATTCTTAACTGGAGGATAGATGAGTGTCTATCATATTTTAGATACTTTAAGGATTTGTGATTAAGACAGTAGGCTTAAGGCATAATTTGTCAGATATTTTGTCTATCTTATTACTTGACCACTCAGTGATTTTTCATGGATATCAAATAGCGCGTTGTTGTGGTTATTTATAAATGGTTTATTACTTTAAACTATATCTATAGTTACTGAGAATATTTTATAAGACACTTAATACATTAAACAATAATAATATTACGATTAAGAAATTAGTTATAATTTTTCCATCAATAGATATCTTATAAAAATCGGTACAGAATATTTTGCCGCAAATGTATTGTTATTATAAGAACTAAATGAAAGAATTTTAATCCTTTACAGAACATTTGTTTTCTCACAAACTTCTGTCACCATGAGAAACTAAAAAAGATCATATTCGAGATGAACTCCATCTGCTCCTTTTCTGACATTTGTGTGTTTTTCAACTTGCAGGAGGATGTATATTCAAGGGCTTCTTTGTCTTCTCATTTCGCGGATGGTCGTGGTCGAAGTCGCCGGAATATCACTTGGTCTGCATTCTGGTAATTCAAGAGTTAATACTGAATTGTGTATCTACTGTATAATTTTCATGTAATTAATCTCTTTGCAATCAGTCACAACTTATCTTTGGCGTCTGGTGTAATTTTTTTGTGGGGATCTGATTGCGATCTACAGAGACTAGGAAATGGTTGATTAGTTGTTTTGAATACATTTTATTCTTTTGGAATAAAAGGCAAGTTTTCTTGGAAAGCTAAAACGATATCCCCACATTGCCATGAAATCATATTCTTTTCTCATATTACTTAGCTATTTTGAATCTTAATGTTCTAGAGACGATTAAAGATGTTTGAATTGAGGTTTTCTTTTTTTCTTTTTAGAACTGCACGCCGGTGTTGACAAAATTCCATTTTAATACAAGAGCGTAAATAAATAAGACAATTTATAATAACTTTCAGTAACACTGTATAGTTACGTAACAGAGCACATTTGAAAATTATATGGAAGTTTCTAATATTACCTGAAGGGGCATGTTAAAAATTAAAAACTGCAGTTTAAACTAAAAGGAACTTTAGAGAAAAGCAAATAACGGTTATCTTTTTTTCTCTCAGCAAAGTAGCCTCAACAATTTTTAATCTTCCTTGAAAGAAATTGTTATAGATCATCTAAATTCACAGAGAATTTTCGAAATGATATTTCTTATTCAGCTTTCTCTGCAATGAAACTGTATTCATAATATCTGCTAAATTGTTTAGGTAGGTCTTACTTGCATTTTTTTTATTTAGTTAATGATAACGAAACTATACGATCAAGACTTTTAAGAACATGTCTTTAAAATAAATTTTTTATAAATTATGTTTTTTATGTTTTTGATAGAGGTTCCCTAGAAATGGCATGAGGAAAAAATCTCTCTTTCGGATTACTCGTGGGTAATTTTTAAATGTCTTTGGTAGTGCAAAATTCGTAAAAGAATATTGACAATGAAGCTTGAAATTTTCTGAGTTGAGTAATTACCAAAACATGAATCGACATCATCAAAACCACACATCTATAGGGTGGTCTTAGGTCAATGTTTGCTTTAGTTTCTGTATATAAACTCAAAATCATGTCATATGTAGTAATTCGAGATTTCTGGAGAGTCTATTATTTTATAGATTTTATAGATTTTCTCGTGTCAACATAGATTCTGTCACCATTCATTTCTGCCATTTTGTATCCGCAGCTGCTGCTCTACCAAAACAGCCAGACCCAGATGGCCCCACCTTCATAATTTTGCCGTTATCCAGAACCAAACGCCAAAGTGATGAGCCTACAAACGGGAATCATCCTCCACTCATCATCGTCCACAATCCAGCAGCCTTTAACATCGAATCAAGCGACTGTATCCAGGCGTGCCAGACGAGGTCGCCAGGTGGACAATGCGTTTCGGATGATCAATGCTGTTCTGAGAAATTTTCTGGAGATGCGTACCTGAAATGTATTATTGGTTGAATAACAGATTTCCTTTAGTTTATCAAATTCAAGTATACTCTGTAGTCTTTATTTTCTTATATTTTGTGCATAGCCGCCTTTGCTTTGTTTAGTATAGTATAGTATAGTATAGTATAGTATAGTATATAATATAAGGTTCAGCTTATGTCAAGTTATAGTCTAATATTCGGTTGTTTGTGCTAAGTTATTGTCTAATATAAGGCTCAGTTTATGTAAAGTTATGGGGTAGTATAAAGTTTAGTTCTTCTCAAGTTATGTTCTAATTATTCAAATATAAAGTTTAGTTTATGCCAATATATGGTCTGATATCAGGTTCATATTGTGTCGAGGTATGATCTATTATAAGGTTCAATTTATGTGAAGTTATGGTCTAATATTAAGTTTCAGTTTGTGTCAAGTTATAGCCTAACACAAGGTACGGCTGGTATTAGGTTATAGTCTAACATAAGCTACTGTTTGTATCAGTTTATAGTCCTAAATTAAAGCAAACTTACATATGGAGGGAAAACTTATATATAAGCTTTTATGCTGCCAAAAGAGCATGTTCACTCGAAATATAGAAAGACCATAACCATGTCCATAAGTACAGCAGAGTGATTGCTTCTGCATTCATTTTATTTGTATTTTTCTTTTTTTAAAGACCAACACATCTGATCGCTAAATTGATCTTTAAAATGCTCCAGAGGCAAAGATGATGTTCTTCCAACATGTGTCGTATTATATAATGATACCAACTAACATTTCTTTATCATTATTTTCACCCATAAATAATATTCAAAAGGTGAAAGACCTGGAAATAAATATGAATAAAAAAGAAATGAATCCATTCCCAAAACATTACTCTGTATCAAATATGCTTTTATTTTCATCTGTTTGTTTTCATCAAATAGTCATTTTAAATAGATTAGAAATTATTTTTCAAAGGCTTTGAATGAAGAACGATAAATTAATGAACAAATTGAAGAAAGATAAGAAATAAGAGAAAAATAGAACAAAAACTAATGTTATATCTCTTTGATTTACCTTCTTTACTATAATATTCTAAGATTAACCATTCTTTGAATATTGCCGGAACAGGTCGTTAGAGGGATTGATATTTCTGCATATTATTAATCACCAAAGAAAACATGGGATTTGAATGATCGCTAACACAAATATGTTCTAACAATTCTTTGACATTAAAAGAAACAATTATATAGATTCAGGGACATAAACTTATACTCTCACACACACACACTCATATATATATATATATATATATATATATATATATATATATATATATATATATATATATATATATATATATATATATATATATATATATATATATATATATATATATATATATCCTTTCTGAGTGGGGATACCTTAACGTGGAGAAATGGTCTGCGTATCCCTATGAGCAACAAAGCTGTACTAGCTAAGGCTATCCATACTAATTTGGTTTGGTGTGAGCGATCAAACGAAATTCTCCCACCATCACCAGTTTGCCCTGGCTAGCGTGGTAATGAAAACTGGTCAACCCCAGACATGAATTGACATGCCTGAGGTTTTTGTTCTACAGTGAACTAAAAGATACATGTTTTTAAGGCACGTATATTAGAGACGTCAACGTGTTTCCTACAGGAATCCCGGTATTTACATAGTTTCGATAATTCTCCGGCGGGAGCCTTACTTGAAAAGAGGGAAATTCCCCGTTATTATTTATTATGTCACTACAGCGGTTTAGTCAAACTGTGGCTATATCGGGCGACCGCTGATTCACAATAATTTTACATTCATGCACATAAAATAATTCAGCTAAAATAACGATGATTCATTTGACAATGAAATTTTAAAAGCTAGACTAAAAGAAATAGAAAAGGGAAACTATTTCGAAATTTCAAAGGTCTTTGAAATGTTGAAAAAGTCAGGACTCTTAAGAGATAGTCAAGTCTTGAGCTATAGTCAAGTAAGTGCAGACAGAACCCTCATGAGTAAGCTACAAGTGAAGTTCAGAGAACGACGAAAATATCACTAATTTACCCTTCTATGGTCTAGAAGAACAAGTGAACACGGCAGCACGGCATTATTGGCACAGTAATTATTTCCTTTCCTGCTTCAAGCTAAAGTAAACTTTGTTAATTATCTTTTAACGAGCTTTGGTGCAAGAGGGTCCTAAGTGGGTTCGTTGATGCTTGGACGATCTTATTCGGTTCTAAAATTAATAACTGAGGACGCCTTGGCTTCAATACTCAGTTGTTTGAATGTTGTAATTTTATGAGAGAGAGAGAGAGAGAGAGAGAGAGAGAGAGAGAGAGAGAGAGAGAGAGAGAGAGAGAGAGAGAGAGAGAGAGAGAGGTACTTGCATATAATGACCTGGCAAACCATTAAGAGATGATCTGATGGAAGTCCGTACGTAGCATCGTGCATTTAGAGTTATGACAATACGAAAGCCACTTTAGTAATAAAACGGATTGTAAAGATTTAATGTAAATGCTTCTATGCCCTTATGAATATATGTGACATATATTAATCTAATAGTTATCAATGAAATCATTGAGAGGGTATGCTTGAATTTACCAGTCCCTACAAACCAAAATTGGTAAATCCACAAACAAAATTAGAATAACAATATATATTTGCCTTCCGGTCAGCTATATCAAAACGTAGAATATGTAAAATCTACTTCAATATTTCATTCTTTTATTAATTAAGTCAGCATAGAAAATATCAAAACAGTCACAGCGAAAGCAATTAATTGTCAGCAAACATAATAATAAATGTATTTAGGAATAATGCTAATATATATATGTATATATATATATATATATATATATATATATATATATATATATATATATATATATATATATGTATATATATATATATATATATACATATATATATATATATATATATATATATATATATATATATATATATATATATATATATATATATATATATCAATTCATAATATCACCTAATAATGATGATTCGTAGAAGTCGACAAACTACAAGAATTTTCAAGAAGCTTCTGATTACAACGACACTTTTGAGTTACAAATCATTAAAATATTATAATCTTAACAATGACCTTTAATATGCCAAATTAAATGTTTTTTTTTT
>NC_090731.1:90459396-90466896 GCF_036898095.1 Palaemon carinicauda
AAATGTATATGCATCGTCCTGACTTTCAAACCTGGGGTATTTTCGAGGTTGGAGAAATGTTTTATTTCAGAAAGAGAATCCAAATAACTCGAGGAGCACTCAGTAGAGAACATGCCTTCGCCACGCCAAGCAGTTTTATTTTGCTCTTAACTCCACTGCGTACTTGTACTTCGGTGTATTTTCTTTACTATCTAGTAGATTTGTTCTTGGATCATGCCCAACATGTCCACAAAGTTTCGTTGAAATTGGTTCAATAGTTTTAGCGTAATGTCGTTCACAAACGAAAAAATAAAGTAACAAAATATTTGTCATTTATTCAACATTGCTATCAATTTCAAAGTACTGCTGCGTACTTTTACTTTGATGTACATTATCCAAAATACTACAGATTAATCTATGGGTCATACCCAATATGACTACCAGGTTTAGTCAAAATCGGTACGATAGTTTTTGTGTAAAGTTGTTTTCAAATAAACAACTAACTAAATAAATAAATAAACTAAGAAACAGACGAGGGTGAATACATACCCCTCAAAATTCTTCGATTTTTGAGAAAGCTATAACTATTTGTAATAAAATATCTAGAGCGCTAAGTTTTTTATTATAAAATAAAAGAAAAAGCTGTGAGGAATATCTTAACATAGTTTCGTATTTAATTTTAAAAGATCATCGTTGAGTAAAAATACTCTTATGTATTGCTTCAGCAAAGGGTGAGTGTACGAGTAAGACCTTTAAAATAGATGGAAATCGGCAAAAAACTAATCCCCTTTTATAAGAATTGTTATTGTTAGCATTGTGCTTAATGTTTTTTTGCTGTTGTTGTAATATTCTAGCGAAAATTTACAGCAATGTTTTAATACATTCTTAATTGTACAGATATTTCAGGTACATTAGGTTTATCTGCATTTTCTGGTTTAACATTTTGATATTTAAACATGGAGATCATTACCCTTAGATTATTCGCATTATACCATATAAACCTCGATTTCATGTAGTAGCTTCTTCAAAGATTGTCTTGATATGTTATTGTAAATAAATTGTCTGTGTATCACAACCTGAATAGGTCATCAATTTACTTCAAATCTCAATAAGCCGAACAGAAAAGTATAAAACCAAGACATGCGAAGTAAAACAGGAATTGAAAGATCAAATGCATAAAGATGAAAAATCAATAGGTAAAAAAAACCATACGCATAAATACATAGCCAGTGAAGCACAAACAAGAAAAAAAGTCAAACAAAGGATCAATATGAGAGAAATCTGTCGCAGATAGAAACAGGAAAGGGAAGATTGCGTGAAGTGACAAAGGGACACTAATATCCATCATCACTCAAGAGAACTAAAATTAGTTCACTAGCTGTTGAAAAAGGCTTGTCTGCATTTTCACCTTTAATCATATGAGAACACTGGGGTTCTTATGAACTGTCATTACTACTGTTATTTTTGGGTTAAGAAATTATGTTGTTTTTAAGACAATCGTATTGATGAAGGTATTTGTGAAACATGTTTCGTTAACTGCTTCATGTGAGATTCATGAATACGTTCTTTACATTTTTTATTCTTTTTAGGCGTGAGCTAGGAGGGAAAATGCATTTTTATGTGTAGAGAGAGAGAGAGAGAGAGAGAGAGAGAGAGAGAGAGAGAGAGAGAGAGAGAGAGAGAGAGAGAGAGAGAGAGAGAGAGAGAGAGAGAAGGGGGTGGTTATAAAATTAATCGGTAAAAGAAATATAATTTTTACTGTCAAAGTTAAACACAATCAATATATCTGAGAATATAATAAAATGGGGCACGAATTACAAGAAAGAAAATACAAGGTTGTTGTAATTATCTACCATGCATTTATGTTTGGTATGAAAATAAGATATAATAATGAAACATTATCATAATAATCGTTGCCACTATTATTGAAGTTATAATAATAATAATAATAAAAATTGTTATTATTATTATTATTATTATTATTATTATTATTATTATTATTATTATTATTATTATTATTTTCTCACTCTTGTTATCCATGAACACACTGTATTTTTATGTGTGTATGTGTGTGTATGTGTGTATGTGTGCGCTCGCGCGTGTGCTGCCATGCAGGGAATGTGCGTCAAATCTGCGACATGGCTCATTGCCTATTGACGGTATTATCTCACTCGCCCGTCCCACTCTACGGCATTTCTCTCCAAGATTCAAGATGAGTTTTGACAGCTTCGGTCTCCTCTTTTTTTTTGTACTGAGTGAGACCTTCAGGTGAACTCGTAAACCTTCACCACTCAGGTTTTACGCGAGGGCCACTGAGAAGGCTTTTGGAGGTGGCATGCTTACAAAAGTGCCACAGGTGAAAAGAGACAGAGACAGACAGACAGACATAATAATCGTACCTCCTCAGGCGTTAAAAGAACAGATATCGACGAAAAAAAGTGAAAAATCAACGTCACTGATTGGTATGTTGAAATAAAGATATTGCCTTGACAGACAGACAAAAAAGTATAGAGATAGAAATTCCTATAACATCTTTGACGTAGGTGCTACTGATCCATGGTAGATGGTATTATTTAGAAATCCTATTTTATTCTTAGATAACATTCCGTAAAAATCATATTAATTTTATATGCAAGAATAATTGAGATTCGTATCCAAACAATATTTTTATCTATCTTCGTACTTTAATTATTTGTATTTTTTCTTTAATTATTATTATTATTATTATTATTATTATTATTATTATTATTATTATTATTATTATTATTATTACTATTATTACTAATGGTGAGACTTCATCTACACTGCAATATTTAGTCAAAGTCCCGTAAAAACGATTTTTCTACCAATTTGATACATAGCGCCAGTGTCAATCATTCTTCGTCTTTTCTTTTTCTGGGTGTTTTATTTCATCTGCTTTTTTAATACTAGATTCATTTGCTTATCTGTATCACACTTCTCTATGATATTTATTCTTTGTATCAGCATTTCTTTACAAAGACCAACAGGGCTGTTTTCCCTAACCGTTTCTAGGTTAAAAGTATTCCACTTCTCCAAATAATTTACCAGCTAAGCTTGTAATAATAATAATAATAATAATAATAATAATAATAATAGTAATAATAATAATAATATATCTACCTAAACGTTATTTTAGTTCAATATTCATCATCGATTATCCTGATGATAATAGGCTACTGATCGCGACGTATATCTAAATCCTCATCATCATTATCAATAATATCATTAATAGCAATAGTTGCTGCATAGTAAGATAAGATAACAGTAATAATGTTTATGAAAAACCATAATAAGGTTTCAATCTTCATCGACGGCATGACCAATTATAAAAACGTCGATAATAATAATAACATTAATATTGTTGATTTTGGTGGCCACGATAATAAATCGTGTATTTGCCACCCTGCGTCTTACTCTCGGCTAACTCCATATTCTGAAAAGAATGTTTTCCCGAGCCTAGATAAACAAATAGGCCTACTACTACGCCAAAGATCGCGAAAAAAACAAACAAACAAAGGGGCTAAAATAGATTTTCCTCTTTCCTGAGAAGTACAAGTACAAGAAGAAATAAAATAAGTAGAGCCACTTAAAATGTTTACATGATTTTGAGCAATAGCAATTTCGCGATGGTTTCATAAATTTTGATCTTAATGTTATAAGATTGATATTTGTGGTTTTTTGAGACCGTGTTCGACCCTGGGCTATTGCTCACCATTCCAGCCAGCCACAAATAGGTACCAGTATCAGCTTGGAACCAGAAAAAATGACGTGTGACTATTGTAGCCTCACTGTTAACAACATTACTGGGATTCCAAAATGCTCTTCTGGTACCATTCTTCCGGAGAGTTAAAGGTACGTGATAATGAGGATTATACAAACACACACACACACACACACACACACACACACACACACACATATATATATATATATATATATATATATATATATATATATATATATATACATATATATATATATATATATATATATATATATATATATATATATATATATATATATATATATATATATACACACACACACACACACACACACACACACATATATATATATATATATATATATATATATATATATATATATATATATATATATATATATATATATATATATATATATATATACAGTATATAAACTATATATACATATACTATATATATATATATATATATATATATATATATATATATATATATATATATATATGTGTGTGTGTGTGTGTGTGTGTGTGTTTGTGTGTGTGTGTTTGTGGGAGGGTTTTATTATAAATTCTCGGCTCATAGTTTCTAATAATTGAGCATGGTGTGAAAATTCATTTGCAAGAGAGAAATCTTTAAAGAAAACTAGCCTACATCAGATAACAGTAAGTATGATAAATAAATGAATGCTACAATAAGCATGATGGAACTCAGCCCGTGCCTACGCCAATACTCATATACTCAAGTATAAAAGAGATATAATTATAACTTCAAAGACGTCAACCGAGATCAAAATATCATCTGAAGTGGACTTTACCACGTGAGGAAGAAAGAGATTCATCTAATCTGATGTATTACTTAGATGAGGACAGATTATTTTTTAAATGTGTGTACCAAAGGATATCTAATATTATATAAATGAGTATCATGTTTGCCGGAACTTTGAGAGTAAGAGACCATGGCATAGGGATATCAATAATCCCAAGACAAAAACCTATGTTCTGCATCTTATTAAGAAAATTGTTACTAAATCTTGAACTAGAGTGCTTCATGTGTAGATTAGTAACGCGTCCTATTTTGCCTAGGTGGATGTGACCACTTTCAGCTTTTACGCAAGGGCGGGAAATTAGATAAGGGGAAAAAAAAATCAATGTTTTAACGTACAGACTCATCATTTCATAAGTGCTGGTCACACTTTACATAGCGGGGCCAGTCCGTAATATATATCCTAACGCCCTTCAGTGCAAAGACAGTTGATGTCTTAATTCTCAAGCTATGTGCTATTTTATTTTATTTATTTATTTATTTATTTATTTTTTTTTTTTTTTTTTTTGCAAACGTAGTTGTGATGGTTTTAGTACGGCCGATAACTTATCAATCTCTATAATTTCCGTATCTAAATTTTTTTTAACTAATGCTGGAAAATCGTTTAAAAGAATTTACTGAGAATAACTATCTGGTCCAAGATTACAGTTTGGCTTTGCCGATGTCCTTGGTGCTTGTAATGCCCTTCTTACATTGTCAAGTGTTGTGCAGAAATCTAATGATCTCGGTTGTGAAGTTTGTATGACTGGTCTTGACTTTAGTGCTTATCACGAAACCCTTGTTTTCAAACTTGAACAATTGAGAGTTGGTGGGTCATTTCTTGGTATTATCATAGATTCTCTTTGCTCACAGGCTGTTGAGGTTAGCTGTTGGTGAATACAAAAGTAACCCCAGGGATGTAGTCCCTGGGGTTTTTCTGTGTAATCATCTTGGCTTTTTTGCTTTCATATCATATACGCATACTACTCTGAGCGTAGACCTATGATTACTGCAATGATGTAGCCAGAATTAGCAGACGGTGCAAATATGGATTTGAAATTAAACCCCAACAAAAATTTTGTTTCTTCGACTAATTGAATTGTGGGAAAGGGAATAATCCTGAAACCTGATTGGTTGCTTTGTTTGAAGTTTAGCCAATCGAATACTGTTTTGGTATTCGGGCATAAAGGAAAACTCAGCATTGATGACTTTATTATTAACGTTCGTTGTGAGTTTAGCTGAGTCTATTTTAGTAGATTTTACGCCAAATTTAATCATTCCTAGACACAGGAAGTTCGATTTTTTAGCCACATTCAAGTAATGACTTTCAGTTCTGTTGTGTGAATTCTAACTTTTCATATCTCAGTAAGAAAATACGTGATGTTTTTTTCATTTATAACGCAAAATCCCCGAGTAATCCACACGGTAAACCGAATCACTATATACAACTTCTTAATCTTAATAAACTAAGAGTAATAAACATAGGTTAATACGTGACTCATTTAGGCTTTTGAAGTGTATGGTGTTTTGGGTCAGGTTAGGAAAATTGGGAAATCAAGAGGCGGGTGGAACTCCTGATAAGTAATTAAAGAGGACCGGCACCCTAGTGTAGGTTAGGAGGGTGGTTAGGTTGGGGTGTAGCCTACCTCTTTATTTTACTCATTGTTTGTTCTGTGTGTCCACCATACTTTTTATTCTTCAAGAGAGCAATGAAGGGAAATTCGTTTGAAGGCAATTTGTAATTTAAAACACACACTAATATGTTTAGATTATTATTCTGGTGTGCTGTATCCATTCGTGGCCTAAGATGTAGGTTTACCTTTTGTTTATATTTCTTATACTTTTTTTTTTTTTTTTTTTTTTTTAGGTGGGATTTTTCGGTAATATTTTTCAGATGAATGACTCATGTAAGAAATTAATCAGTTTTACATGTAGCCTATTAGCATATGACATTGGTCTAGTATGATAAAAAGACATTTAAAATCAAAACTAACGAAGTAACATGTTTTAGGATAAGAGAAAGATTTTTCTCAAGGCACAATTATCATACTAGGAATGGAAAGTGTACAGAGCAAGTTGTATCTAGGCCTGCCCTTAAATAGTATCTACAAAGAAGAGTGAATATTTCTTAAAGATATTTCCAAGTCTATTAAATCCATCATTATTATGCTGAGCCTTGTTTAAGACAAATATGCATATTTTGCCATTTGTGTGTGTCTGTCTGTCTGTGCATCTATATATAAAGGAGGTGGCAACGTTTTGTCTTTAATTTGGACTTAGTCTCTTGGCTTCGCGACTTCTTAATAGAAGTTCCCTTTCATCTAACTACCAAGAAATACACATCTAAGGAAAGAATGGCGTTTCTACTGCACACAACAGGTGTTTTTAACTGTTAATCTTTGTTTTAATTATGGGATTGTCATTAGATTTTTTTTTGTTTATTATAAAACCTAAATGTAAGCTTTCACCATTGAGCAGTAAAGGAAATAAATGTGTCATAATGTTGTTGCACAGATCATGAACATTTACGACCAGTGCCAAAATCGCCTTGACGCACACAGGGAGTGTGAGGGAATCAGACAAATAGCTCTTGATGATGCACCAGCCTTACCTTCTCACAATCCTTATCCCTACTTCATAGAGATGATGGGGTTAAACTCGGAGCTACTGCAATGGGGAAGTCAAGGTAATAGCATTCAACTATGAAATGTGTAATATAGTTTCTCGTTTGAACGATCAGGGACTTGGAAAACTGTATTTGAGAAAACTGTTGATTAACTGTGCATCACTGGTTCACTGTAGTCTTTGGGATCAACCATTTGCATGACCCTTTTCCACAAAATTCAAACATTTACAGTTAGTGCAGGGCTGATGAGAATATATGTTATTCATTCCCTTTTTACTTACTCATAAACTTAACGCAAATCCCTGGAATATTTTGAATCCTTAGAGCTTCCTCCTCACATTGATTTTA
>NC_090731.1:90476896-90521896 GCF_036898095.1 Palaemon carinicauda
GCACACATCTTCAATCACTTTTGTTTCATATAATTCAGTGTTAAAGAAACGCTGACATTGCAAAATTTCCTTCGTATGGTATCTCCTCCTCATACAGCGAGTCCACACACTAAATTCCTTTTTCATCGAGGTATCACATCACACTTCTTAAAGGAACGCCCTTTACTTCACTCATGTATGTCTTATTCTGGCTAATTTCCCCAATCAAACTTATAAAAATAATCAGGCCATATTCGTGTTCTTAGCATACAATGTTAGAATCCAAAAATGTTACATCTGACTTCCGAAAATTCCATTTTCTTACTTGGAAAACAGAAATATTGAGTGAGCAGCGTGATGGTGTGAGTGTTGTTGACGTTCTAGTTTCTACTTCGTCAGTGCACTGCAGCTAGGATTGAGCCAATACGTTTTGTCACTGCTTTCCAGACGGCCCCTCATAGATGATGTGTATGACGTATACAAAGATGAAGAAAAAGCTACAGATCATTTATTTTCATACTCAGAATCAGGACAGTCAACAAAACAAGATATAAGCGTAGGTATGTTGCAAAAATCCGAGCATGAATCTTGTTGCATACATAAGTAGCGCAATGCACATGGAAGTAGAATTTTAAAAGTCTAAACTGACCACAATAGGTTGCCAAAACTGATGATAGCAAAGTATTATCCCAACTGATTTCAAGGTAGAATGGGATAGAAGGAAAGATTAAGAATTATTTCATTAGTAATTTAGTTATGGTACATGTAAATTAAGCTGAATTACAATAATATATATATATATATATATATATATATATATATATATATATATATATATATATATATATATATATATATATATACATATATATATATATATATATATATATATATATATATATATATATATATATATATATATATATACATATATATATACATATACATATATATATATATATATATATATATATATATATATATATATATATATATATATATATACACACACACACACACACACACACACACACACACACACACACATATATATATATATATATATATATATATATATATATATATATATATATATGTATATATATACATACATATATATAAAAGCTTAGAAGTTTTGCATCTATCTATAATATGATAGAGTGCCCGGAAACCTCGTTTTGCAGAGTGAGCAGTTAGGAACCAGGACTCGTCCCACGCCACCCTTTCCTTCATTCTCTATCTCAAACAGGATGCTAACAGACTTCTTATGTCTTATTTCTTTTCTGTGTGGTAAATTGCCCTTATTTCTTATATTTCGTTTTTTTTTCTAATCTAATAAGAAATCTATTGAAGTTTCGTCTACTTCTTCACGCAATTTGCACATTGTATCTGCTATTGTAGATTTCTTCCTCAACTGCAGTTCTACAATAGTGTGTTCGTGAGTGTTCTAAAAAGTAGTGCCGATTTTATTTCCTAAATATTTTCTTCATTCCTCTATTTGTGGTTTTCATTCATAGTAAATTTGTAGGGTGCTTTTCTTTCTTATATCTTCCTCTCGTGTCTTCAGTCCAATAATCTTATTATTTTTCGCTCGTAATGGTTTGAACAAAAGCATTGACTTTGATTATCTAGTTTATTTCCACAGAAATTTGACATAAGCCACTAATAGTGAGTTGAAAAGTACCAGAAAAATATTTACATCTACAAAGATGCACAATCACACTCCAGATGTGTTTCTTCGCACCTGGTAAACACTTGAAATATATTTCATTTACAGGAACTAAACCATCTGAATTGAAAGCTTGCAACATTCATTGTTACATAGTGGCTTATGTTTTAAAGATAATATGCCGTCATTCCAAGAATACACAAAAACTATCCGCGACGTTATCTTGTGTTTTTACTAAGTCCATTTTAAGGCCGTCCACATGAGGCCATGTTTTAGTGACCAGAATATCGTTGTGAGATGCTGGGTAATGTTTATAACAACTTTATCCTGATCTTTTACGTTGAAGAGGCCCTGCTATTTAAGTTCAGAACTTGAGGATATTGTTTAATTGCCTTTGTCAACTCCGCATGTTGTTATCCAAATACATCAAGAAATTTTTTCACTGTTTTCGATGATATATCTCACATAGTTGAGTTTTGTTTTCATATCACTGGTGTAGTAACAGGAGGACATAACTTCTGATGTTAATCCACTGATTATTGTAGGCTATTCTTTGGAGCTCTTCAAATTCATCGGTAAGTTTTATATTTTTAATACATGCACTTTATCTATCTCTTTTTTTTATTTAGATAGATTGTCTCTGCTAAGTACAATAGACTTGGGATGGCTACCCATTTTAAAAAGACCTCTCCTATCATCAAGATAACTACAATAGCTTCTAGCTGAGATGCAGGTTGTTTAGCTTATATCAAATAGTTGTTCTTTGTGTTCTCTAAGACTGTTCCTCTTGTTTTAAATTGTTGTTCCTAGATATTTGATTGACCCAACCACTTTGATACCTTCATTTTCCAAATGGTCTGGACAGTTCTTACCTTAATTAAAGTCACTATCTGAAGTCCTTAGGGCTCTCCAAATTAACACTGCAATTGGCAATATTGTGCTTGAAATCATGAAGTTTCGCTCTAGAATACTCAATAAATTCCATGGGGTTTTCGAGGGGAAAATTATAGATGGGACGCTGTGCCCTGGCTAGGACCCATGGTCAAGCCCTGGCTAGGACCCATGGTCAAGCCCTGGCTAGGACCCATGGTCAAGCCCTGGCTAGGACCCATGGTCAAGCCCTGGCTAGGACCCATGGTCAAGCCCTGGCTAGGACCCATGGTCAAGCCCTGGCTAAGGTTAGTGTACGAAAGGTCGCATGAATTTTATAAAGGGACCTCGTGTCTGGCTCAGATTGCAATCAGGTTAACAGTTGCAGTGGATTGATTTTGAAATTCGACTCTCATGAAAAGGAAGACTGCAGTTGCAATGTCTCAAACGCCGTTTGAATGGTCAAGTCAGCAGTGGCTTTAACATTATCATTGTGATATAGACTCACACCCTACCCAACCTTTGATTGAATATCAAAAGTTTTAAAATCCGAGTGGACATATGATGAGTCCCAACGTTCTACAAACTAAACTGGATATGAGTGTACATGCTGTAGCTGGGAGGCTGTCTATAGTCGGTGAACTCGAACAGGTGATACAGGCAAACTAGCGTGACCAGAACTGGACATGATTTTAACATACACACCAAATACTTTGTAAAATTGAGTTAATATGATCCTGGGTGATTTTTAAGTGATTAGCAAAAGAACTTGAATTTGTACAAAGCCATTTGTACCGTGTGAATATGATAAAGAATCTTGTATAGTTCGCGCATGATAGTTGGTCTTGGCTTATTCTCCGTAAACATAATAACTTGTTGATCCAAAACCTAACCTTTGATTGTAAATACATTCATTGTATTTTCATAATTACGGGATATGCCCCCAACAATCTAAAACCTTAACAAAGCGGCAAGAATATAAGTAACTGGGATTAGATATAGCTTGAATCCGAACATTTCTGCATTTCAAAGGCGAACAGAGCATCACCATTGGGATTATCTTAAAAACATCCAGGAAGGTGTGTTTGGGGGTAAATTTTCGTACGTGTAATATTACTTTTTTCAGTGGTTCTATAAGCTTTTATTTTTGGTATCAACCAATATCATTATTTGTGAAGAATTATCTTCTTCCTTTTGTAATTTAGGCTCTCTCCTAATACTTTAGCTACCCCTTAAACGTCCTCTCCTACATTAAGTTTTCTTTACCGAAACATCGGGAAAACTTGTTGACAATAGCGTACGCCATGCTCGTGACGTCACAGCGTAGATACGCACAGCAAAAGCCTTAGCCCCCCCCCCCCCCCCCCCCCGGTCCAAAACTCGACTCACAGTCTCACACCAGGACCTGCGGCTGGAGATAGGAAAGATACGAGCCTAGGAGACTATCTACCACAAGTGAGGATTCTAGAAGTGGGTCAGTCAAGGGCGCAACTGTGAAACTATTCGGTCAACAACCATTTGAGGACAAGGACTGTCTTCTGTAAGGAGCGCAGGCAAAAATATGTGCCCACTTAGTTTTCCCCCCTTTTTAGCTTAGATTAATTTTTACTTAAGTTAGGTCTAACTGGCTGTTACATATTTTGGGTTGTGTGCGGTGAGATTGTGTGTACCGTTTTGCATGTCATTCTTGCTCTTGAGACTAGCACAGTCTCGGGGTCACAGGCCACATGTCCGACCCAATTTCAATTATTAATTATTGCAGAAGACCACGAGTCTACTCAACCATATGTTTTATTAATTTGCATTTCTTTTTGTTACATTTTGTGTTTGTTTGATGTTCAGATGTCCATTTCTCTTAATGTAATTTTGTATAATAAATCAAGATTAGGTTCATTAAACCTCGTCGTATTTCTACTCCTCCATTTATTTGGTTATGTTATTATGAATATTTAATTTCGGGACAGTATACCCGATAATTTGAAAGGAGTAAGTAACCAAAAATAAGTGTGTTAGTGAGTGACTTAGTATTGAATCTATCTGCTTCGAAGGTAAAGATCCATATTTTTAACTTTTAAACTTTACTTTACATCACTGCTCCCATTTTTTGCCATTATCTCAATAAATATTTAACATAAGATTCCTGTCCAGCATCTCACAGGGGTCCCTTGGATGGAGCCGAAACAGACCCTAAGAGTGTAGATGACCTTAGACCTAACAAAGCTAGAGTAGGCCATCAAATTGCTTCTATTTTCACGTGTGGAGCTCCCCGGCCTCTGGACAGAGTACAGTTTCCCAAGTAAAGTTATTAGCAGGGTGTTTGTGCCCTGAGCGATAGTGCTCCTTATCCTCTCCTGTTGATCTTTTAGGAACTGACGTAGGGAGACTTTCCTGGACTAACAAGTTCTCACTCAACACTGAAAAAATCTCCACATTATTAATAAAAAAAAAAAAAAAAAAAAACTACGTATTATTCATAGCATAAAACATTTAGAGCTATAGACTTGTGGTCTAAATACGTTTTAGCAGCTTTTTATATTTATTTTTGGTTTACCAACCATTAGTCTCATAATCAATCCTTTGTAAGAAATATAGGTGTCTATGACTAGACCTTCTGCTTAGAATTCAGATATATTTTGGAACTTTTCTATTGACCATATACAAAAACCTTTCTTCTCTTGGGGAAAGTCTTAATAATATTTATTCTATCTCATTCTATCCTGAAATCAGATTCGATAAAGCCTAATTTACAGTTTTATCAAGTAATTTGTTTTTTCTTTTCAGATTCATGGCCTTCTTCTTCTGTCTTCCTTCCATCACCTTTCTTCTATGATTTACCAACATATCCACTCTTGTGTCTTGTTCTCTCCACTTTCCAAAATGTTCTTTATCATTTTCTTTGCACAGGTCACAAACATCATCGTTGTATTTCCACTTGGACAAAAAGATTTGCAGAATGGGTCCCTAGAGGTTGCAAATGAAACAGGGAAAGGAAGAGAAGACGATGGATTGGCGAGCTAAGAAAATTTGCGGGTATAGACACATAGAAAGTCTATAAACAGACGGCAGCCGTGGAAGTACATGTGTGAGGGTTTTGTCCTGCAGTGGACTAGTTACAGCTGATGATGATGATGATATATATTGTATATAAACATGTGCTGCCTATGCCAGTAAATCAAAGTATTTAAGGAAAGAGGTGGGGTTTTTTTGTGGGGTGGGGGGGGGGGACGTATCATTCAATGAATAAGGGGGGGGGGAGTTATAAAAGGTTGGAAGCCACTGGATTAAGCTGTGTTTTTATTTAATTTAGTGTTCCAACCTCACATTATAACAAATAACAACCCATTTGATTAAAGTTTTTTTGCAACATTTATATAGACCTTCAAGTTTCTTTCTAATAATAAGAAAACAAAATTAATTGCATTCCAAATGAGAGAAAATTTCATGAAAAAAACAGAGAGGATGTTTGTAACCTGTGCAAAGACAGTAATACAGAACATTTCGGAAAGTAATGAGAACATGACACAGGAGTGGATATGTTGGAAAATCACGGCAGAGATTAACTGGTGGAATGAATACAGAAGGCCACGAATCTGAATAAGAAAAAACAAAAACATAATTAGTTATTAAAGCTGTAAACTAGGCTTTATCGCAACTGATTTCAGGATAGAATGGGATGAAATAAATATTTTTAAGACTTTCCTCAAGACAATAAAGGTTTTTGTTTATGGTCAAATGAAAAGTTCCAAAATATCTCTGAATTCTTAGTAGAAGATCTATATTTCTTATAAAGCAATGATCATAAGACTAATAGTTTACACCGACAATAACATATAAGAACCACAAATTCCTCAACGACAAATGCTGGATTAAGATCAATAGAGCTGTTTTATGTGCAGTAGGCATCAAAATAATGTCATAATATATCGATATTTTAAATGTCTATGTATGTGATTCTTTATAATATAACCGTTAAAATTTGAATTCTATTTTGAAATTAATGTAAATTATACATTTAACAAAATAACACATATTTAGTTGGGGATTTAATTATTTCTATATGGGATAACTATTTGTATAAGCATTTTTGTCCCTAGAATCGAGGGGCTAATTTGCCTCTATGGAAGTTGGAATGAGAGGAGCGGCAAGAATAAATGAGCAGAGGAAATACTTATATACACTTTAAATAAACTAATTAATGAATAAAATCAGTTAGATCAAAGCCAAAGATGAAGAAATAAAGAAGAGTGTCACATTAACTGGAAAGAAAGATTGAAAATAAAATGGCTTAGGAGAGTTTGCACAACAGTCAGCCAGCCTCATAACTTATTAATTTCAGAATATGATTCAAATTTTAACGGGTTTATAATGAAAATAAAAACATATGATGAAATTATTTTGATGGGTAGGCTACTAGTCGCACGTGCAGTTTCTATAGGCGAAGAGGTAGAAGAGCCCGTGGCTCGCATAAGGTAGGGCAATCTAAAACGAACCATTCTATTGATGATGTAAGATGATCCCGGATTTATCAACGCAAACATTATAATGACAGGTTCCCTATACATATCTTCTACCTAAATAAAAATGAGTAATGATTGGGCCTACAAGCGTTCCAAACAACGGATTTTGAGCGAAGCGAAAAATCTATTTTTGGGTGAGATAGCCATGGCGTCCTGATGGAAGGTTCCTGTTTGGTAGCTTCCTTGGGTATAAAACTACTAAGATATTCCCAGAGAATTTAACCACAGGTTATCACAGAATTCTAACTTCTGGAGCGAGTATCTCAAAGGTTTCCCTTTAAGACATCGTAATACAACAGGGGACACGCATGTCTGGTCGTGCCACATAGCTATCTCCACCCCGAACAGAGTTAACGCTTCGGTGTGTAAGGGCTGAGAATAGCTGGGAGCCGTTCCACAGCTAATCTCACTCGTGGCTACTACTGATACTCGAGACGTAAACAAACGGACGCCATTGCTCTAATGACGTCACGAGCGTCTTTATCCTGGCGCCAGTTGCTGCCCATCACCATGATACAATTGTGTAGGGTGGGAACAAACTGACGAAGTAGTAGGGAGGGTCCATCAGGACGCCATGGCTATCTCACCCAAAAATAGATTTTTCGCTTCGCTCAAAATCCGTTTTTTGGGCTCAAGCCATGGCGTCCTGATGGAAGAGTACCAGAGAATCAATGTATCGTGGTAGATTTTCCCCCAGAGTTAAGTGCCTAGGCATTGACAAAATAGCAAAGTAATCTTAGATAAGAACCATAGGAACGAAGTATCCTGCCCCCCATTGGTAGGAAGTTCCCATGGGCTATGCCGACGTCAAAGTGGTATTGAAGGACTATTCATCTTGACAGAAGAGCTTTTTAAGAGCTTAGAGATGAAGCAGAATGTTTGATATTTGTATAGGAACATTCTGAGTAGGTCAGTGGTGGTTGGGCACTGTGTGTAGGATTCATCTCCTGATTATCAGAAGTAAGTATTCGAGTAGGAACCTTACTGAGACAAGGTGAATATAATTTAAGGATAGACATCTTAAATTCTTCATGACCATAAGAAAGGAGGAATAAATAAAACTATGACAGTATGTATTTCATAGTAAGTAGGAGCTGAAAGAGACGCATAAGTAATAAAATAGAAATTTTATTTCACAATGCAGAAATTAAATAATTTACAGCAAAAGTAAAGTTCATTTACAGTAATAATAATGTACATAGAAATAAAGGCTTGCTCTTGAATCTGAAAGGGAATTTCAGGATTAGTAGGTACTCGTTCTCGAGGAACGCAAGTCTTTAAATAACACATCATGCTCAAGGCATGCGGCACTTGTGTAACACTATGACATTTCACCTGGGATAAGAACAGTTATAAAAGCACTAAGTGTTTTTAGACATCACTATGAATCACTCGAGGGTCAACATAGGCACCCGAAGAGTTAGAGTCCCAAATAACTCACTGTTCTACGCAGAGTTAGGTGCAGGTTTCATAACACTACCTGCGGCTACCACAAAATGTTTGATTTCGTGCACTTGTTTCGCATAATGTTTAAAGAAAACTCGCGAGGACTTCCAGCCCGTAAAGTTTTTAAGGCTCTCAAAGTCCATGCTCTGAAAGAAGTTCAGAGAAGATGCCACTTTTCTAGGATCATGACCAGCGGGTGTACTGTTCGGATCCGCTCTGCGAATGAAGTAGGTGATTTTCGCTCTTAATTGTTTCAGTGACAGGTCGCTGCCCGATGTTTCTCCTTTGAAGAGTTGGCCTCCACCAAAGTTTGAAGTTCTGCGAAGATAGACCTTGAGGCTCTCTACTGGACATAGAGAGACATCCTCCTTCAGGGGGCATATTCTCCAAGGGCCCCATCTTTTGGTGGGTAATTCATTTTTGGCGAGAAACGTCGGATCAGGGGAGAGGGTCACTTCTCCTGAATCAGCAAACAGGATGTGTCCCTCTTCTCTTGATAATGCCACTATTTCGCTGACTCGAGCTCCCGAGGCGAGAGCAAATAAAAATATAACTTTCTGAGTCAGATCCTTGAGGGGGCATGAATCGTTGTCCAAGTTGGAGGCGAAATGGAGCACCTTGTCTAGTGACCAGGAGATCGGTTTCGGAGGGGGTGCTGGGCGTAGGCGAGCACATGCTTTCGGCAGTTTGTTAAAGATGTCGTTGGACAGATCAATTTGGAAAGCATATAGAATTGGTCTAGTCAAAGCCGATTTGCAGGTTGAAATCGTATTGGCTGCTAATCCTTGTCCATGAAGGTGAATGAAGAAGGACATACAGAAATCAATGGTGATTTCTTTAGGATTTTTTGCTTT
Organism: Palaemon carinicauda; assembly: GCF_036898095.1. Taxonomy (NCBI): domain Eukaryota; kingdom Metazoa; phylum Arthropoda; class Malacostraca; order Decapoda; family Palaemonidae; genus Palaemon; species Palaemon carinicauda. The sequence continues at coordinate 90,486,232 of NC_090731.1, forward strand.
AACAAAGGAGACCCATTTCCTCCAGGATGATTCATATTGCCGTCTCGTGGATTCGGTCTTGTATTCCTCTAGGAAGTCTAGACTTTTCTTCGAGATCCCAAACCTCTTCTTTGCGGCAAGGGAGAGAAAATCATGAGATGAAGGTCCTTGATTTTCGATGATGAAGCGAAGACAGTCGACTTCTGTACTTGTTGAGAGAGAACTGGGCCCGGGAGAGGGATCAGCTTGGGCTGCAGCTCCAGGACCAGGGGGTACCAGTTGCTCCGGGGCCACTTGGGAGCCACTAGGGCCGCTGTCCCTTTGAAGGTTCTCAGTTTGGAGAGGACTTTCAACAGAAGGTTGGTGGGAGGGAACAGGTATATCTTCGACCATCTGTTCCAGTCCAGTGACATGGCGTCCACCGCTTCTGCTTTGGGGTCCTCGTACGGGGCTACGTACAGAGGAAGTTGATTGTTGTCGCTCGTTGCAAAGAGATCTATCTGAAGTTCTGGGACTTGATGAGAGATGAAGGAGAATGATCTTGCGTCTAGAGACCATTCCGACTCTATCGGGTTTGTCCGAGATAGAGCATCCGCTGTCACGTTGCGGAATCCTTGTAGGTGAACTGCAGACAGGTGCCACTTCTTCTTCTCCGCCAGACGGAAGATTGGGAGAAGCACCTGATTTATCTGGGGCGATCTTGAGCCCTGGCGATTGAGACAACGAACTACCACCGAGTTGTCTAGGGTTAGACGGATGTGGATCGAGGGCGGCGGGGATAGCTTCTTCAGAGTAAGAAGGACCGCCATGGCCTCCAAGATGTTTATGTGGAACGTCTTGAATAGTGGAGACCAGGTCCCTTGAGCTTGTTTCAGGTGGGAGTGACCTCCCCAGCCCTCCAGTGAGGCATCCGTGTGGATGTTGAGTGATGGAGGAGGGTGTTGGAGAGGAATGGACCTTTTCAGGGCCATTGCTTCCGACCACGGCTTTAGGAGGCGTCGAAGTCTGTTTGGAAGCCGTCTCTTGAGGTCTCTTCGAGCGATGGATGCCGATCGTCTCCAGACTCCCGCGGCATCCTTTAGCTGTGCACGAAGCACTGGGTTTGTCACTGAGGCGAATTGTAGAGAGCCTAGAACTCGTTCCTGCTGTCGTCTTGAAATGCGTTTGGATTTCAGTAGTCGCTTGACAGACCCTGCTATTTCCTTCCTTTTCTTCTGGGGGATGGAAAGGCGGTGTGACTGAAGATTCCAGTGGATTCCCAGCCACTGAAACTTCTGAGCTGGAGAGAGGCGAGATTTCTTCTCGTTGATCTTGAATCCCAGGTGTTCTAGGTACTGGGTAACTTCGTCGCAAGACTTTGTACACTCTTCGGGCGATGGAGCCCAGACTAGCCAGTCGTCGAGGTAGGCCATCACCTGGACGTTTCTTAGGCGGAGCTGTTGTACTATGGCATCCGCCAGCTTTGTGAAGATCCGAGGGGCCACATTGAGGCCGAATGGCATGGCCCGGAAGGCGTAGCTTTTCCTTTGGAGTCGAAATCCTAGGTAGGAGGAAGCATGATGGTTCATTGGAATGTGCCAATAGGCATCCGCCAGGTCTATAGAGACCGTGTAGGAACCTTGAGGCAGAAGGGTCCTTATTTGTTGAAGCGTCAGCATCTTGAATTTGTTGTTCTCTATGAACTTGTTGAGGGGGGATAAGTCCAGAATGACTCTGAGCTTGTCTGAGTCCTTCTTGGGAACGCAAAACAGTCTCCCTTGGAACCTGGTGGACTTTACCTTCCTTATCACCTTCTTGTTCAAGAGGTCTAGAACATATTCTTCCAGAATGGGGGTCGATTGTTGGAAGAACCGCTGGAAGATTGGGGGTGGTTGCACCCAACTCCAGCCTAGACCGTTCTTGATGATGCTGTGTGCCCAAGGATCGAAGGTCCAACGATCCTGGAATTGGCGGAGTCTTCCTCCCACCGGAAGCACTTCATTGCTTCTGGTGTCCCGAGGACTTGTTGCCTCGGCCGCTAGCTCCCTTTCCTCCTCTACCTCTGGAGGGACGACGAGAGGCGTCTCTGCTTGCACCCCTGGACGAGCCTCTACCTCTGGCATGAAAGGTAGTGGATGGCTGTTCAAAGGCAGGGGTGAAGACCGGTGACTGTGACAACACCGGTTGGGGGACCAATTGAAAGGTCTGTTGTGGTTGGGCAACCACTTGGGAGGTAGCGGGTCCCGGAAACTGACGTCTTTGTTGACGTTGCTGGGGTTTCGGTTTCTGAGGTTTCCTCTTAGGCTGAGGTCCATCGTCCTGAGAGGTTTTCCTTTTCCTGGACATGCCCCACTTGTGGAGAAGGTTCCTATTCTCCGTGGCGGCTCTGTCCGTTATTTCCTTGACAAGGTCCGAAGGAAACAGGTGCTTTCCCCAGATGTTGGAGGAAATCAGCCTCCGGGGTTCGTGTTTCACGGTGGCACCGACAAACACGAATTCACGACAGGCTCTACGAGCCTTTATGAAGTGGTACAAGTCCTTCATTACCGTCAGTAAGTGGGATTTGGCCAGTACCATGTAGTGATCGGGTACTGCTGTGTCACAGGCCATAACTTCAAGTTGGACTTGATGAGAAAGAGACGCTGCAAGCCTCTCCTTCGTGTCTTGTTCCCGGCGAAGGAGGTGATCATTGAGCTTAGGGAGGTCTTCATTAAACTGACGTCCGGCAACGTCAGGATCGAGCCTACCCACAACGAAAGTATGTTGGACATCTTTCCATTGTCTAGTGTCAGGGGGCGTTACGATGGAGAAGGGTCTGCACTCCTCCAGTGCAGGGCAGGGTTTCCCTTCTTCCGCCGCCTTAAGGCATGCAGCCAAGGCCTTTTCCAAAAATGGAAGAATCGCAGTGTCGGGAGCGACATAAGTAGGATGCTTCTTGCTCAAGGCAGGAAGCTTAGAGCAGGTAAAGCCCCTGCTCTTAAATGCGGAGGCTAGCATAGCCTGGGCCTTTGCGAGATCGAACACTATCTCTTCCTTAGGTTCGGTCTCCTCCTTCGAGGCAGGTTCAGAACGAAGCCGGACGTAACAGTCCGGGTAGGCCTCGAAGCTTGGGAAGAATTCCACATCTTCCAACGGGACCGTGCCGATTTTGTCACTAACAAAGATCCTGCCGGTCGCAATAACCATATGCTCTGCATACCTCCACGGGTTGGCATGAGAGCAAGCTGGGAGATCCTTAACCGAGATCTTCTTCGGTTCTCTGGATCCAATCATAGACCTGATGGACTCCTGGTTCTCCTTCAGTCTGTCGTCCATGACAGCTCTAATCAGTCGGATCAGTTCTTGTGTAGAGGAAGAAGGATCCGGGGTCGAGGAGGTAGACGGAATGGACACATCCGTCGGTGTAGGAGTAGGCGGAGGGATGGACGAGGGAGTAGCTCCAATCTCCGACTCGGTGTATTCCACCTTGTCTTCGTCCTCTTCGGCTCCTTGAGCCATAAGCGTCTTCTCCGTGTCTTCCGAGACGTCAGAGATCTGTTCATCCTCTTCGGAATCTAGGCGACACTCGTGCATGGACTGAGCCATGACCACATCAGGTTCCACCGTAATTTGGACAGTGGGGATTGCTTCCTTTGGAACCACTGAATCAGGGGAGGCCTTAGGGAACAGCAGGGACCTCAGTTCTTCGGTGGCCAGGTACGGTCCAGTGGCATTCCTCTGAAAACCACGCACCCACTTGCGCAGTTTCTCACGAGCAATGTCTCTAACCTCCGCTGAGGGAGGGTTATGGAAGGCCTCAACTAGGTAGGCCTGGCAGACCGTACAATCCAGTGGATTCCAGAACTTCCAATCCCCTCTCTTGTCTGAGCAAGGGGCGTGAGTCCTGCACGCCGTATGTCCGTAAAACTGGGAGCGTTTCACGGCACAGTATGCGAAATCGCACTTCATCTGCTCCTCCTGTGGAAGAAAGAGGAAATGAGTATGGGGGAGTCATAGGAATGGCTCTTAAATTAAGTTAATATTAATCATTAATTTTAACTTATATAAGGTGTGATGCATAGAGAGTGAAACAGTAAAGGAGAACACGCTCCATGCATCTCGCCCGGCTGGTTACCATAGGCTTGGTCCTGGGATAATCCAAATGACCGAGATCATTGGATATAGTTTCCTAGGATTCCCATTATATTGGAACTCCATGGAAAGCCAAGGACAAGGTTGGGATCGAATTCATTCGGTTCCCAGATAAGAGCCAGAAGGTCTCATTAAGGGTAACTGCTTCTGGCAACCAGCCGTGCTAAGATGCACATAGCATGCTGGAAATAGAAGAATGCAAAGAGACAGCATGATCACTAATAGAGCAGTACTAGGTACTGATCTTAGAAGCAAAGCAGCTTATCTATTTGCCAGGTAGGGCTATCTTAGTCTTATGATAGCTACAGAGAGGGGGTGCAAGTATTCTTGACGCCTCCGGGGTATCCGGCAAGCCGCCGGCACGCCGGAGCTCGCTCCAGCATAGATTCTGGCATTAGAACAGACAATTTTCAAAAGTCAGTTAGATACCAGGATGGCGGCCGCCGGCACAACGGCGGCACGCCGGCAGGGAGCGGCGGCTCCGGCAGCCGGAGGATGCCGGATTGGTGACTGGGGTAAGGATGGTACAGGTAGTATCGGGTTGCCGGCAGTATATGCCGGCACTCCGGAGATCGACCGGCAAGCGGACGATTAGATAGGAGTAGGAGAGCCGCCGGTAGTAGCCGGCGGCAGCCGGCAGTCCCTCGGAACACGGGGGGCTGGCGGCAAGGGTAGGGAAGTCACCAAGAGGCAGGTATTGCCGGCATAAGAGGCGGCAAGAGACCGGCACCCAGATAGATAGAGAGACAGGGGGAGGGGGGGAAGGATGCAGGAAGTACCTTCAGGGTTCCAGACATCCCTCCCCCTCCCTGAGGGGGTGTACCCATGATAGAGACAGGCTCTATCATCCATATGCAGGGGTCACTAGGGACCGGGAGCAGGTAGCCCAAGGGAGGACTAGGGAACACCCAAGATGGGGGGGGGGGGAGACTCCCTTATGCAGAGCTACACTAGGAACTAACCTTATAGGACACTATGAAGGTATATGTACCAGAGCGGACTGCACAAGGAAGCTCGGGTAGCCCTACTCATCCACCCTAAGGAGGAGTTGTAGGACAGGGGACAGATGAGTATAAACTAACCTAAGCATAGGCTAGGCTATACAAGAGATAGGTGGGGAGGGAGAAGAGAGGGGTCTTCCCAGGAAGGGTTTCTGTACCAGAGCGGCCACAAAGGGAAGGGAGGACACTCCCTAACCTAAGATTAGGCTGATCGGCTAAAACGGTGCAAGAGTACAGTTTCAGCATGGAACAGAGAAACCTTCCTAACCCGACCTAGATCAGGGCTAAAAGTCCTGAACTAGGCAAGGAAGAAGACGTATCGCTATCGCAGGAAAGTCGCAGACTATCCTAGCCATAGAGGTAGGCTAGCCTAACCTCACTCTCAGACGCAATCCTAAAGGGGGTTCATTCCTTTAGGGAGGACTGAGAGGCGATATAATACTCTATTAGACAATGAATCCCTTAACTCAGAAAAGGGATCAAGGCTAATTAGAGGGAATGCCAAGGCAGGGGATGAAGGAAGCATATAGGGGTCCTAAGGTTAGGTTAGGCTAGTAAGAATCACTGACTAGCCTATCCCCTATATGGTCCCTGAAGGCGAAAACATTTGCATCACTAGTCAAAAGTATTGTAAAATAATAATGCCACTATCTTCATAACTTAGTCTAGGATCACTGATAAATCATGCATGAACACTTGTATATAGGCTCCTGGCCTGGGGGCTATAGTAGCCGACTGGTATGAGGTCAATCGATGACCGATAAAAAGCGTCTAAACACGAAATAAAAGTTCCTAGCTATGAAGACTAAATAAACTAATGTATTCGATTAGTATATAAAGCCGGAAGCGTTGTTGTGGCTAACTAAATAAGACATGCAAAACAACAACGACGCCATAAAATGGCGGGTCCGGTAGAGGCACAGCTCTGCCACAAAACATCAATTATTTCGCAAAATAATATTTACTTTACGGCCAGAGCTTAATTAAACAATACTGGAACCTTGTACTCAACTTTCCAGAAGAAGGCGAGGCTGAAGGTAACGACATAGCGAAGATGCAAAACGATAAAGTTCACACAAGGGAAAATCCGTCTCAGTAGGGCAGCTACTAAACAAAGGATAAAGACGCTCGTGACGTCATTAGAGCAATGGCGTCCGTTTGTTTACGTCTCGAGTATCAGTAGTAGCCACGAGTGAGATTAGCTGTGGAACGGCTCCCAGCTATTCTCAGCCCTTACACACCGAAGCGTTAACTCTGTTCGGGGTGGAGATAGCTATGTGGCACGACCAGACATGCGTGTCCCCTGTTGTATTACGATGTCTTAAAGGGAAACCTTTGAGATACTCGCTCCAGAAGTTAGAATTCTGTGATAACCTGTGGTTAAATTCTCTGGGAATATCTTAGTAGTTTTATACCCAAGGAAGCTACCAAACAGGAACCTTCCATCAGGACGCCATGGCTTGAGCCCAAAAATTTATATACCTAGCCTACAAGTTACAGTAAGAATGTATATATCTGAGTCTGTACAGTATATAATTTAGATTCGACCATGCCTTAATTCAAGACGACAGAAGCTCTTAACTTTCAGGAATTTTGTAAACCATCCAGGAGCTACTTATGATAGAAGTACGGATTAGGTGGAGCTTATAGAATATTTACAAAGTAGCACGAAATTATATATCAAAATTGTAAAAAAAAATATCTTAAATATCATATTTTAGACAAATACAAACAATAATTTCCCCATAGCGAAAGGCGATTGGATAAGCATAATTAATTAGTATTTGCTTTTTATTTATATATGTACCTTATTTCCAGGAGGTAGTGAGGCAAGTGGCGGCGGCAGTAGCTCGCCCCAGAACAAGAAGAAGAGCAGCAGCAGCTGTTGTGGCGGCAGCGGTGGTGCTTGCAGCCAGAAGAGCTGGAGAAAGAGGGGTAACATCTTGTTTATTGTTGTTGTTCGAGACAGTCAATGACACATATTTTTAGGTTAATATTTCTAGATTGCATTAAGTTACACGAAGAGCTACCAAAAGAAATATGTTCTGACAATGTTTTCTGTAGTAATCTATAAAATGAATTTCCTTGCTGAAGAGCTGACCTAAAATCGAGTTTACTAAACGCTGGTATGTTCAAGCCAAACTTCTTAACCACAGCTTCATATAAGTTTACCCCAAATCTATTTCTCCTACTGTTCACATATTTCATATTGATTATATCTCGCCCAACTCAATTACTTAACCTTTGTCCTTCCCTGCACCCTGGCTCCCAGCCACATCTCTTTGAACTAAATTCCATACTTTTCAGTAGCATTCGGGATCTCGGTAGTGAGACAGTAAGGCAAAATTCACGACAACTTAGTTCTGTTATATATGGACCTATTTATAACAAAAATTCCTTACTTGAATCACTTACTTTGCAGATAACCAGCCCATATTCAGGTAACTCAGACAATACTATAAATTCTCTGAGAGATATAAACAGCCATACCGGAAATGACCCTTACCCTACCTCACTCAGTGACAACTCTACCGTCTTGGTCACAGGCGATGGACCAAACACTAATAACATTAGTCTGACACCAACGTCGGACCTGGGTCAAGAGGTCACGTTAGACAGGGAAAAGGAGAAGGATGGTATTGACATCCCGAGCGAGGAGGACGAGGAAGAGATGACATTCATGAAAGATCTTCTGGTTCTTTGATTCTTGTATTCGCTTTCGGAAGCAGGAGACGATCATCGCCAGGTACATCCTAATCAATCATCGCTATGCTTTGAATTGTCTATTTCAAAGGCAAAGTTCAGCTCTAGTGTGTCTGTGAGATCATCATTGGTGAACATATGAATTGTAGTATCTTTCAATTAGATTTGTATGGGGTTAGCATCGTAAAGTTATTCCCAAGAAGCATTTTTTCTCTAAATATAGATCAGACCATGCAGTGTTCTCTTCTCATTTGTCATTTTTCTAGTGAAAGCTTGGGAAACAGAATTTACAATATGCAGTTTGGAATGACCCACAAAGGAACAACACATACAAATGATAAAAACTGCCATATCAACCCTCATTGACTTGCACAAATGTACAAATATTCACCGTTCCATAACTCTTTTTACTCTCGGATAAATAGTAAGCCTATGGGGTTTTTCCAATGGTGATGGTGGGTTTCTTCTAAATATCTCATCCAGAATATTATTTCAACAACTGAAGAAAAATAAATTATGATTGGTAATATCTTTATTACTCTACGCTTCATCTTTTATTCCAGACAGGTCTGAATCTATTGAGAATTCGAAAATGTTAATATTTTCGGAGTTTTCCACGTTAACATTACAGTCAGTAGTACTGTAAGGATTTTTGCTTTTGTATAGTGATATTCATATAAGGAAATAGTTCTTTTTCTCAAATATTATTAATTCAATCTGTTTCGGAAGCCCTCCAAAATCAATGGAACGTTATCATTATTTTTGTAGGATAGGGTTTGTCTTTTAATGGTAGGTATGCATTGCAGTTCTTGATTTTCTCTGTTTATATGGGCTTCTTTTATCTGTAAAAGGATCAAAGGCAAATAATTTAGATCTATTTCATTCATTTCATTTCTATTATTATAAAAATAGCATCGCTTAAATGTAAAGTTTCATTCCAAAAGATCTATTTGAATTCACTCTCCCCAACTAAATTTCAATTTCAACTTTGAGTATTAAAGAATTTAAGATTTTTATTGATTCCGTTTTTTTAATAAAATTTCTTTAAAAATATTCTATAGCTGTTTGATATTTTTTGTTTATTTATATCATAAGGAGAGATATTCATATAAGGATGTTTGTTTTGTCCTTCAGATTTCTTACACAAATGTTAAAATCAATTGCCTTGTGAAAGCCAATAACGGCTATGCTCTTCAGCGAGTGTGCTCTTTGTCCTAGAATAAAACTGAAAACTTTAGTTTCATTATTTCCTTCATTTTACAATGTTATCATTATATGCTCATTTACAACACGCCCATGGAAAACAGCATTGTTTTCTTCTTTAATTGTATCGAAATAAAGTTTTTTTTTTCCAACAGATATGCCTTTCTTTGCCTACAATTATCACTGAAGCAAGGTCTTCATTATCACCTCCATACAGCAGACGCAACTCTACTAACGTATAGATATATAATATTTTGCAATTATTTTGTTTACTTGTGAACTAAAGTGTTACATTTTAATACACAAAGGCTCAAAAATACCTTTCCTATTTACATGGGTCGCCTATTTCTAAGTGAAAGAATCTTGGTGAATGAATTACGGAATTTGAGACAAATGACGAGATGATGGGGCCAGGGAACCATTCAGCACTAAGGCGCGGCTGCGGGATAACCACAGCTATGTTGGGATAAAAGGAGCTGGGCAGCTAATTAGACGAAAGAAAAAAAAGTGGGTGTAGCTTGGGATGGTGGCACAAGGGAGAGCAAAGCACAGGTTTCTTTAAAATATACCGTGGCGACAGGTTGGTTTGATCGTTATATAGAGGCTGGAGACACAAAGTTAACGGTAGGCCACGACATTACCCAACTCTCTAGAAGCACCATTTTTTTTCCACCAGGACAAGACTTCCCTGGTTATTCTATATTTAGAATTTGCTTGTCTATTGTGTTCGATAATTATTTTGTAAGTTAGGGATACTAGAACATAAGAATTAGCATATGTGTTCGTTTGGCTGTACCCTGGTTTATAACTGCTCACTCCGCAAAATAAGTTTGCGGGCACTCTATTGCACAATAGATAGGGGCAAAGCTCCTAATCTTATACTCATGATTGTAATTAAGCTTTTTTTAGTCGTACTTTAAATAGAATTATTAATGAATATTGAAATCTTTAATTACTAACTATCTATTTTCATTATGACACAAGCTTTTCGGTAAAGTCTTTAGATTCACACGAGACTTCAGGATTGCGTGCTAGATATACAGTTCTCAACCAATTGCAGCTATGTCCTCTGGGGATTATTTTAAAAAATTTATAGAGCTGATCAATGAATGTAGGCTACTAATGTTAAAGACGCGAATCAATCTTTTTTTACTTATTTCACAGAAGATTCAATTTGTTTATACAAAGTTATTAAAATCAAAGGAGCATCCAAGGGCCAATGTCCCTCCACACACCCTCCTTTTAACGCTGAGGAAAAAAAAAAAACAGCAACATGAGAGACAATAACTGATATCAGTTATTTTCTTTTCATTTAGTCCCTACATGTTTCAGACGGGAATTAGGCTGAGATTTAGGCGTTACCGATTATATCCATTAATAATATCACATCGTAATCCTGCTCTTTTTCAAAGTTTACTATCTACACACGGCTAAAAGTGTTCTCCATAACACTTTTCTCTTAAATATAAATAAATGAGTAAAAGAAAATATAAATTTACAAGGTCAGACGTCTTTTTTTTTTACATTATATAATATTTTCGTAAGTCAAGCTTCAATACTATCCGAAAAAAACTAATGCTGCAAGCTATAAGGCCCCAATAGGGAAAGCAGCCAAGTAGGAAAAAAAAAACAAATACAGAATTAAATATAATGAATAAAGAAGTTAAAACGCAATTATACAGTAGAGTGAATATGACTACATACAGAAAGAAGGCCAGTAGTAATGAAGATAATGAATAAGATCAAGAAAGGGCAACCTCCTCACAAACCATTTTGTTAATTTGATTTTTCTATTAATCCTGTCGAAACCCCCCCCCCCCCCTTTATAAATAAACATGGGGAAAGGAAAACGACAGAAAAGTGTATTTTAGCGTACCCACAAGGGAGGGAACTTTAACTAAAGACAGTTGAAGGCCATAGTACAGAGGCTGTGGCATAATCTAAGACTAGAAATCACTAATTTGATTTTGATTTCAGTGTCCTTATCCTCATAAAGCTGCTAAAGAGTTTCCTCTATCCTTTCCAATCGGAAGGAAAATAACCACTAAACGGCTACAGTAACTACCCACGAAAGTGTAGCATATTTAAAAGAATGTATGCTGAGTAGTATCAGATGTTTGAGGAACTATATGCTACCGGAATAGAAAATAATTTATATGACAGTGCACATATGCATCATGCATTTATTGCTGACTTCGCAACAGTAAAATAAAAAGTTTATTTTCGTATTTAAGACAAAGTATTGTAAAACGGATTTTGAGCGAAGCGAAAAATCTATTTTTGGGTGAGGTAGCCATGTCGTCCTGATGGAAGTTCCTATTAGTAGCTTCCTAAGGGATATATGTACTATAGTGATATTCCCAGAGAATTTTACCTTTAGGTCTCCAGATTCTAACTCCTGGCGCGAATATCCTTAAAAATTTCATCAGGGAACGTATTCTTGACACGCCACATAGCAATCTGTGCCCCGAATAGCGTTTACGCTACGAGGAGGAAAGTGGCAGAATTAGAAGGGGAGCCGTATCAAGGTTACCCTAGTTCCCATACTACTATTGAGTATCACAACAGTGCCATATCCAAGATGGCGGACATTCCTTGTAGAATTGAGCATGGTGCTACAGATACAGTAGTTTCGGGAGGGATTCTGTGAAGATCTTTGCTTTAGAAAAGAAGGGTGGGTCCATCAGGACGACATGGCCATCTCACCCAAAAATGGGCTCAAGCCATGTCGTCCTGATGGAAGCATACCAGAGGTTTAATGTATCTGTGGATTTTCATCAGTGCCTTAACCTTAGGACAATATTTCTATGGTCATCTGGACCATTTGAGACAAATGACGTTACCATTATCCGTCATCATCACTAATCATAAACGATGTTAGTGCTTCCTGCCTCCTACAGGGAAGCCATTCTAGACGGTAAAAAAGGGGCCTCAAGGTTAGCATATATTGTATGAACAAACATATGTATACACCGAGTATACAAACAGTCTCATGGTTTGTATATATTGCCGAGCCAATATCAGTGTCCATTATATCCATTGTTTGTAAGCATACAATGATATGAAGTATACTTACATGAGTAAGTCAAAGAACTCTGGCATCTTAAACATGCAATTGTCGGGCGATTTAGGACCCAATTACATTCTAATAGACATTTATTTCTAATAAATGACTAAATAGATTAACAAGTAAAACGAATGTAGTATGATATACAGAAATTATTTTTCCCTTCTTGAAAGGGAAGAAATGATGAGTGCCACTCTCAGACTGAAGAAGAGTTTTTAATAAAAATTTCCTTCATAATTTCTGTACATGTTATATTCTATCAACACTGTGTACTACGTACACACGGCACGAGTGCTATCTGTATAATTCCACACGTGAGATTTTGAACAGATTTAGTGTCACCATGGCAACACTCATTATAAAGGGGATCACACTAAAAGTGCTGACACCTTCTTCCTATAATTGATAGTCCCAATCAATTAACTGTTCATCGCAGAATTAGACGACAGGTTTTAATACGCTACCTGCCGCCACCACCTAATGCTTCAGTTCATGGACCTGCTTAGCATAGTGTTTGTAGAACACCCTGGATGATTTCCATCCAGTATATGAGCGAAGATGCTCAAAGTCCATATACTGAAAAAAAGTTCAGTGATGAAACAATTTTTCTCGGATCATGACCTGTGGGAGTAATGTCAGGATCTTCTCTGCGAATAAAGTAGGTGAGCTTCACCCTCAGTTGTTTTAGGGATAAGTTTGATCCAGAGGTTTCTCCTTTAAAGAGCTGTCCTCCCCTGAAGTCTGAAGTTCTACGAAAATAGACCTTTAGACACAATACAGGACAGAGAGACATCTTCCTTCAGAGGGCAGATTCTCCAGGGACCCCACCTCTTAGTGGGTAGCTCGTTCTTAGCGAGAAAGGTTGGATCAGGAAAGAGATTCAGTTCTCCCGCTTCTGTGAATTGAGCGTGGCCTTCATCTCTAGATAGGGCCACTATTTCACTAACTCTAGCCCCGGAGGCTATAGCGAACAGAAAAATAACCTTTTGGGTTAGATCCTTGAGGGAACAATCTTCATTGTTGACAGATGAGACATAATTTAGGACTTTGTCCAAAGACCATGAGATGGGCTTTGGCGGTGCTGCATGCCTAAGCCTTGCACATGCCTTCGGAATCTTATTAAAGATTTTATTCGCCAGATCCACTTGAAAGGCATATAGAAGAGGTCTAGTCAAGGCTGACTTGCACGTAGTTATCGTGTTGGCCGCCAGACCTTGATTATGAAGGTGGACAAAGAAGGACAGACAGAAGTTCATTGAAATTTCTTTCGGTCCTCTTGCTTTCATAAAAGCAACCCACTTTTTCCAAGATGACTCATATTGTCTTCTAGTTGACTTAGACTTGTATTCTTCTAAGAATTCTACATTGTCTTCTGAGATCCCAAATCTTTTCCTAATTGCTAGGGCAAGAAAATCATGAAATGAAGGGTTTGACTCTGTGATAAATCGAAGGCAATTAACTGCTGAACCTTCTGAGATAGTACTGGGTTCAGAGCTAGGGCCAGCCTCAGCCTCAGTTCCTTCACTAAAGGGAACAGGTTGCTCTTGGGCTACCTGGGAGCCAACAGAGCCACTCTTCTCTGGAAGGATCTCAGCATGTTGAGGACCTTCAGCAGGATATTGGATGGGATGAACGGGAATTCCTGAGTCCATCCCTTCTATACTAGAGACATGACGTCTGTTATCTCCACTAGAGGATCCTCGTGTGGGGCTACATATCGAGGTAGTTTCTTGATGACGCTCAGGACGAAGAGGTCGCTCTACAGCTCGGGGACTTGTTCCCATCTGGGAGAGAATAGGTCTGCGTCTTTGGACCATTCTAAATCTATCGGCTTGAGCCCGAGTAGAGCATCCGCTGTCACATTGCAGATAGATTGTACATGAACTGCTTATAAGTGCCATCCCTTTAGGTAAGGGATGGCTAACATCACCTAAACTATATGAGACGCTCTCTAGACTTGTCGGTTCCGACATCTCATTATCGCTTCAATATCCCAGATCAGCCTGAGGAGGTCTGATCTGCGTGGAGGGAGCTTCCCCACCCATGACAGGACCAACATGGCCTTTGATAGAAATGACCGAATCCCTTGGACTTTCCTCTGATGGGAGTGAATACCCCATTCTTCAGACTAGGCATCCATGCGGATGATCTTTAATAGTCGGGGTAGTTGCAAGGGCACGGTCTTCAACAGGCTTTTGGCCTTTGACCATTGTTAGGGAAGCGATTAAGGAAAGACCGATATCGGTCCTTTTAGATCTCTCTGAGCGTTTGATGCGTATCTTCTCCAGACTCTTAACGCATCTTTCAGCTGTGCTCTTAGCACTGGGTCTGTTACTATTGCAAACTGGAGAGAGTTCAGAACTCCTCCCTATTAGCGTCTTGGAATCCTGACTGATTACCATAGTCTCTTGACCGACCCTGCGATCTCCTTTTACATCCCCAAGGGAAAGGAGAGTTGGTGTGACCACAGGTTTCAATGGTTTTTTAACCATTGAAGCCTTTGAGCTGGAGAGAATTGAGACTTCTTGAAGCTTATCTTGCATCCCCAATGTTCCGGGAGCTGCATCACTTCCTTGGATGCTCATAGACCAGCCACTTCGGATGCTGCCCACCCCAGCCTTTCATCTAGGTACATTGTTGCCTGAATCATTTATAGGCTTGTTTTTACGTGACTGTGTCCGCCAATCCCGTGAAGATACTTAGGACTGTCTTTAATCACACAAGTATCTTTCCTAGGACATACGTTATCCTCTGTAACTTGAATCCTAGGTAGGAGGGGAGGGGGTCTGACAAGACTGCGAACACCCCTTTTTGAAATAAGGTCCTTATGTTCAGAAGGATTAACATTCTGAACTTGCTGTTTTATTTAACTTGTTGAGTGGCGACAAGTCCAGAATGACTCTGAGTTTTCTTGAGTCCTTCTCGTGAACACCAAACAGCCTTCCCTGGAATTCGATGGACTATACTTTCCTTGCCACCTGTATGCTCTAGAGATCTAAGGTATACTCTTCCAGGAGGGTTTTGGAGTGTAGGAAGAGTTGAGGAAATGATGGTTGAGGCATGTCTATTATCCATCCTAATCCCATCTGGATTAGGCCTTGGACCCAAGGATCGAAGGTCCAGCAATCCTGAAGGAACCTCCCTCCAACCAGAAGCATCTCTTTGCTTTGCCTGATCAGAAGGTTTACCTATTCGACCGCTTGCCTGTGGCACCGCGGTCATTGTAACTGTGGGATGTTGTTGAACAGCCAGAGGAACATTTCTAGACTTTTCCGTTTTCCTTTTAGGTTGGGGACCCACATCTGTGGAAGACTTTCTCTTTGAAAAGATGCCCCACTTTTGGAGAAGTCCCATGTTCTCCGTGGTGGCCTTTTTAATCACCTCTTTAACTACCTCGTTTGGAAGGAGGTCTCTATCCCAGATGTTGGAAGATATTAGCTTCCTGGTTTCATGTTTCACTGGTGCGGCAGCGAACACAAACTCCCTACAGGCTCTCCTAGCCTTTATAAAGGCATAAAGGTCTTTTACTAAGGTGGCCATATGCATTTTGGCCAAGACCATGAGCATGTCTGGGGTACTTTGATGGGCTGAACACGACTATGCAATTCTGTAGGGATAGGTAGGCTGCGAGTCTCTCCTTTGTCTCTTGTTCCTTACCCAAAAGAAACTCAGATAGTTTAGGGAGATTCTCGCTAAAGTGACGTCTAGCGACATCCGCGTCTAGTCTTCCTACTGAAAAGGTTAAGTGTATTTCCTTCCAATCCTTCTCCTGCATGGGAAAGGCTAGTGACAGAAGCTTTCACTCCTCGAGTGCAGAACATGGTCTACCTGCCTCTACTGCCTTGGCAACAGATTTAAATGCCTTCCACGAAAAGGGGAATGAGTAACCCGCCTTTCTCAGGTTACTTGACAAGATAGCCTGTGCCTTATCATGGTCGAGAATCATGACCTCCTTCAGTTCCGTTTCTTTTCTGGACGTTTGTTCGTGTCTCAGTCAAATGAAGCAATTAGGGAAAGGGTCAAAGCTTGGCCAAAACTGGATTTCGTCCAAAGGAACAGCACCCCTCTTTGAGATGTAGAGTTTGCAGTTTAAAATCAGCATAAGCTCCGTAAACCTCCAGGGATTGATTTTCGGAGCATGTCGGAAGGTCTTGGTCTGGGTCATTTGTATGACCCTTGGGGAGCGACAAGTGGAGCTTCACGGAGCTCTATCTTGAATTTCGCTTCTTCCTTTTCGTCTTGTTTGCGAAAGTTTTCTATTAGACCTTTAATATGGGCCAGTAATTGGTCCATTTCGTTTAATAGAGGGGTAGAGGGTGAAGATGTCGATGTTAATGGCTCTAGAGCCAGCACAGACAGAAGCAATTCCAACACAACCTTATCCACCTCTTCCCGTGAGGGCTTCCTGCCCTCCGTCCCAAGGGCTACTTGGCCGCAGGGAGGTGTGAATCGTGCTTGGGGCACCACTATTTCCATACTTGCTTTCGGGAATAGTAGGTTATGCATCCTATCATTAGGTAGGTATGGTACTGGAGAGATTTTCTTGAAACCTTTCACCCAGTTGCGTAGTTTGTTACGAACTGCATCCCTACACTCCATCGACTTGGGATTCTCGAAACCTTCGGACATTAAGGTCCGACATACATTGCAAACTTGAGGGTTCCAATAATGCAGGGATTCGGAAATAATATTGCAGGAGGCATGAAACCTGCATGTATTATGACCATAAAAGTACTTACTCTGGATATTGCAGAAGACTGCAACAAATGTCATCTGGTGTTCCTCCTGTAAAGAAAGGAAAGCAGAATGAGTATACAATTGATTATCTCACTGATAAGCAATATGTAAAAGTCATCTTTTAACTCAAATAGCTTAGGATAGTAAGCTAGAAAGGGATAGTGGGAGACACATACTTGTGTATACCCTGCAAGCAAAGGCTGTTACCTCCCCTCAGTATTAACTATAAGGAGATTCCTCTATCAAGGAACTCTAACGAAAGGGTTCTAACCCCTAGGGGTAGAAAAGTGTAAAAGTCACTGCCCCTTTTTATTCTTTACCACTGGGATGACTGATTTCTAATCAGAGTATTGAAGGAATTCTATTCTTTCAATATAGGAACGGTCTCAGCAGAAGCCCGCACAAGGGTACCCAAAATATGTTAGAAACTAACTACTGTATAATCATACTAAAGATTTCTGTTTGCAGTATATACTATATTGCAAAATACCGACTACTGTATAATTATATATAATGTAGTACAGCCAGTGTGCTGCCATTGTGGCAAGCATCTCACGGCACGGTCCAGCCGGCATGACGCCGACTGGACTAGAAAATATAAAAGACATATATTTGTGTATCCTACCCAGCCCATTTGCTGTGACCTTCCCTTACAATATTAAAATCATAGTTTCCTGATCAGGGAAACTCAAGGATATGGGTTCTAACCTTTTAGGGTTAGGAGTGTAATACCACCAGCCCTTTAAAATATTTAATATTGTAGAGTAATATGAAAACTGATTTCTAATCAGAATATTGAAGAAATTCTGTTCTTTCAATATAGGATTAGTCTCAGCAAACACCCGGGCAAGGATACCCAAGATTTATTGGAAAATAAGTACTAGTATAGTATACGCAATAGTTTTTCTTTCTGCAGTATATCCTATACTGCAAATATACTGACTACCTGTATAAACATATACTGTAATTCAGTCGGCATATAGCCGGCATAGGTAGTCCCTGCCAGCGCAGCCAGCATGCTAGCTAAAAGAGAGAGAGACAGCAAGGAGTGAAGGCTGCCTTATTACTGTGTATGTATATACTAATTAAGGATGTAAAGATCTAATTTACTGCCTTCCTCCAGAAAGAAGGTTCAAATGGAAGGGGAGAATGTAACATTCAGGCTTCCATCCAGCCACAAGTACCATCGCCAGCAAGGTCCGGTCGGTACATAGCCGGAAGGCTAGCACCCGGCAGTACTGGTACAGTCGGCATACTGCCGGCTGAGTCAGCACCTATCTGTGACGGTCTGGCCGTCCTACCGCCGGCCAGGCTAATACCCCGGCAACAGAACTTGTGGCCAGCATTCCAAGGGAGGACTGAAGAACCTTGGTAACAGAAGGGACTTCCCACCAACAGCCATCATGGCTGCCAGCAGCCGCCAGCCGCTGGCAGCCTTCCTGGCTGCTGACAGATGACCTGGCAGCCAGCAACCTGCATAGCCGCCAGCAGCCGTCATAGCCGCCGACAGTTTGTATAAAACATGGCCGCCGGCAGTTGTCATGGCTGCCAGCAGCTGGCATAGCCGCAGGCAGTCGGACAACAGCTGTAGAGTAGGAGTCTGGCCGGCCCCTGCAATCCACCGGCAACGATGAGATTGCAGGACGACGGTTCAAAGAAAGACAATGGCTCGGCCATCACAGAAGAACAGAGGGGGAGGGAAAAGGGTCCTGTATGAGGTGTGGAAGGAGCCGGCAAGGTTGCTGGTCCTACACACCCTTAAGAAACTCTGTTTCAGTATCGGCGCCATCCTAGGCGGCAGGAGAATTCTATTCTCCAACCTAGCGTCTGCCAATACAGTTAAGGGGATGGCAGCAGTGCCGCCTCCTCTCAACAAGGGAAAAAGAGAGTTCCAGTGCTGGCGCCATCCTAGGCCTCAGAAGAATAACTATTCTTCAGCCTACGGTCTGCAAGCACAGGACTAGTCTACTAGACCACAGGGAGAAGGTTGCAGCATCATACAACCACTTCAGGTGCAGCCTAGGGAGGGCTAGCCTCCTATGTCGGCAGCCTAGCCGGCAGGGGAATGACTATTCACCCTGCCGGCCGCCTGTCGGCACAAGACTAAATACTCTGAGGTTCTGACCAAATCCCAAAACTCTGCAGTTAAGGGAAGGGACAGAAAACCCTAGGCTAGTCTTGCCTGAATGAAAACTCGAGGCATGACCCACTAGGGTTGTAGTCTAAGGCTACACTCAGAGGGAAAGAGAGATTACCCTTAAATCTCCGCTAGAGACGAGTATCGGTTATATAATAGTTCTAGGTGATATCTATCTCCGTTGAATTGATAAACCAATACACGAGGGTAACCGGGGAAATGTTGAAAGTATACTATATCGCCTAGGTTAGATTACCTAGGCAAGACGAGATCTCGGTTACCTAAATCACCGAAACTCTGACATATACGATCGACATAGAAAAAGGAAAATTATGCATATAGATATCTTTACAAGTATAAATTGCCTTAATGGCTTTCATAATTAAATAATTAATGCTATTTCAACCGGGATTGTCGTTCTACTAACTAAATAACACATGCCTAACGAACGACAGCACCCATGGCGCCTCCGGTAACAGGCCTAGCTCCTAATCACAATAAATTACCCTAATTTCACTGTGAGACAGGAGCTAAATTACACACATTATAAAGAATCAACACTCAACTTTCCAGAGGCGAAAGAAGCTGGAGATTGCATAATAATCCTTGAAAATCGATCAAAAAGATCAGATCAACAGGGAACACCACCGTGCAAAATCACTACAGAATTAGGAATCTCCGCCATCTTGGATATGGCGCTGTTGTGATACTCAATAGTGGTATGGGAACTAGGGTAACCTTGATACGGCTCGTCTTCTAATTCTGCCACTTTCCCCCTTGAAGCATAAACGCTATTCGGGGTGCAGATTACTATGTGGTGTGTCAAAAATATGTCCCTTGATATTATACGATATCCTTGAGAGAAATTTTTAAGGATATTCGCGCCAGGAGTTAAGATTCTGGAGACCTAGAGGTAAAATTCTCCTGGAATATCACTATAGTACATATATCCCTTGGGAAGCTACTATTAGGAACTTCCATCAGGACGACATGGCTTGAGCCTAAAAAGGCCTTTTAGTGAATTATATGATGCGTTAGAAGGCACAGAATCTGTCATTGAGGTTTTTGTGATAACGGCAAGGTAAAGAATTCTTATAGTGCTCGTGTGATTGTCGTGAATTGTTTTCTTTTATCATTTCAAATAGATTTAATTCATGTGCATCAGGTGCATGAGCTTCACAGAGCAATATGCGTAGAGAAATTGACAAAAAAATCCACAAGAGGCGTATTTTGTCTCTATACTCTTTCAAATTTACTTAGAAGATTGAGATGGCACCTTAGCTGCGTTATTCTACACACCATTACCCTCACTTGTTTGGAAGCTAAACCGAGATGAACCCACGCGACCTAAGGGTCGCCCCATTCGTGAGAGAACCGTGGTTGTAACCGGCTGATCGATCTGGTCAGTCAATCTATGCACCTCTGGCTCACCCACTAACTCGACTCCCACCAAACAGGAAAGGAGGGCTTGGGTCCTGTCGTCGCTGGGGAGAGGAAAGAAGACGATCCTAGGAACTGTGCTAGAGATACCCGATCTACCAAGAAGCAAGGATTCCAAGGGTGGGCCAGTCAAGGGTGCAACTATCAACATAATGGCAAATTACCAGCAACACGCTATAACAGCCATTTAAGGACAAGGGCTGTCTTTCAATTAAGGAGTGCAGGTAAAACCACGTGGCTGCATCCTTTTCCCGCTTTAGATTAGTTTTTCGTTTAACTTGATTTAGTTTAATCGGCTTTTCACATATTTCGGGCCATGTGCGTGGGATTTTGTGTACAAATTTTGAGTATAACTTTTGCTTTAAATAAAGACTAGTGCAGTCTTGGGTCAAACGACCACAAGTCCGACCCCAGTTTAATCATTTATAATTGATTGCCTTTTGAATTTGCTAAGTTGCCTTTCTTTTGTTTATGTTTTTGTTTGTTTGAACCTCTTTTGCTTGATGTAAAAATGTCCGATTTTTTTAATGTAAATTTTGTGTAATAAAGTAACAATATTAGGCTAATTACCCTCTTGTATTACTGCTTCCCTTTTTTGATTGATTATAGCTAACATGAATAATTAATATCAGAAGAGTATACGCGATATATTAAAAGGGGTGTCTAAATACTTTAAGAATAATAGTGTGTTAGTGAGTGACTTAGTATTTAATCTATATGTTTCGAAGGTAAAGATCCTTATCATTAATTTTTGCTTCACAACAATACATCACTACTCCCTCCATTGCCTTTGTCTATGTTAACGTCAAGGCCTGTCGAGCATCTCACTGGGGTCCCTGGGACGGAGCTGAAACAGAACCTAAGAGTGTAGATGACCTTAGATTGACAAAGCTAAGTAGACCAACAATTAATTACTTAGTCACGTATGGTGTTCTTAGGTATCTGGGCGGAGAAGAATTTATTATCAGAGTGAAGGTTTGTGAACTGCAGCACCAAAGTTATTACTAGGGTGCTGTAACCTCGAGTGTTAGCGCTCCTATCCTCCTTTGTTGACCCTTGTTGCTTGCTGCAGGGAGATTTTCCCGGAACAAGTTCACACTCAACCATTAAATAAAAATAACACAATTCTCCACACGAGCGGTCCTTCGAACCGGATCCGTCAATGTACAAGGGGACAAACTAGTGGGAGCACGAAGTTGACTCGGCAACAATTGACCCACTTGGCAGTAACGTGTCGTTGCCTGGAACTTTCTGAGGTCGAGTTCAGGTCGGCAGCATAGGCCAGTAGTCTAGAGATGCCATCTCCAATTTAGGACAGGCTTATGTGTGTGGACAAACATATCTCCTGGACTAGACTTGAGTTGTAGTAGAGAGAAATTTAGAGTACCTAAATACTTAAGGTAAAGTAATGAATACAAAACGGATTTTGATGTAGGAAAAATCTATTTTTGAGTGAGACAGCCATATCGTCCTGATGGAAGTTTCTAATTGGTAGCTTCTACTTGGGAAGTTCCTTATTGGCAGCTTCTACTTGGGATATTTCTGCGAGTGATATACCAGAGAAATTTACTTTAGAGGTATCAACAAAGTTCAGACTTCCAGAGAGAATATCCTGAGAGATATCGTGTATAAATCACGATATCTCTCAGGATATTCTCTCTGGAAGTCTGAACTTTGTTGATACCTCTAAAGTAAATTTCTCTGGTATATCACTCGCAGAAATATCCCAAGTAGAAGCTGCCAATAAGGAACTTCCCAAGTAGAAGCTACCAATTAGAAACTTCCATCAGGACGACATGGCTGTCTCACTCAAAAATAGATTTTTCCTACATCAAAATCCGTTTTGTATTCATTACTTTACCTTAAGTATTTAGGTACTCTAAATTTCTCTCTACTACAACTCAAGTCTAGTCCAGGTGATATGTTTGTCCACACACATAAGACTTTTCTTTATAATTTCTGTACATGAAATAGTCTAACAACACTGTGTACTATATACACACGGCACTAGTGGTATCCGTATAATTTCACACCTGAGATTCTGAACAGATTTGGTGTTACCATGGCAACACTTATTCAAAGGGAGGTCAAACGAAAACATGCTGACCCCTTCTCCTTTTAATTGATAGTCCCAATCAATTTACTGTTCATCGCAGAGGGTCCAAAATAGCACCTGCCGCCACCACATAATGCTTCAATCCATAAACTTGCTTAGCATAGTGTCTGTAAGACACACTGGACAACCTCCAATCAGTAAATGAGCGAAGAGGCTGAAGTCCACACACTGAAAGGTTCAGTGATGAAGCAACTTTTCTCGGATCTTTATCTGCAGGAGTACTGTCAGGATCCGCTCCGCGAATAAGGTAGGTGAGCTTCGCCCTCAGTTATAGGGATAGTTTGATCCAAAGTTTTCTCCTGTAAAGAGCTGTTTCTCCTGGAGTCTGAAGTTCTATGAAGATAGACCTTAGACACTCTAGCAGACCTAGAGAGACATCTTCCTTTAGAGGGCAGATTCTTCAGGAACCCCACCTCTTAGTGGGTAGGTCGTCCTTAGTGAGAAAGTTTGGATCAGGAAAGAGATGCAGTTCTCCCACTTAATGTGGCCCTCCTCCCCAGATAGGGCCCCTATTTCGCTAACTCTAGCCCCAGAGTCTATAGCGAACCGAAAAATAACCTTTTAGGTTAGATCCTTGAGGGAACAATTCTCATTGTTCACAGGTGAGGCATAATGTAAGACCTTGTCCAAAGACCATGAGATGGGCTTTAGTGGCGCTGCAGGCCTAAGCCTGCACATGTTTTCGGAATCTTATTAAAGATTTCATTCGTCAGATCCGTTTAAAGGGCATATAGAAGAGGTCTAGTCGGGGCTGACTTGCACATAGATATTGGTCCATGGATCCAAAGATCCAATCAAGTGACCTCTCTCGCAAAGTCGGCCCTACCCTTGGTGCTTACTCAAGGGTTTATATGGGGACAAGACTGAAGAACTAGACTTCTCATAGTATCCAAGGATACACTGCCTCCTCTCTCAAAGGCCATCGTGCTGTTGGCCGCCAGACCTTGAATATAGGGGTGGACAGAGAAAGACAGGCAGAAGATCGTAAGATTGCTTTCGGTCCCTATTGCTTTACAAAGCAACTTATTTTCCCAAGAAGACTCGTATTGTCTTCTAGTTGACTTAGACTTGTATTCTTCAAGGAATTCTATTTTGCCTATTGAGATCCCAGTCTTTTTCCTAACCGTTAAGGGTAAGCAATTCATAAGATGAAGGGATCAGGTGTACTGTGATAAATCGAAGGCAGAAAACTTCTGAACCTCCTGGATAATCCTAGGTGCATAACTAGGACCAGCCTCAGCCTCAGTTCCTTCATTACAGAGAACGGGGTGTTCTTGGGCTACCTGGGAGCCAGCAGAGCCCCTCTTCCCTGGAAGGGTCTCAGCATGTAGAGGGCCTTCCGAAGGAAATTTGATGGGCTGAACAGGAATTTCTAAGTCCATCACTTCTATTCTAGAGACATGATGTCTGTTACCTCCACTAGAGGATCCTCGTATGGGGCTATATATCGAGATAGTATCTTGATGACGCTCGTGATGAAGAGAACAATCTGCAGCCCGGGGACTTGTTCCCATCTGGGAGGGAATGGGTCTGCGTCTGTGTACCATTCCAACTCTATTGGGTTGAACCCGAGAATAGCATCCACTGTCACCTTGCGGATCATTTATAAATGAGCTGCTGATAGGCGCCATTCCCTTAAGGAAGGGATGGCTAACATTCCCTAATGAAATGAGATGTCCCTTATCCTCGACAGTGTTGACGCCTCATTATCACTTTGATGCCCCAGATCAGCCTGAGGAGGTCTGATCTATGTGGAGAGAGTTTCTCCAACCATTACAGGGCTAAAATGGCCTACGGGCCCGTGGCCTTTGGTCATTGTAGGGTAAGCGAAGAGGGAATGACCATCATTGGTCCTATTAGATCTATTTGAGCGTTTGATGCGTATCTTCTCCAGCCTCTTAACGGATCTTACAGCTGTGCACATAGCACTGGGTCTGTCATTATCGTAAACTGGAGAGAGTTCAAAACTCCTCCCTGTTAGCATCATGGAATCCTGACTGATTACAATAGTCTCTTGACAGACCTTGCGATCTCCTTTTACATCCCCAAGGGAAAGGAGCGTTAGGGTGACCACAGGTTTCAATGATTTCTTAAAAACATTGAAGCCCCTGAGCTGGAGAGAATCGAGACTTCTTGAAGTTATTTTGCATCCCCGATGTTCCGGGGCCGGATCATCTCCATGGATGCTCATAGACAGTCGTTTCGGGTGCTGCCCACCCCAGCCTGTCGTCCAGGGTCATTGTTGCCTGAACTCTTTCTAGGCCTGGTTTCGCTTGATTGTGTCTGCTAATTCCGTGAAGATCCTAGGACTGAATCTAGTCCGACGAGAATCTTGTCTAGGATATATGTTATCTTCTGTAACTTGGATCCTAGGTAGGAGGGGAGGGGGTGACTGACTGGAAGTTGCCGATAGACATCTTTCAGGTCTGGCCAGACTTTCAACACCCCTTACTGAATAAGGTCCTTATGTTCAGAAGGATTAACATTCTGAACTTGCTGTTTTATTGGAACTTGTTGAGTGGCGCCAAGTCCAGAATGACTCGGAGTTTTCTTGAGTCCTTCAAGTGAACACTAAACAGCCTTCCTTGGAAATCGATGGACTCTACTTTCCTTACCGATAGTATGCTCTAAAGCTCTAAGGTACACCCTTTCAGGGGATTTGGAATGTAGGAAGAGTTGAGGAAAGGATGGTGGAAGTATGTCCATTTCCATTCTAGTCTCATCTTGGTTAGGCCTTGGACCCAAGGATCAAAGGTCCAGCGATCCAGGAGGAACTTCCCTCCTACCAGAAGCGTCTGTTTGTTTCGCATGATCAGAAGGTGTACATATCTGACCGTCTGTGGAACAACGGTCATTGTAACTGTGGGATGCTGTTTAACATCCCAAGGAGAACTAAGAAACCTTCCCGTCCTCCTTTTAGGTCATACCTGACCGTTTGTCTATATCAGCTTTTCAGTGTTTCACTGTAATAGAAGATTCCATTCTATTTTATAAAGCTTAGGATAAGTACGCTGGAAAAGAATAGGAGAGACACATACGTGTAAACCCTTCCAGCCAACTGCTGCGGCCCTTCTAATTATTGATTCTAGGGCATCCCCTTTTAAGAAGGGCCCGATGGAAGATTCTAGCCCATAAGGATAGAGTAGCGTAAGCAGCGCCTACATCCAGGGAATTAATAATGAGAATCAAAGAGGCTGATAAAGAGTCAGCGTAAGGGAAAAGGGGGGGGGGGAGTGTATCCCTCAAATCAGGTAGGTCTCAGCAAGAGATTGTGCTCAGAAGCACAGCATACTGGAAAACCATTCTATTGTATGGTTATGTACCAAAGATTTCTGTCTGTGATATGGTCCTATACTACAGATATACAGGGTATTGTATACACCTATACAACTGGCATATTACCGTCAAGGCTAGTACTTGGGGGTAAGTTAACTGGCACAGTACTTCAGTACCGATATGGCTAGCAGTTCTCTGGCATGTCAGTGACTTGTCGGCTGTCAGCGGGTCGCTGACAGAAGTCACACCATCCTAGCCAGTATTCGATGCGACTGGGTAGTGGTGAAAACTATACGCATAGTCAGCAGCCCTCTGAACAATTGGCAACCCCTCGGGCTGTCGGCAGTCCGCCGGTTATCGGCAGGCTGCCGATTGAAGGCATACCAAGTCAGCTATTGACTGGGTGGTGACCAAGGGCACACACTGCCGACTATCGGCGGCGGAGTCAGATGTGACAGTGATCAATGACTGCCATTGTTGTTATCAGTACAAGGTGTGGCCTGATTGTAATGTCAATGCCTGGTGTTTGCCAGTCGGGGGTTCGAGTCTTGCTCAGATTCATTAGTGTCATTAGTATCTGCAACCTAACCATCCTTGAGAGGTAAGGTTGGGGGGTAAAGGGAGCTTGAAGACTTTAAAACCTTTAAAAGGAACACTAACTTGCCAGTTATCGCAATGAATAAGTGAAATCTTCGGTCCAATTCCCGTAGAGTTTCCGATTTTTTGCGAGTTCGCAACTGAACCGCATTTTTGTGATAACTTCTGAAACCAAACCAACCGTAGTTCGACAGCTTAAGACTGCCATCGTGTATGCACTAGCAGCGATAGGGGGGGGGGAGGTTAACTCCATCCTCACCTCCTCTCCTCGAACTGGAGTGGAGAAAGGAGGGATAGTGGACAGCATGTCCTTTAGGAAGCTGTAAAATAGGTAGGTATGGTTTCGGAGAGATTTTAGAAATCTCACACCCAAAAGCTGTATACCAGATTCTATTAACTTGGGTTTTTCGAGACCTTAGACAGTAAGGTCTGGCCTACTTACAGGTCAGAGGTTCTCAGACGGGGTTGGGGATTTGGAAATAATATTGCTGGGGACATGAACCTGCGTGTATTATGTCCGTGAAAATACTCACTCTTATAACTGCAAAAGACTGCGATGCATCATCTGGTGTCCCTCCTGTAAGGAAAGGAGAACAGAAATGAGTATTCAATTGATTATCACACTGATAAACAATTTGCAAAAATCATCTTTTGACAAAAATAGCTTAGGACAGAAAGCTATAAAGAGATATCGGGAGACACATACCCGTGTATCCCCTATGAGCCAATGCTGTTACCTCCCCTCAGTATTAAGATAAGGAAAATCCTCCAACTGGGGAATTCCCGGTAAAAAGGGGGTCGAACACCTAGGTGTAAGGAAGTGTACAAAGCAATGTCCCCTCTTATACTTAACACTGTGAGGTAAGGAGGACTGATTTCACAATCAGAGTATCGAAGGAATGCCATTCTTTCGATATAGGAGCGGTACCAGCAGAAGCTCGCACAAGGGTACCTAAGATATGTTGATTAGAAAAGATAAAAGACATATATTTGTGTATCCCAACCAATCTATTTGCTGTGACCTCCCTTGCAATATTAAATCAGGGAGTTTCCTGATCAGGGAAACTCAGGGATAAGGGCTCTCCCCTTTAAGGGTTAGAGGTGTCACACCACGAGCCCTTTACGAAATTTAATATTGTAGGGTAAATGGAAACTGATTTCAAATCAGAATATTGACGAAATATTATTCTATCCATATAGGATTGGGTTCAGCAAATGCCTGGGCAGGGATACCCAAGATATATTGAAAATAACTACTAGTATAATATATACGTTAGTTTTCCATCTGCCGTATATACTATACTGCAAATATACTGACTACCTGTATAGACATATACTGTAGTTCAGCCAGCATGTTGCCGGATTAGCTAGCTCTTGCTGGAGCATCTAGCATGCTAGTTAAGAGAGAGAGAGAGAGAAAGCATGGAGTGAAGGTTATCTATTACTGTGTATGTATACAGTAATAAAGGATGTAAAAGTCTAATTTTACTGCCTTCCTCCGAAAAGAAGGTTCAAATGGAAGGGGAGAATATAACATTCAGGCTTCCATCTAGCCACAGTACTATTGCCGGCTTACCACTGTAGGCCAGCCTCCGGCAGCACTAGTACAGGCGGCATGCTACCGACTGAGTCAGTACCTATCTGTGCCGGTCTACTGCCGGCCAGAGCAGCACGCCGACAACAGAAGTTGTAGCCAGCAGTTCAAGGGAGAACTGGAGAACCTTGGTGACAAAAGGGACCTCCCACCCACAGCCGTCATGGCCGCCGGAAGCCGTCAGTCACCGACAGCCATCAGCTGAGGAGAGGGGCTCTGGCTGGCTCCAGCAACCCACCGGCAATGGTAAGGTTGCAGGACGCCGGCTCAGGAAAGACAATGGCTCAGCCATTGTAAAAGAACGGGGGAGGGGGGGGGGTCCTATATGAGGTATGGGAGGGGCCGGCAACGTTGCCGGACCTACACACCTTGAAGAAACTCTGTTCAGTACCGGCACAACCCCAAGCGGCAGGAGAATCCTCTATTCTCCAGCTTAGGAGGTGCTAATACAGTTAAGGGGACGGCAGTCCATGCCGTTCCTCTCAACAAGGGAGAAACAGAGTTCCAATGCCGGCTCCATCCTAGGCTATAAGAGTATACTACTCTACAGCCTAGGGTCTGCGAGCATAGGACTAGTCTACTAGACCACAGGGAGAAGGTGGCGGCATCATGCAACCACTTCAGGTGTAATCTAGGGAGGGCTAGCCTCCTATGCCAGCAGCTCAGCCGGCAGGGGAATGCAATCACCCCGCCGACCGACTGCCGACAAAAGACGAAATACTCTGAGGTTCTGATCGAATCCCAAAACTTGCCGTCTGCTGTTAAGGGATGATACAGAAAAACTCTAGGCTAGTCATGCCTGAATTTAAAATTCAAGGCCGACGCAGAGAGTTGTAGCTTAAGGCTACTCTCAGAGGGAAGAGATATTACCCATAAATCTCTATTTGAGATTAGTAACGGCTAATATAATTCCAGGAGATATCAATCTCCAATGATTGATAACCGAAACACAAGGGTAACCGGGGAAATGTCGAAAGTATATGTTGTCTAGGATGGGTTACTAGACAAGGCGAGATCTCGGTTACCTAAAATCACCAAAACTCTGACATATACGATCGACACAGAAAAAGGGAAAATTATGCATATAAATATCTTTACAATATAAAATGCCTAAATAGCTTTCATAATAACAATTAATGCTATTTAAACCGGGAATGTCATTCTGCTAACTAAATAACACATGCCCAATGAACGACGGCGCCTATGGCAACACCGGTGACCGGCGTAGATCCAAACACAATAATTACACTAATATCATTGTGAGGCTGGAACTAAAATACATATTGTAAAGAATAAATACTCAACTTTCTGGATGGAGAAAGAAGCCGTAGAAAGCATAAAGATTCCTAGAAAACGATCAAAAATGTCAGATCAACAGGGAACACCACCATAGCGAGTCATTACAAATAAAGAAATGACCGCCAGAGGGAGTTGGCGCGGTTGTGATACGATAGAAGTAGGGGAACCAGGGTAACCTCTATTGCAGCTACCCTTCTAATTCTGCCACGTATCCCCCTCGAAGCATAAAGGCTATTCGGGGTGCAGATTGCCATGTGGCGTGTCAAGAATACGTCCCCTGATTATGTACGATACCCTTGAGAGTAATCTTAAGGGTACTTGTGCCAGAAGTTAGAATTCTGTGAAACCTTTGGTTTGATTCTCTGGGAATACCACTGTAGTCATATATACCCTTGGGAAGCTACTAAAGGAACCTTCCATCAAGACGTCATGGCTTGAGCCCAAATATATATATATATATATATATATATATATATACTGTATATATATATATATATATATATATATATATATATATATATATATATATATATATATATATATATATATATATATATATATATATATATATTTATATATACATGCACAATAGCAATTAAGCATGGTGCCACAGATAGAGTAGTTTTGGGTGGGGATTGTTATACAATCCTTTTCTTTAGAAAAGGAGAGTAGGTCCATCTGTACGACATGGCCATCTCACCCAAAAATAGATTTTTCGCTTTGCTTCAAAATTAGTTTTTTTGGGCTCAAACCATGTCGTCCTGATGGAAGTTTACCAGAGAATTACTTGAAAGTACTGTATCTGTGGGTTTGCATAAGTGCCTCAACCTTGGGTCAGCTTCTATATGGTCATCCAGACCACAGAAATATATGACGATACCGTTATACGTCATAACCACTAAGCATGGAACAATGTTAGGGCTTTCTGCCCCCTGCAGGGAAATGTCGTCCTTGACAGTAGAAGCAGCAAGGTTTGTATCTATATAGGAACAAATGTAAATATCATTCAGTTATTTTGTTCATATATATAGGTACCCTCAAGCATATACTTTACTTAGGAAAATAAGTAAAAATCTCCGTCTTTTTTTATTGACCTACATTTGGGGCGAATAAAACGCAAATACACGTTAGACATTTATTTGAATAGACAGCTTAAATGTAATAATTGGTGTATTAAAAATTAGCAATAGAATTATACATCCAACCTATAAAAGATAAATATATTTTCTACCTGAAAGGGAAGAAAAGTCAGTAGCCACTGGAAATCAGTTGAAAAATTATTAAGATAATTTCACTGTAACTGTTGGATAATTATCAACATTGCGTACAAGTGTACACATGGCACTTGAGTCATTGGTATAATTCTGCGCCTATAAAGAACAGTCCTAGTGTCAACAGGGTGACACTTAAAAAAAAGGGTATTGCACTGTAAGGTGTCAACACCTTTTCACCCAACTGAAACAGTCCCAAACAGTTCACTGTTCATCGCAGCACTAGACGACAGGTTTCACAACACTACCTGCCGCCACCGAAAAATGTTTTAAGGCATGCACTTGCTTCACATAATGTTCATAGAAGACTCTGGAGGATCTCCAACCAGTGTATGAGCCGAGTCTCTCAAAGTCCATATGCTGAAAAAAATTCAGTGAGGAAGCAAACTTTCTCAGATCATGACCTGCAGGTGTACCATCAGGATCCGCTCTGCGAATGAAGTAGGTGAGCTTCGCCCTCAGTTGTTTTAGGGATAAGTTTGATCCTGAGGTTTCGCCTTTGAAGAGCTTTCCTCCCCTGAATTCTGAAGTTCTTCGAAGATAGACCTTTAGAAACTCTAGTGGACATAAGGAGACATCTTCCTTCAGAGGGCAGATTCTCCAGGGACCCCACCTTTTGGTGGGTAGCTCGTTTTTGGCGAGAAATGTAGGATCAGGAAAGAGATTCAGTTCTCCCACTTCTGTGAACTGACTATGGCCCTCGTCTCTTGATAGGGCTACTATTTCACTAACTCTAGCCCCCGAGGCTATAGCGAACAGGAATATCACTTTTTGTGTTAGATCCTTCAGAGAGCAATCTTCATTGTTCAAGGTTGAAGCATAGTGTCAGACTTTGTCCAGAGACCATGAAATGGGCTTCGGAGGGGCTGCTGGTTTAAGTCTAGCGCATGCCTTCGGAATCTTGTTGAAGATTTCGTTCGCCAGGTCCACCTGGAAAGCGTATAGAAAAGGTCTAGTCAAAGCTGACTTACACGTAATTATCGTGGTGGCAGCCAAGCCTTGTTCGTGGAGGTGGATAAAGAAAGACAGGCAGAAGTCTATTGAGATTTCTTTTGGCTTTTTTGCTTTAACAAAACCAACCCACGATCCCAAATCTTTTCTTGACTGCTAAGGCGAGAAAATCACGAGATCAAGGTTTTGGGTTCTCTGTGATGAAGCAAAGATAGTCGACTTCTGAACCAATTGGGATAGAGCTGGGTTAGGTAGAGGGACAAGCCTCAGCTTCAGTTCCATCACCAGAGGGAACCAATTGCTCTTGGGCCACTTGGGGGCCACTACTGCTGCAGTTCCCTTGAAGGATCTCAGCTTGTTGAGGACCTTCAGCAGGCGATTCTTTGGAGGGAACAGGTAGATCCAGGTCCATCTGTTCCAATCGAGGGACATGGCGTCCGTCGCCTCTGCCAGAGGGTCCTTGTATGGGGCTACGAATCGAGGTAGTTTCTTGTTGTCGCTTGTTGCGAAGAGGTCGATCTGCAGTTCTGGGACTTTTTACAAGATGAAGGAGAATGAGTCTGCGTCTAGGGACCATTCTGACTCTATCAGCTTAGCCTTGATAGAGCGTCCGCCGTCACATTGCGGAACCCTTGTAGGTGAACTGCCGATAAGTGTCATCTCTTCTTTTTTGCTATAGGAAAGATGGGTAACATCAAATGATTAATGTGGGGCGATCTCAAGCCTTGTCAGTTCAGACATCTTACTCTCACTTCGCTGTCCAAGACCAGCCTGATGAGGGCTGATCTGTGAGGGGATAGCTTCTTCAGTGTCAAGAGGACTGCCATGGCCTCCAGAATATTGATGTGAAAGGTCTTGAACAGGGATGACCAGGTCCCTTGAGCTTTCCTTTGATGGGAGTGACCTCCCCATCCTTCTGTCAAGGCATCCGTGTGGATGGTCACCGACGGGGATGGTGGTTGTGAGGGAACGGTCCTTGTTAGGCTCTTGACCTTCGACCACAGCTTGAGAAGTGATTGTAGTAAGGTTGGTACCAATCTCTGTAGATCTCTTCGAGCGTTTGATGCGTATCTTCTCCAGACTCCTGATGCATCTTTCAGCTGTGCTCTTAGCACTGGGTCTGTTACTGCTGCAAACTGGAGAGAGCCCAGTACTCTTTCCTGTTGGCGTCTTGAGATCCTGTCGGATTTCAGTAGTCTCTTGACAGAACCCGCGATCTCTCTCCTCTTCTTTGGTGGAATGGAGAGGCAGCGTGACTTCAAGTTCCAATGGATTCCCAGCCATTGAAACTCCTGAGCTGGAGGGAGGCGAGACTTCTTGTAGTTGATCTTAAATCCCAGATGTTCTAGGAACTGGATTACTTTCTTGGATGCTTGCAGACAAGCAGTCTTGGATGCTGCCCACACCAATCAGTCGTTCAGGTATGCTGCTACCTGAATGCCTTCTAGGCGTAGTTGTTGTACGACTGCGTCCGCAAGTTTCGTGAAGATCCTTGGAAGTCTAGAATGACTCAGAGTTTGTCCGAATCTTTCTTGGGAACACAGAACAGCCTTAACTGGAATTTGATGGACTTTGCTTTCCTTATAACCTTCTTGTTCAAGAGTTCTAAGGTATATTCTTCCAGTAAGGGGGTGGAGTGTTGGAAGAACTGAGGAAATAAAGGTGGAGATCTGTTCCATTTCCATCCTAGTCCATTTTCTATTAGGCTGTGGGCCCAGGGATCGAAGTCCAACGATCCCGAAAGTGGTGGAGTCTCCCTCCTACCTGGAGCATCTTATTGCTTAGATGGTCCTGAGGGTTTGCCACCCTGACCACGTCCTCCCCTGACCACGTCCTCCCCTGCCTCGTGAGGGGTTTCTTGAGGAGCCCCGTCGAGATCCTCTTCCTTTTAGGTGAAAGGTAGTGGTGTGCCTCTCAAATCCTGGGTTGAAGGCTGGTGACTGGGCTACCAGCTGTTGAGGCACCACTTGGAAGGTGGTCTGTGGTTGACCGACCACTTGGGCCATCGCGGTCATGTTGACCGTGGGATGTTGCTGAGCAGGCCGAGAAGGTAGTCGTGGCTTCTTTGTCTTCCTCTTGGGGACCAGCATCCAGGAAAGACTTCCTCTTTGAGGAGATGCCCCACTTTTGTAGAAGGTTCTTATTTTCCGTGGCGGCTTTCTCTACTACCTCTTGGACCACTTCCTTTGGGAAGAGGTCCTCACCCCAGATACAGGAAGTAATCAGCTTCCTGGGTTCGTGTTTGACCATTGCGATGGCAAACACGAACTCCCTACAGGCCCTCCTGGCCTTCACGAAGGCGTACAGGTCCTTGACGAGGGTGGCCATGTGCATTTTGGCCAGGACCGTGTACATATCTGGGGTGCTGGCATTACCTGTGCACATCTGCATGCAGTTCTGGAGGGAAACGGAGGTGGCTAGCCTCTGCTTTGTCGCTTGCTCCCTTCGCAAGAAAAAGCCCGATAGCTTCGGTAGGTTCTCGCTGAACTGCTATCCTGCGATGTCTGCGTCAAGCTTCGCTACTGAGAAGGTTAGGTGGATCTCCTTCCATTCCTTCTCATCTGTGGGCAAGGCCAGAGAAAAAGGCCTACACTCCTCTAGTGTAAGGTATGGTTTGCCTGCATCAGCAGCCTTGAGTACACTCAGAAGAGCCTTCGACGTGAAGGGTAAGGCTCTCGAAGAAGGAGCAAGAAAGGTAGGGTGTTTCTTGCTCAGTGCAGAAACTCGCGAGTTAGTGTATCCTGCCTTCTTCAGGCTACTCGTCAAGAGAGCCTGTGCCTTGTCGTGGTCGAATACCATGACCTCCTTTGGTTCCGTCTCTTCTCTTGACGCTGGCTCACTCTTCAGCCGGATGAATCACTCTGGGTAAGCCTCAAAGTTATGCCAAAACTCAATGTCGTCCAGGTGAACAGCTCCCAACTTCTCCGAGATGTAGAGTTTGCCATTAGTAATTGGCATGAACTTCACATACCTCCAGGGATTGGTCTCAGAGTAGGGTGGCAGGTCCTTCACTCTGGGTCGCTTGTAAGACCCTCGGGAGGTGACGATCCGAGTCGCTTCATGGAACTCGCTCGTCATCTCTTCTTTCAATTCTATGTTCTCCTTACGTAGATTTTCCATTAGCGTGGTAATGTGGGCCAAAACTGCATGACCCATCGAGTCTAATGGAGGTGTAGAAGCCGAAGACGTAGACAGTGTCGGCTCGACTGCTGGCACAGGCAGAAGGGGTTCCTCCGCTTCTGTCGAGTCGTGGTCCTCATCTCCTCCGGTTGGTAGAGTCGACTCTTCTTCAGGATCGTCTAGAAGAAGATCCTTCTCCATGTCTGTGGACACTTCAGACATCCTTTCCTCCTGGTGGATGTCCATGCCTTGTAAGGTTTCACTGACATCAGCCTCGACTGCTATCTGGACGCAGGGAGGCCCAGGTTGTGCCTGGGGTACGACGTCATAAGCTGTTGCATCATATCGTTGGGGAGGTACGGTCCAGGAGAGTTCTTTTGGAACCCTCGTACTCATTTCCGAAGCTTTTCCCGTGCTGCATCCCTCGACTCCGCCGACTTGGGGTCGCCAAAACCCTCGGTCACCAAGGCCGAGCAGACGTTACAGTCCTTGGGGTCCCAATACCTCAAGGTTTCAGTTGTCACTATGCAGGCGGCATGAGACATGCACATAGTGTGACCACAAAAGTTCCTACTTTTGTGGTTACAGTAGATCACCTCACATTTCAGCTTTTGGTCCTCCTGTAAAGAAAGGAAATTGGAATGAATATGCGGTAATTTATCACACTTGATAAATTAATGTATTTTCATGCAAAAAATTTGGTATCATCTTAACCATTATAGCTTAGGATAGTAAGCTAGAAAGGAAATAGGAAAGACACATACAGTACTTGTGCCTCCTGTCCAGCCAATTGCTGTGACCTCCCTCAATATTAATATCTAGAATTTCCTTATTAATGGAAAACTAGAGTTTAAGGGTTCTAACTTCTAGAGTTAGAATTAGTGTATACTAGCACTAACCCTTTCATAAAAGAGTATTAAGTCCTGACTAGTTTCGTGATACTTCTTCAGAGGACTTATTTATTGAGAGAGGTTTCTTTACATTTTATAGGGAAAGCAAACATACGAACATACATATAGACTTAGAGAACAATGACACTCCCATACCAGCTACCTAGGCTTGGG
>NC_090731.1:90526896-90734396 GCF_036898095.1 Palaemon carinicauda
TGAAGACATTTTGATCTAAGCATAAAGGCCCTCCAGATCTGGTACCAATAAGGTTGGAGCAGTGGTGGGTATCAGATACCAACCTACTGACAGGAATAGACCTCTCTTCTCCCCCTAGATTTGATGCTCTTTACGGATGCATCAAAAGACAGATGGGGGGCTCATTTGTTGCAGCACACTGTCTCCCGACTATGGTTCGAAGCCGAGCAACACTACCACGTAAACTTCCTAGAAATAAAAGCAGCCTTTCTAGCTTTAAAACACTTCCAACAGCTCCTTTCAAGACACTGTGGTGTTGATAAGCGACAACACCACAGTGGTGGGTTACATCAACAGGCAAGGAGGTACTTTTTCACAGTCCCTCTGCCATCTGGCTGTAGAGATAATCAGATGGATGGAAGACAACTTGGTGACCCTCTCATCCTGTTTCATCCCAGGCAAGAGAAATTTCTTAGCAGACAAACCAAGCAGGAAGACTCAGATTGTTGGCACCGAGTGGTCTTGGAATCAACAGATAGCCAACAAAATCTTGACTTTGTAGAGTTCACCGACAATAGACCTTTCGCGACATCTCTCAACCAGAAATTCCTGGTGTTCCGCTCCCCAGTACCAGATCCCCAAGCATTCTGGCAAGATGATTTTCAACACTCTAGACATATATGACACCCCCTTCTACCTAGTAAGAAGGCTTCTGAACAAAGTAAGGGCATCGTAAAACCTGTCGATGACCCTAATAGCTCTTGTGTGGCATTATGCAGAATGGTTCCCAGACCTTCATCATCTGCTCACAAGAACACTGAGGGAGCTCCCTCCACTTCCCGATATACTCAAACAGCCACATGTTCAGATATTCCATAGAGTAGTTGCTTCGCTACGTCTTCATGCTTGGAGGTTATCCAGCAACTCATCGTGGCATGGGGTTTTTTTGCAACCAGTTGCGAGAAAGATGGCTAGATACCTCTGAGTCATCTATTGCTATCTACCAAGGAAAGTGGTCTATCTTCTGTGGTTGGTGTCGTGGAAGGGGCATCCCTCCGCTCAGTGCCATTATTCCAACAATAGTGGAGTTTTTGTTTGTTTATCTCGGGGAGGAAAAACTGTTCAGTGTCAGCAGTGAAAGGCTATCCCTCATCCTCCAGCCTCACCCTTAAACTGAGTGGAGTTGACATTTCCTCCTCAACTGAATTATCTCTCTTCATGCGCAGTTTTGAGCGATTTTGCCCTCCGTCGGAAGTCAGACCGCCTCCGTGGATTATCGTACGAGTACTGAAATCCCTGAAAGGAGTGTTAAGAACCTCTTTATAATCGGGCTTCAGAACGCGACTCCAAAGACCGTTTTCCTCCTGGTCCTGGCCTCTGCAAAGAGTCAGCGAGCTACATGTTCTGTCCTATGACATCGCCCATTCAAGAGGATGGGGACAAGTGACACTCAACTCCATCCTTGAGTTTATTACCAGACTAAAAATCTGACTGTAGCATATCCTAGATTCAGGCATTTCTTGATTGAAAATCTCTGTACTGTAACAAGTGGCCCAGATTAATTGTTATTATGCATTATAAGGGTGCTGAGGAAATGCCTTCAACAAACCCCTCGACCTTGAACACAGGTCAATAGGCTGTTTGTCAGCACAGGTAGTGTCAAGAGGAGTTACTAAAAATTCAATTTCTTCCTGGATCTGGAAAGTCATCGAACATCCGCCTCTTAACCATAGACCCAGAGCTCAAAATGTCGAGCATTGGTACGTCCTTGGCATTCAAAAAGAACTTCTATGTGATGCAGGTCTTATACGCGGGCGTGTGGAAATGTCAGTCTACTTTCATCCCCTACTACCTGCAAGATGTAACCCATAGGAACCTTGACACATTCTCCATAGGTCCTGTGACAGCCATACAAAACACGATCAGTAACACCTCAGCTCCCTCATAGGTCAGGTTTGAAAGTTTAAAGGCCACTCATCAATGGCAGAGGCAAGTGATAGTAACATTGTCATATCAAACAAGACAATGCCGTAGAGACTGACCATATATACATATCATCATCGCCCAAGACCCCTCTCCATCCAAAAGGAGGGCCAGGCAATGGCTGCTGATGATTCAGCAGATAGACCTATAGGCTCCCACAAACCCCCATCCTTAGCTCACAAGAAGGAAAGTGAGGTTACCTCGACAAGTGGAACTACCGAGTTTGAGTGGGACTTGTACTCCAGTCTGACGATCACCAGAGACGTTACCACATAGGCCACTATAGGTTGAGGGTAAATGTTATCCAGTCATAAGTCTAGTATGAATGTACGTATGACTGGCCTTTTCGTCCTTCATTCTCCCCTCTCTTTGGGCTTGAGCGAGCCGAGGAACTCTGCAAGCTGACCTCTTCTGACTGTAGGTGGGTATCATCATTCCTTGTGTATCCTAACATATGCATGTATATTTTTACGTCCCCAATCTCTTAGTAAGGTGGGACCCGGGTAACATCCAGCTAAGTAAGGATAGCCCCAAGCTGGGCCATCCCTGACTCACATTGCTTAGTCCTTACACCTTCGCACACACAATTGCTTCATGCTGTTATCTCTCATTGGGAGTTAGCAAGGTAATAGGTTATGCTCTTCCACAGCTCATGCGAAACATAAGAGTCACACCCGGGGTCAGGAACCAGCCAGTTAGTCTTGAACTTCCACCCACCTAAACGTGAGTCATAGTAAAGAGCTGAAAGGTTTATATTTGGTGCCGGAACAAAAGACAAATTTGGAAATAATTTGCATTTTTCCTAACCATGCAAACGTGAAGCTCTTTACACATACTGGTCTGCCGTCACCTAACCTCCAGGAAGTCCTGCATGCTATTGCAAAGTGGCTTATGTTGGCTACTGTGCAGGGTTGGTGAGTCTACCTCCTGCCACTGACTCCTCCCCCTTCATACTAACTACCAGAGAGGAGTAACACCTTGCTAAAAGTTTTATTATTATTATTATTATCATTATTATTACTTGCTAAGCTACGACCCTAGTTGGAGAAGCAGGATGCTATAAGCCCAGAGGCTCCAACAGGGAAAATGTCCCAGTGATGAAAGGAACCAAGGAAAAATAAAATATTTTCAGAACAGTAACATTAAAATAAATATCTCCTATATAAACTAAAAAAAAAAAAAAACTTTGTGGAGAATTTTTTATCTAAATTAAATGTTTGAGTGGGAACGTAGTCTGGGAAAGTTTCCCTACGGCAGTTACACAAGGATCAACAGGGGAGGATAATGAGTACTTACAATCGAGGCACAAACACCCTGCTAATAGCTTTACTGCCACAGTTTACTAACCGTCACTCTTAAATACAAAAGGGGGAAATTTTACTGTCCAGAGGCTGGGGAGCTCCACACGTGAAAATAAAAGTAATTTATGGTCTACGCTAGCTTTGTCAGGTCTATAGTCATCTCATTCTTAGGCTCTGTTCCGGCTCCGTCCCAGTGACCCCAGTGAGATGCTGGACGGGTATCTTACGTTAATGTAATTA
This sequence comes from Palaemon carinicauda, assembly GCF_036898095.1. NCBI lineage: Eukaryota > Metazoa > Arthropoda > Malacostraca > Decapoda > Palaemonidae > Palaemon > Palaemon carinicauda. Next base: position 90,530,400 of record NC_090731.1, read on the forward strand.
GAGACAAAACCAAAATGGGAGCAGTGATGTAAAGTAAAGTTTAAAAGTTTAAAGATATAGATCTTTACCTTCGAAGCAGATATATTAATACAAAGTTCCTCGCTGAAACCACTTATAAACTTACTTAGGCTTACTCCTTTCAAATATCGGGTATTCTGTCCCGTGATCAAATATTCATAATTTGCACATTGAAATAAATGAGGGAGAAAAAATACGAAGGATGTTTAATTGACCTAATATTGATTTATTTCACAAATTTACATCAAAAGAAAACGGACATCTTAACAGCACAAAATGGTATAAAAAAAGGAATGCAATAAAAGCAATTCAAAATAATAAAAATGGTTGGTTAGACACGTGGTCTGCAATAATCAATAATCAGAACTTAAGTCGGACACGTGGCCCATGTGACCCAGAGACTGCTAGTCTAAAAAGCAAAAATGATAGCGAAAGAATATATACACAATCCCACCGCACACAGTCCAAAGTGTGTAAAAGCCAGGTTCCCTACTCAAGTTAAAATTAGTCTAAACTAAGAATGGGTGAATAACTAAGTGGCCACTTTTGCAGTACCTGCACTCCTTGGAAGATTCTCTTTGCCCTTTGGTAGCTGTCGACCTAGTTGCACAAGTTGGCACTTTGCACTCTTGACTGGCTCACCCTAAGAATCTTCATTTGTGGTAGTAGGGTTTCTCAGGTTCCACTCCTTCAGTCTCCAGCCGGCAGGACTCCTCTCTGAGTCAAGTTTTGGGAGATGGGGTGGGGGTGAGGTTAAAGTTGAGAAGGATCACCTCGCTTCCCCTTTCCAGACATGTGAGAGTCATGATGCCCACCGTAATCCAGTTGAGGTGTCATATCGGGACTTTAGGACAGGGCAATATATTGTTGCAAGGAGTGCATAGGAGGCAGGATTTTGTACTAAATACTTTAGAAAAATCTTGTTGCTCTAAGGGAGTTTATAAATACAACAATTCCTACCTATTCTGGCTTGCTAAAAATTAATAGTTAAAATGAGAAATAAGCAATGGGCTGGTGGGATGGGCAAACATCTTAAAATTAACAAACCTTAATTGGTATTGAGAAATAAAAGATGCATTAATTCAGCAGTATTGAAAATCATATTAAAATTCAGTTTAGAAATTTAATCTCGACCCACATAGTTTAAGGAAAGAACCAACATACGCCGAGATAACGCATTTGCGCTGTGCGTATCTACGCTGTGACGTCACGAGCATTGCGTGCGCTTGTCAACAGATTTTAGTAGATTTAAAATAATTCTCCAGATGTTTCGTTAAAGAAAACGATGTAGGAGAGAACGTTTAAGGAGTAGCTACTGTATTATTAGGATAGAGTCAAAAATACAAATGAAAGAAGTGAAGAAAAATTCTTCACAAACTTTAACAAAACAAAAGGAAGAAAAATAAGTGAGAGTAGTGTGCCCGAGTGTACCCTCAAGCAAGTTTCAGCTGTCACCAAAGTGTATCTCCATAGTAAAGAGCTTCAGGTGTGTATGGTGAAGAAAAATACAAATTATTTCCAAAGTTGTTATCTTTATTACACACAGCATCGAATATTCCACTGTATCATATCCTTTGCTATTTGTACTTCTTGGAAAAATAATGTTCTGTATTTTATTTAATGTTAGAGAAAAACTGTTCATTTCTTAAAGTAACTTTTCTGTATTTTCATATTTCGATTTTCCTTTATTTCCAGGCACTTGCGTATGATTTCTGTTAGCCAAATAAATAATGGCAGAGGTAATGCTGCATTTTTTAGTACAACCCATCACGAACAGAACAAGTACATTTTCATGACGTCCATGAAAGGTGACCAGCATATCGCTGCGAGATGCGGGGTAATGGTTCTTAAAATCTATCAGTAAACAAGCAGATAATACAGTATATTGCTAACTAGTGCATGAAATCGACCACTAACAATATTCATTTGGTTATGCTATCCAAGTACTGAATGTAACTTGAATTAAGTTCTGATGATTCTTTTATTTTATGTTCGTTCAGTAATTTTATAGATAATTATCGCTAGATTATTAGCACAGGTACTGTACATAGAAGGTTTCTCACTCCATTATGGTTTAGTGATGACACTGTCTTTTAAAGTGATGTAGGTTAATACATGATACTCAAATTTCTGGCAAAACTGAAATTCACTTCTAAGAAAGGGACGAATGCTGGCTAGTTTGGCATTTTTCTTCCTATGAATAATGAGGGGCAAGCCTAAATTCATTGCTTACCTTTGAAAGAATGATTATGAGTTACTGCGTATGTGTTCTTTGCTATTGTTTTTACCAAGTACGGTATTCTGTTTTTTTTTTTTTTACCTGCCAGAACATAGGAGCAGTGAGGTTATGTTTATTGTGCGAGAATTTTGAGCCAAAGCTGGGTAAAACCCACTTGAGGGATACAATGTGAATTATAGGTTATTTTGTTACTTTAATTTCCCATCACTTATGTATCCAATACATTTTTCCAACTGGTTATCTGGTGTTTCTTATGCATTTCTAACTATTATTATTGCTGCAAATCACTCGGGTTTTTTTTTCCCCACCCATAACCCAGATTCCCCACTGGGATATCCCGTAAAGTGTTTTATGGGGGAATTGTAGGAAACTCATGAAACCATAGTAATTTTCCTTAATGTATTGAGTATAAACAGAGAATATTTAATACAAGAAATTTAAATTAATTTACTTCCTTAATCTGTAGTTTATACAAGAATTTATTCTCGATAAATTTTTTATTAATTATTATTATTAAAAAAAAATTTACCAGCCCAATGAGTCTAACTAAACTCTTGCAGAGCTGGTAACTTTGCTTCACCGAGGCAGTAAAATATTTGAAATACAGAAGTGCATGACAATTAGAGCATTAGCTTAATTGGTCCTGAAGGAAATGTTTATCATAGAATTTGTTTTGAGAAGAGTTAAAATTGTGGGTAACCTACTCTTAGAATAATTTGAAATGTCCGTTTAAGAGACTGGCTTGGTGGCTTCTAAAAAACTTAATGTAACATCAATATGCATAAGAAAATTCCTTATGTAAAAGAAACTAGCCTTTAGTTAAGGGTAAAATCTAGATGAATTGGGCTAGTTAACCATATTGTAAAGTGATGAAGTAGGAATGCCATGCCATACATTTAATGAACCCAACCTTTAACAGGGGTACAAGCAAATACTGAATTAAACACTGGTGATTGGAATAATAAACTCTTTACAAAAATAGATATATTCTATATAAATTACAACATTTTGAAAAAAATTACATAAAAAAGATAAATCACTCGAAATATTAGTCTGAACAAAGCTTAGATTAGGACAAAAATGTTACGCTCTAAAAATTATATAATCACTTGACTTGAAATATTAAATCTGAATAAAACCTTAGACTAAGACAAAAGAAATAATTAAATTCTATTGCTTAAATTCTTAAAGAACTTATGTAAAGTAACTGATAAGCTTACTAACTTCACATATTTTCATAAATCTCACTGGGCTAGTTACAAAGATTTACACAATGCCGACACTTACCACAGCACAATAAATTTAAAATCACCTTTAACGTCTTTCGCATTGTTTCAACACATGATTTACGTGGGGGCACATAATCACTTTGGAGAGAACACACTATAGGTACTCGAGAGAGAGAGGGAATTTTGGCTCTCACAGGACGGTTGTTTCTCTTCTGCCCCTATGCATCCCTGAGGTCACTTATATGTGAACTTAGCTATTTCCAGAATATTTCAAGTCCGAGGTCTGGAAGCTTGGGGTTGGCCTAACGGCGACACCAGAGTTATTAACTAGATAAAAATTCAGGGGGACGAACCTTGCTTTCAGGCAACTCTCGGTCACATACCAATGCAACAGCGAAGTGACCCTCTCTCAGCTAGTTCCGCCCACCTTTGTCCCTGGAAATAAAAAAAAAAGATGAAAACTTACGCTGGGGTTTTTGAGAACCTTCGAAAGACACGTGGCAAATATAAGAATTACATATTTTCTCACAAACATGACGCAATATCATAAAAAGAATTACATAGCCCCTTGTTCATATCTCATATAGATCATATAGCTCTTATAAACAGATTGTGTAAGACTTTACAACAAAATACGTGAAATAAAATGTTAATTCATAAAAATAACGTAAATTTACATATCCTGACGAATGAAAAATGCAATGAAATTGACGGCGAAAGTCTTACGTAATTTACATACCAAACTTATATCTATATGAGAGGAGCTCATCTTAAGAGCTGGCTATTCACATCAAATACACAAATGAAATATATAGGTAAGATACATTACTAAATTATCTACTCTACACTGGTCCAGCTTCGTAAGAATATATATATATATATATATATATATATATATATATATATATATATATATATATATATATATATATATATATATATATATATATATACACACACACACATATATATATATATATATATATATATATATATATATATATATATATATATGTATATATATATATATATATATATATATATATATATATATATATATATATATATATATACATATATATATATATATATATATATATATATATATATATATATATATATATATATATATATATATATATATATATATATATATATGTATATATATATGTACATATACATATATATATGCATATATATATATATATATATATATATATATATATATATATATATATATATATATAAATATATATATATATATATATATATATATATATATATATATATATATATATATATATATATATATATATATATATATGTATATATATATATCCTAATCCTTGTATGAAAATGTGTTACACATCAAGGTAAATGAACTCTAAAATCATGAGAATTCCACAAAATCTAACCATTCAGCATGTTGTTGTAGCAAGATTGCATCTTGCTCGTGAAGGTAGTCAGTAGCCTGTGTGCATTCTTTTAGACAATGCATTCACCTGAGAGTGTCGGCTGCAGACAGTGTATTCACGAACCTTTTGTAATAAAGTGAAAAAAACCCATGTTCCGATGTCTCATTATCCGTTGACATGGCACATATTGGTGCTAGGTGTACAAATATGTCTGTTTGTGTATGCTGTGAGCGAAGTTGTTCTTTGAGCCAGTAAAATAAAAGTTCAAGATGCCTAGATACACAAGGACTAACATAGCAAACGCTGCTGCTGCAGGAGATGAAAATGAAGGAGCAATTGGATATTGTGAGGCTGATGAAGATATAGACAGGATCTTCGAGCAAAGGACTTAGAAAATAGGTTAAATAACCTAGCATAGTTAATGGAAAGATTCTTGGTTGAATGAGAAGAGGAGCGGCGCGCAATCACAGCATATCCGACGTACTTAAACGAAGTCCAAACGCACACGTGAAAGTACATATGCATAGCCGAGTGAAGATAACATCGTAGTTCAGAAACTGCCAGAACTCCAGGCAAGTGTTAGGCCTTTTTTATGATCAGCGGCCAAATGAAGGGTTTCAATCGATCGAAGTGTTTTTGAGAGACCTTGAAGTAGCCACATATGGGTGGTCGGAAAGAGAAAAAGCTATTCAAGTAATTAGATTGCTGAAAGATGCTCCGGCAATGGAGGTAATGTGTTGGCCAGAAGACAGTTTAAGAAGTTATACTGAAATAAAACTACGTTTAATTGAGAACTATGCCTTGCCCGATGTGAGAAAGGGAAGACATAAAAGAAAATTACAAACCCAAAATTCGGGAAGGTGAATCCGTTTCTAGTTATGCAACTCGCATTTTTCACGATTGTGATTCGTTTGCTACCCAGAATGCCAATCTCCCAGAAGGTGATATAAAAGCAATTGGCCGTAAGCATATTCGCAGATTAGTAAATCCATATTTATGTGGCTATTTGTTCAATGACAATCGCTTGTTAGCAGACGTAGTGCGCGCCATACAAAACATTTTAGACAGTTTGCCAGAAGAAAAAATGACTGGGAATAACTGGCCAGATTCCAAGAAGTTGGCAGCCATGAGAGGCACTCACCAACCCCCAAAGCGGGAGAGGGGAGAACGCAGTCAGCGGGTGAGAAGAGACTTCAGATGCTGGCAGTGTGGGGGAGAGGAGCACCGACGAGTGCAGTGCTCCACCCAAGGATACCCTCGCTGTTACACTTGTCAGGCCTACGGTCATCTATCTCTAGAGTGCCCAGAAAAAAATGCTGAGGGCGGGCTGGCTGTGGCACATGCACACCTCCCCCCGCCCAACATCCAAGGAAAAGGAAACGGAGGAAGGGGGAGACGAGGGAGATTGATACCCTACCCCTGCATGATATCAGAAGCAGCAGCCGAGGCAGTGGTAGAGTGACAGACGACAGACGTGGTAGAGCAGGCATTGGGACCTCCATTGGTAACCCAGACCTCATCCCCGCTGCACTAGGGAGAGGACCAGTGGACTGCGGTGTTGCAGCCGAGGTCATTGTCCCGTGCCCCATATAACCTAATGGCAGGCTAGGAATGTTAGCAGTTAGGATTGACCAACCACATAAATCCATCTGAGTGCTGATCGACACAGGAGCCACCATTTCACTGATTGGAAAAAGATTCTCCTCAAACCCACTACAGTCAGCGGCATCCATCATCCTCGACACGGCTAGTGGCCACTGGTTGATAGTTGCAAGTCCAAGTGTAGTAGTGATTTACAAAAAAAGGCGAAACGTTAGTGGTGAGTTGTGTTGCAAATTTGAGCCGTAAACTGGGACAAGTAAAATCAGGGGATAAAGGAATATCTATTCCTATCCCTGTCCCGCCGCAAAGGCTCTTATTGCCCGCAACCAGAGGGAGGTTTTTGATAAGGTTGTGTAATAATGATGTTGATATGATTTTTTTTCACTATGGGTAATCTGTATTTTAGTTGCAGAAGTCAAAAGAAGAAATGAGTGGAATTATTTATACTATATTGTGTACATTTTTACATGCAATATTTTTTTTTCTTAATATTTTGTGGAAGATGTGTTATTTTTTGGGAGTGATTTCTATATATATATATATATATATATATATATATATATATATATATATATATATATATATATATATATATATATATATATATATATATATTTTATGTTGCATTTCTGTTTAGTACATGCCATGCCTATTCCGGGTCGGAGTGTCCTCCATATATCATAGACTAGAGAGGGCAAATGCACACCTCCTGAAGTGAGGAGCTTGGGGGGGGGGGGAGTGAGTAATGTCCTAATCCTTGTATGAAAATATGTGTTACATGTCAAGGTAAATGAACTCTATAATGATGAGAATTCCACAAAACCTAATAATTCAGCATGTTGTCTTAGCAAGATTGCATCTTGCTTGCAAGGGTAGTCAGTAGCCTTTGTGCCTTCTTTTAGACAAGGCACTCACCTGAGAGTGTCGGCTGTAGACAGTGTATTCACAAACCATTTGTAATAAAGTGAAAAAACTCATGTTCCGATGTCTCATTATCCGTTGACATAGGGAATATATATATATATATATATATATATATATATATATATATATATATCATTATCATCATCATCTTACTCTCCTCCTATGCCTATTGGCTGATGGGCCTCGGTTAGATTTTGGCAGTCGTCTCTACCTTGAGATTTAAATTCAATACTTCTCCATTCTGCATTTTAAGACATGTAGTATTGCAATGTATAGAATATAGAAATCCACTTTTGATGGCATTTGTGGAGTATGAAAAAGCCTTTGATAATGTGCACCGGTCAATTTTGTGGAGAGCCCTGCGTTATTATGGAGTTCCTCTTAAATGTGTAAATTCTATTAAGTCTGTTCATGAACATAGAAAGTGCAAAGTTAATGTTAGTGGAGCCCTATCAAATGAATTCCCAGTGAACAGTGGAGTACTCCAAGGGAATGTGTTGTCACCTATGTTGTTTATCCTCCTCATGGATTTTGTAATGCATAGAACAGTTGGGGATGGTGGAGAAGGATTGGACTGGATTGGTAACAGGGTATTAGGTGACCTAGAGTATGTTGATGACACTGTCTTCATTAGCGGAACACCACAAGACTTGCAAATTCTTGCTTACCAGAATGCACGAAATATCACATGAGGCTGGGTTTAAAATAAATAGAAGAAAGACAGAGATGGTGAGAACGGAATATGCAATGGTAGATAAAATATCATTGGAAGGAAAAAGGATTAATGAGGCGGAATCATTTAAATATTTAGGAACTATGATCTATAATATAGGATCTTTAGAATTGGAGTTTAATGAAAGATTGAAAAAAGCAAATCAGACAACGGCTAGGTTTAGTAAAATTCTTAAATCGAATTGCCTGAAATTACATATAAAAATCAGGCTATATATAAGTTTAGTGAGATCGGTGTTACTGTCTGGACATTAGTCATGGAATGACAATGAAACAATATCCAACAGATATTGTAGATTTGATAACAAAGCCCTCAGAAGAATATTGGGAGTAAAATGGCAAGACAGGATTATAAATGAAACTATAAGAGAGATTACTCGAGTACCATATGTGGATGAAATCATGGCGAGTGTTAGGAGGAGGTGGTTTGGGCATGCTCTTTGCACTCCCCAAGAGAGATTAGTTCAAACTTTCAACTGGGCTCTACATGGCACTAGAAGAGTTGGAAGACCCAGGCTTACAGGACTGAGGACTATGAAGCGCGAAGTAGGATATGATGAATGGAGAAGTATTGAATTAAAAGCTCAAGATAGAGAAAACTGGCGAAATCTAAACTAGGCCCTTTGCGTCAATGGTATACCACGTTTCATTTGATATCCATGGTTTTCTCCTTGTAACTGCATGTCCCAAAACTTCTCTACCAACTTCCTGATATATCTTCACTTAACTTAGCAATTGTGTGATTTGCTTTATTTAATCTTTTATTAACTCCAATTCTAAAGATCCTGTATTAGAGATTTTAGTTCCTAAATATTTAAATGATTCTACCTCATTAATCCTTTCTCCTTCCAATGATATTTCATGTTCCATTGCATATTCCGTTCTCATCATCTGACTTTTTTCTGTTTAATATAATAATAATAATAATAATAATAATAATAATAATAATAATAATAATAATAATAATAATAATAATAATAATAATAATAATAATAATAATAATAATAATAATAATAAAACTCGAATAAGAAATTATAGGACGTTCAGTAATACAATCCATGACAGTTTTGTTTCTACTTTTATTCCAATGAGGCTTTCGGCCCATTCCTTAACCCATCATCAGCTGCAAAAATAGTTTTTTTCTTTTTTTACTTTAACAAATACATATAATATTCATATATATATATATATATATATATATATATATATATATATATATATATATATATATATATATATAGCGAACAAAGAAAAGTAGGGTTTTACAATATCGTAAGTTAAAAACAAAAAAATTAAGTTACAGTATTTACCTAAAATGTTTTTCTAATATAGATAGACTAAAAACTTCAATAAAATTATGAATACTTAAAACCATTTCAATGGAAAGCTCGAGGTTTCATTATTTAAAGTGGGCTTTAAGGTCTTAATTTGTAAACGTTCAGCGATTCGAATTTCAGATTGGTAATTCCCTCTAAATACAATGGAAAATTCTTTTAGATTTACCTGCTTGTTACAAATGTTTTCTGAGTGGTCCCTCACGGATGACTGGAGGGGCCTAGCAAGGGTCTTTTTTGTTCTCTAACTTCTCCCTTCATGTTCCGATGCTCTGACAGCTAGGGCCCTATTGCTAGAACCCAAATAGCAGTTATTACAGACTGCACATTCATACTTGAAAACAATGTCAGAACACCTGTTAGAAGGAGTTTTGTCTTTGTGATGGAAAAAGTTTTTCATTTTAAAGTTGTTATAAAATATTGTTTTTACGTTGATCTGGGGAAAATGTTGATCTATTATTTTCTTTAATTCTTTATTTATCACCTTGCATAATTGCTCTCCTTGATATGGCAGTTTTAGATATACAGTCTATTTTTCTACAGTACTTGTAATGGGCTTTTGTATGAAGATGCTGTTTAAGAACCTCTTTAATTGACTATAGAATATTTCACCTGGGTATCCATTATTCAAAAAAAATTATGAATGTGCAGTTTGTAATAACTGCTATTTGGGTTCTAGCAATAGGGCCCTAGCTGTCAGAGCATCGGAACATGAAGGGAGAAGTTACAGAACAAAAAAGACCATTGCTAGGCCCCTCCAGTCATCCGTGAGGGACCACTCAGAAAACATTTGTAACAAGCAGGTAAATCTACAAGAATTTTCCATTGTATTTAGAGGGAATTACCAATCTGAAATTCGAATCGCTGAACGTTTACAAATTAAGACCTTAAAGCCCACTTAAAATAATGAAACCTCAAGCTTTCCATTGAAATTGTTTTAAGTATTTATAATTTTATTTATGTTTTTAGTCTATCTATATTAGGAAACTTTTTAGGTAAATATTTTAACTTAAATTTTTTGTTTTTAACTTACGATGTTGTAAAACTCTACTTTTATTTGTTCGCTCTCTCTCTCTCTCTCTCTCTCTCTCTCTCTCTCTCTCTCTCTCTCTCTCTCTCTCTCTCTCTCTCTCTCTCTCTCTCTCTCTATATATATATAAATATATATATATATATATATATATATATATATATATATATATATATATATATATATATATATATATATATATATATATATATATGAATATTATAAGTATTTGTTAAAGTAAAAAAGAACTATTTTTGCAGCTGATGATGGGTTAAGGAATGTACCCGAAAGCTTCATTGGAATAAAAGTAGAAAAAAAAAACGTCATGGATTGTATTACTGAACGTCCTACAATTTCTTATTCGAGTGAGATTTCCAAGAGGGACACCACTAGTAAACGTGATAACAAACAGATATAGTAGAGAAGCCTGGATCGAGATAAGGAAGTGGGAGACGACTCAAAGAAAATACAAAAAAACTAAAGTAGATGTAGTGTTTTTAGAAAAATGTCTTTTATATAATTTAACCCCGAAATTTGTGCGCTTCAAACTATATAAGAAAATATTACAACGAAAGCCGTTCTACAGAGTGGCAAACAACGCTACTTCTCAACAAACTTCGAGCGAAAAGGAAAGGTCAGAGTGTACAACAAAGAGTGCCTTTAGATTGTCCTGATACTGTAAAAAACAGATTAGGTTTTTTAGATTTTAATCATATTCGATCTTTTGTACTTAAAAATGTTGAGAAATATAAAGATAATATCATGTTAACACATGCCAAAAAGTTATTTTTTTCTAGGGGGATTTTATAAACCCCCGACAGTTGATGTAAATAAAGCTGTGTATAACTTTTCAGATAGGCTCTTGAATAGGACGGAGAAAGAAATATTATCCTTAGGGTTAGAACATAATTTTGTTCCTTATGTTAAAGAATTTCATTGGCAATTGTCTTTTGAATTGTTTGTTGATAAACTTCAAGTTAGCCGCAAAAACAAGGTGAGACGAAAGAAGTACTTTATAGTCAAATGAGACAATTATATGGTAATGTCATAAACAAACAAAGATCTGAGAACAGAACGTGATTCCAGCACATGTAGGTGTGTCTGGGAATGAGAAGGCAGATTCACTGGCAAAGAATGCTGCATCCGAGTTGCTGCTAAGAAAGTATCCTATTCCGTGTAATGATTATCTACCTAACATCAAGAAATTGCTTTGCAATAAATGGCAACAGCACTGGGATAGTCTAGATGGCAATAAAATGAGAGAGGCAACAGATGTCATAACTCCTTGGAGGTATAACATGATGGCCCGAAAATGGGAGACTTCTCTTTGTCGTCTCCGTATTGGTCACACTCGGTTAACACACGAGTTTCTGCTGAAGGGCCAACACCAACCGTATTGTGATGACTGTTTGGTACCTCTAACAGTGAGGCATCTATTGACCGAATGCCCCAGTTATAATAACTTGCGGAATAGATATTTGTTAGAGGCTCGAGGTGAGGGTGGCAGGTTCATCCTTGCCAAGATTCTTGGACACGATGTATCCTACTATGCAAGTGGCATTTTTAGATTTGTTTCAGAAGCGGGTCTTTTGAAAACTATCTAACTTTTATAATGACTTATTAACTGTTATGGTTTTAATTGAATATTCTTTATATATATATATATATATATATATATATATATATATATATATATATATATATATATATATATATATATGTATATATATATATATATATATATATATATATATATATATATATATATATATATATATATATATATATATATATATATATATATATAAACTAAATAATATCGGTGTCAATGACCCTAGATGTCAGGATGCCTGTAAACCTTAAATCAATCAATCAATCATAAAGACGATATACAAATCTTAAAGAAGTTGGGAAAAGATGAAAATTTGATCATATGTAAACCGGATAAAGGAAAAGGAGCAGTTATAATGAACAAATTTGACTATTTAAAAAAGGTAAAGGAGGTACTTGAAAAGGATAATACTTTTGAAAAGGTAAATGTAGATGACCCACTCAAACATACGATATTGCTCGAAGATAGACTTAAATAATGAAACCTCCAGCTTTCCATTGAAATTGTTTTAAGTATTTATAATTTTATTTACGTTTTTAGTCTATCTATATTAGAAAACTTTTTAGGTAAATACTGTAACTTAAATTTTTTGTTTTTAACTTACGATGTTGTAAAACTCTACATTTCTTTGTTCGCTATATATATGAATATTATAAGTATTTGTTAAAGTAAAAAAAAAAACAATTTTTGCAGCTGATGATGGGTTAAGGAATTTACCCGAAAGCTTCGTTGGAATAAAAGTAGAAAAAAAAATGTCATGGATTGTATTACTGAACGTCCTATAATTTCTTATTCGATTGACATTTCCAAGAGGGACCCCACTAGTAGACGTAATAATAATAATAATAATAATAATAATAATAATAATAATAATAATAATAATAATAATAATAATAATAATAATAATGATGATAATAATAATAATAATAATAATAATAATAATAATAATAATAATAATAATAATAATAATAATAATAATCGCAACAGGATATCCCAACTTCTGCTTTTAATTCACTAACTAATTGGTGTGCATTGTGGAGCCCTAAATATCAGTCTATAGTTTTTGTTTTCTAATATCTATGATTAACCTATCGCCTCTTTGGCAATGATTGGCTGAATTACCTTTGTAAAGTGCTTGAGCCTTGGGAGGTCCACCCATTCCAAAAGATTACCTATCATTAGACTATTGCAGTTTCTAGCTGGGATGAATGTTTTCTGGTTTATGAATTTATAGGCTTTATTAAATATGAATTCCTTTTGTTATTGGAAGCAGTTTTTTTTTTTTTTTTTTTTTTTTTTTTTTTTTTTGAAATAGTGGGTACTTTGATGCCTTAATTTTCAAATGATGGGAAGGCGTTATCATATAAGAGCATGGTGCTTTTCTTTATTTATTTCGAGTCCACTGACTGTGAAAGTCAGTGCCTTTATTTGCTCTTTCCAGGCCCCAGGTTCTTCTGTGCTCTCACTCCACAACACGATTATTTTGGGTAAAATACTAGAAGAAGCCTAGTAGGTACAAAGCGCTGCAATCCGCAGAAAATTCATTGTCATTATTTACCTCCAGCACAGACAGCACAGCTTACACACTTTTACTTCGAACTTTCATGACCTGTCTAATATATTATGCAACATCTTTAGTTGGTGTTTCTAAACTCTCTAGTTCTATGCCATTGTTTCTGATTTTTCTTGATTCATTACAGCTAAACATGTGCTCATTTGTATCATCTGCCTCACAACACATCACACAAAGCCTATACTTTCCATTCCTGTTTCTATAATTTTCTTTTAACTCTATCATGTTCACCCTTGTTTTCATGACTATAAGAGCTTCCTTAGTGTTAGGTTGTCCTATGTCATCTCTTCTGCAATTAAGTTACTATTGACAAACTTCAGTTTGGTTATTTCTGCTTTCTTTTCCTAATTTTAAAAAAAAATCATTTGTCTCTTTACTTATTATTTCTTTCTTGAATTCTTGCTTTTTATACTTTCTCATTTCTTCAATTTTGATATATATATATATATATATATATATATATATATATATATATATATATATTTTTTCTTTTATATCTGCATATCTCTATGATACTTTTTTCCCCAGCTTTTCCCATGTGGTTCCCTTATTTGGTCTTCCACTACCTCCTTAACAAGTCGTTTACCATCTTATGTTAAGATGTTATGGAAAAGCATCACCTTTTTATCCTCTATTCTGTGTTCAACTGGCCATATTTCTGTTTCTGAGATTAACCCCTAATAAGGTGTGGTAGCAACCTGTTCAAACATTCCATTCTTAATCTTGTACAGTATACCTTCCAGTTATTTAATTTTTTTTCTTTATTGCATCCCAATTCTCAATATATGCAAACATTGTAGGTGCTATTACTGTTTCATAGATCTTTATTATCATAAATGACAAATCTCCTACTTTGTTACTGTCTCCAAACTTCCAAACTTCTTGCATGACACCATGTATTCTATTTTTGCTTCCCTAAGACTATGGTTTCTCTTTTCTGAGTGCATTCTCCTAAGTATTTATACTCCCTAACTGTTTCTATCCTTCCATTTTTAACCTCTCCATTAACCATTTTAACCTCATCCATTTTAAGAATTAGATATCTTACTAAAATATAAGAAGAAGAAGAAGAGACAACTGGTCACGAAAGACCAGAATATAAGTGTTTAGATAATAACAAAAACATGGCACGATTGTTTACTTTATCGAAATCCACTCCAATGCTACAGTTATATATGTTGAATTGTAACCAAGTTACTCGAAAATGTCTCTCCAGTCTTTCTAGCAAATCTTCACAATACGTAAGTGATGTTTATTAAGCGAATTTTTGACAGGAATACACTAGTTTTAAGTTCCATGGTCAATCAACCTAGCTACGATAGTAACCGGTGTATCATACGGATCAACATTTTTCGGGAAATTGTCTCTGAAAAGAGGTTAGAATTAATTCTGGGTGTATGTATGATAGCGGCCACCTGTATGTATTATGGCTAACTTGAATACGGCAGTACAAGGGGTGTCGCAGTGGGCTGTCAACCCCCCTCCCCGTTAGGTAAGTAGGTAAGGAAACGGCTTGTAGGTTAGGTTATGGGGGAAAGTTTGGTAATTTTGTATTGTATTACAGGGTGTGATTTCGCACAGAAAATATATTATTTCATATAGTAAATAACACGATTTAACCGAATTTGACCTTCATTTCAACCGGAAACAAACAGATCAACCAACCCAACTAACTTTAAGTTGACGAATTGTTTGATGTTATTATGGATGAAATGAATGTGAAAACCTGTTAAATCACGTTATCTACTATAGGAAATCATATATTTCCTGTGCGAAAATCACACCATGTAATACAATACAAATGTACCATATAAATATTAACACTGTTGACATATATATTGAGTTAAAATATTTAAACAACTTGTTCAACGTTGTCACTTCCCTTATGGATGTACTGAGGACGGTAACATTAGCAACGTTACCAATGATTGACAGAACTACCAACGTTGACGAATGGTACACGGTGTTACCAACGACACGATGTCATTACTAGAGGTAGAAATGCTAAATATTTCCATACGTATATTAAATAATTTTTCCTTATAACTATTACACAATAAATAAAAAGTACCAAAAGGCCACAGAACCTAACAAACCACCTAACCTTGCCTAGAAGTACCCCGGCCACAAAACACATAATAACTATTGGGGAATGACTTACTTTGATTCACAGTACTACCAACGGTGACGAATGGTACACAGAACTACCAACGACACGATGTCATTACTAGTGGTAGAAATGCTAAATATTTCCATACGTATATTAAATAATTTTTCCATATAACTGTTACACAATATATAAAAAGTACGGAAAGGCCACAGAACCCAACAAACCCACCTAACCTTGCCTAGAAGTACCCCGGTCGCAAAACACGTATGATGACTATTGAGGAATGACTTACTTTTATGAAGAAAACGTCGAAACTTGTGGGACACGGGAGGAAGAGACTGACGGATTAACTTCTATGACTGGGATGTGGATGGATGGGGGTTATCAGGGTCTTGTGGCTCGGGGGGGTCCATGGTCTGTTATTGTAAAGGAGGGTAGAGGCGACTGGCAGTAATGAAGAAGTGGTGGAGTAACGTATGTTCTGGATATTAGTGGGTAAAAAAGAACCTGGAAAAATATTGCTTGAAATATTCAGTCTTGATTCCAGGTCTCTGAACCCACTCCTTCACTTCTCTCCAGAGATGTTCTATTTTTAAATATTCAACTTAGCCGGTGAATATATAATAGCTGCAACTCTGCGGCTCGACAGACAACATACTCAAAAAACTCGCGAGCGATCGCTATGCAGGTTGCGGGTGTGCCCACCAGCACCAACTGTCGGCCAGATACCACTCTTGTATGTAAACAAAACCTTCAATTCTTCTCTGTCGACGTTGACGACAAGACATATTTATACTCGCTGTAGAACCTGGAGTTTTCCCATCATATTTGGTGAAGTACTTTATTTTGGTTTGAGCTTTCGCAGTACAGGTGTTTTTCCTCAACATAAACTCTTGAACTCTTTATTGAATCGGATTACAGGTATTTGTTGATGACTTGGATTGTTTTTGGAATTTTCTTTGACTAATTCAAAATGGCTGACCCTTCTCAAGTACCTAGATTTCGAAAGTGTAATGCTAGGGACTGTAATAGGCGTCTTCCAAAGGCTTCTCTCGACCCTCATACTGTTTGTTCCAATTGTCGGGGTAAAACCTGTCAATTGGGAGATCGGTGTGAGGAATGCGTGGGCCTTTCGGAATTCGATTGGATCGAATATGATAAGTATACACGCAGACTAGAGAGAGATAGGGTAAGGAGAAGTTCATCTAGGTCCGAAGATTTTTCCTCTCCACATGCCCCTGAACCTAATCCTTCCCCTGTAGTGGTTGTTCCTAACCCTCCTTCTAGCACTCAGGAACCGTCTATGCAAGACATGTTACGTGCTATTCATGCCTTGGGGGAGAGAGTTGAAGCGTTAGCAAGTGACCGTAATCAACTCATGGCTGACGTGAAGGAACTAAAGTGCCATAGTGCCACGGCGGAAAGAGGGAAAGTGATTAGTGCGCAAAGTGTTGTGAACAGTGTTGCGACCGAGGGTTCGTCTGTTCGTGCCTGTCGTTCACCTAGTCCGGGACCTCTTGCAAGCTCCCAAGCCCAGGGGAGAAGCAATGCCGTACGACTTATGGGTTCGAGAGGCCTTGATCAGCGAACAGACGTTCCCTCTATGGTATCAGGCGTATCTCGTCAAGATCGCCCCTACCATAAGACGAGAGAGCCCATTTTTACCTCGTCTCCCAAAGGCGTTTCATGCAAGAAACCATGGAGCAAGGTTTCTAGGCCTCTGAAACGCAAGTCGGTCCCTTCAGGACAGGTCCAACGTCCTGGATGTAGTCATTGGGACAGTTCGGACCCGTTGCTGTCATCCGATGACTGCTCGCCGCCTAAGCAAGGCAAAGTTGTGCCGTCTCAGACGCTAACCCCGTCTGTTACCGCACCCGTTACCGTAGACCCTAAGTGGGTTATACTGCAGGACATGCAGTCTAAGCTTGCGTCCCTTATGGAAGACTACAACGCAGAGAAGGTTTCCGTTGAACCTAGCCGTTTATCTCATGGAGATCCTGGCCTTCAGCCACCCAAGCGTTCTGTTGTGCGTCCTGTTGACGTTGGTGTAGCCATCTCACGTCAACCAGTTGGGGTTGTACCACACCCGATGCGGTCTCGTATGGATTTTCAGCCGCATGTGGACGTTAGGCAACTCGCTGATGCGCCTGGTGACGTTCAGGACGTTCGCCAACCATCAGAGTTGACTTGTTTTGACGCGGTGCGTCAACCTCCGCAATCTAGAGTTGTTTTGACTGCACAACCCAGGCGGTCTAAGCAGTCTCGGGTGGACGCTGTGCGTCCTCACGCACCTGTTGTTGTTGACAGTTCCCAGACTGTTCAGCAGTTTCAGGACGCTGCGTCCTGCTCCGCCACTTATGCACCAGTGCGGGCGGATGCTGCGTGTCAAGCATTGCCAACCCCTTTGCTTGTTTCTCATCAGTTGTCAGATGAGGAACTTTCGGATGAGGACGTTGCTGACCCTCAGCCTGAGGATCATCCTTCAGATATTGATGAGCCTAGAGCAGTTCTGCCATCTATGGACTTTAAAAAAGTCATGCTCATTTTTAAAGAGTTGTTTCCTGAACACTTTGTCTCTGTGGCTCCTCGTTCGCCGCCGTCTGAGTTTGTTTTAGGCATACCTGCTGCCATGCCAGCCTTTACAAAACTCGTTCTCTCTCGCTCATCCAAGAGAGCTTTACGGCTGTTAGGCGATTGGTTGGAAACCAAGAGGAGTTTAGGGAAGACGGCCTTTGCCTTCCCCCCATCTAAACTCTCGTCTAGATCGAGCGTCTGGTATGCCACGGGAGAAGTTCTCGGCTTGGGAGTTCCTGCCTCTGCCCAGGGCGACTTCTCAAGTCTTGTAGACTCTCCCCGCCGCCTAGCCATGAGACGCTCGAAGATTAGTTGGTCATCCTCAGACCTGGACCATCTACTTAAAGGCATCTTTAGGGCTTTTGAAGTTTTCAACTTCCTTGACTGGTGTTTGGGAGCCTTGAGTAGGAAAATCTCATCAGCCGATAGAGATGTCTCCTTACTCATTATGTCCTGCATGGATAAGGCCATCCGCGATGGATCCAATGAGCTCTCCTCCTCGTTTACGTCAGGAGTCCTAAAGAAACGAGAGTCTCTGTGCTCTTTTCTGTCAGCAGGAGTGACGCCCTGTCAACGATCTGAGCTACTCTTTGCCCCTTTGTCTAAGTTCTTGTTTCCTGAACTTTTAGTTAAGGAAATAGCGTTGTCTCTAGTGCAGAAGGACACCCATGACTTGGTTGCGTCCTCGGCTCGCAAAGGGACCCCTTCGACTGCCTTGTCTGCTAGACCTAGGATAGACACTCCAGCGTCCAGGTTTATTCCGCCCTTTCGTGGCAGAGCCCCTAGCAGGGGAAGTACTCGTGCCGAAGGGAAGAGAGGAAAGAGGAAAGGAGCCAAGTCCTCGCGTGGCAGAGTCTGACTGCCCGCAGCTTCAGACAGCAGTAGGTGCCAGACTCAAGAACTTCTGGCAAGCCTGGGAGAAGAGAGGCGCAGATCAACAGTCTGTGAGGTTGCTCAGAGAGGGGTACAAAATCCCATTTGTACGCAAACCTCCTCTAGCGACGTCCCCCATCGATCTCTCTCCCAGGTACCGAGAGGAAGCAAAGAGACAAGCCCTGAAACTAGAAGTGTCTCTTTTGCTAGAGAAGGGAGCGGTGGTCAAAGTCTCGGACCTTCAATCACCGGGGTTTTACAACCGTGTCTTCCTAGTACCGAAGAAGACAGGAGGTTGGAGACCGGTGCTAGACCTCAGTGCTCTGAATGTCTTTGTCACAAAGACAAAGTTCACCATGGAGACCACGAAGTCAGTCTTAGCAGCGGTCAGAAAGGGAGACTGGATGGTCTCTCTCGACCTAAGAGACGCTTACTTCCACATCCCCATTCACTCAGATTCCCAACCTTTTCTGAGATTTGTGTTCGACAATGTGGTGTACCAGTTTCGGGCCCTGTGCTTTGGCCTAAGTCCTGCTCCTCTCGTGTTTACGAGGCTTATGAGGAATGTGGCAAAATTCCTCCATTTATCGGGTATCCGAGCCTCCCTTTATTTGGACGACTGGCTTCTCAGAGCCTCGTCCAGTCATTGCTGTCTGAAGGATCTCAATTGGACTTTAGATCTGACCAAGGAATTGGGACTTCTGGTCAACTTGGAAAAGTCCCAGCTGATCCCATCCCAAACTATTCTGTATTTAGGGATGGAGATTCGCAGTCCAGTTTTTCGGGCTTTTCCGTCGGCCCCCAGAATAGATCAAGCCCTGCTCGCAATCCAAAGGATGTTGAAGAGAGAACGTTGCTCAGTCAGGAATTGGATGAGTCTAGTAGGAACTCTATCATCCCTGGAGCAGTTTGTATCGCTAGGAAGGCTACACCTCCGACCTCTACAATTCCATCTAGCTTTTCACTGGAAAAAGGACAAGACGCTAGAGGCGGTCTCGATCCCGATTTCCGAAACAGTAAAGACTTACCTGAATTGGTGGAAAGACAATATCAGTCTACGAGAGGGACTTCCCCTAGCAGTTCAGAAACCAAACCACGTTCTCTTCTCAGACGCATCGGATTTGGGTTGGGGTGCGACACTGGACGGTCGGGAATGTTCAGGTCTGTGGACCTCAAGTCAGAGGAGCATGCATATCAACGGCAAGGAGCTTTTGGCAGTTCACCTGGCCTTGATGAGCTTCGAGAGTCTCCTTCGAGACAAAGTGGTGGAGGTCAACTCGGACAACACTACAGCCTTGGCGTACATTTCCAAACAAGGAGGTACCCACTCCCTGACACTGTACGAGATCGCAAGGGACCTGCTCATCTGGTCAAGAGATCGAGGCATCTCCCTGGTAACGAGGTTTATCCAGGGCGACTTGAACGTTCTAGCAGATTGTCTCAGTCGGAAAGGTCAGGTAATTCCAACCGAATGGACCCTCCACAAGGATGTGTGCAAGAGGCTTTGGGCGACTTGGGGTCAACCCACCATAGACCTCTTTGCAACCTCGATGACCAAGAGGCTTCCAATCTATTGCTCTCCAGTCCCAGACCCAGCAGCAATACATATAGATGCCTTTCTCCTAGATTGGTCTCACCTAGACCTATACGCATTCCCACCATTCAAGATTGTCAACAAGGTACTGCAGAAATTCGCCTCTCACGAAGGGACAAGGTTGACGTTAGTTGCTCCCCTCTGGCCCGCGAGAGAATGGTTCACCGAGGTACTTCGATGGATGGTAGACTTTCCAAGAAGTCTTCCTCTAAGAGTAGACCTATTACGTCAGCCACACGTAAAGAAGGTACACCAAAGCCTCCACGCTCTTCGTCTGACTGCCTTCAGACTATCGAAAGACTCTCGAGAGCTAGAGGCTTTTCGAAGGAGGCAGCCAGTGCGATTGCAAGAGCGAGGAGAGCTTCTACCATTAGAGTTTACCAATCGAAGTGGGAAATCTTCCGAGACTGGTGCAAGTCAGTATCTGTATCCTCGTCCAGTACCTCTGTAGCCCAAATCGCTGATTTTCTCTTATACCTGAGAAGAGTTCGCTCCCTTTCAGCTCCCACGATCAAGGGCTACAGGAGCATGTTGGCTTCGGTCTTCCGGCATAGAGGCTTAGATCTTTCCAACAATAAAGATCTACAAGATCTCCTTAAGTCTTTTGAGACCTCTAAGGAACGTCGTTTGGCTACACCTGGATGGAATTTAGACCTGGTCCTAAGATTCCTCATGTCAGACAGGTTTGAGCCTTTACATTCAGCCTCCCTGAAGGATCTCACTCTTAAGACTCTTTTCCTGGTGTGCTTGGCCTCGGCTAAAAGAGTCAGTGAGCTTCATGCCTTCAGCAAGAACATCGGTTTTTCGACAGAAAAAGCCACTTGTTCTCTTCAACTTGGTTTCCTAGCCAAGAATGAACTGCCTTCTCGTCCTTGGCCTAAATCTTTTGATATTCCTAGCTTATCAGAGATCGTAGGCAACGAATTAGAGAGAGTATTATGCCCCGTTAGAGCTCTTAAGTTCTATTTAGCTCGTACTAAGCCTTTACGAGGTAAATCTGAAGCGTTATGGTGTTCGGTTAAGAAACCATCCTTACCTATGTCAAAGAATGCTTTGTCATATTTTATCAGATTGTTAATACGAGAAGCTCATTCACACTTGAGTGAGGAAGACCGATCTTTGCTTAAGGTTAAGACGCACGAGATTAGAGCTATAGCAACTTCCGTGGCCTTCAAGCAAAATAGATCTCTGCAAAGTATCATGGACGCGACCTTTTGGAGAAGCAAGTCAGTGTTCGCGTCATTTTACTTGAAAGATGTCCAGACTCTACGAGAACTGCTACACACTGGGTCCATTCGTAGCAGCGAGTGCAGTAGTGGGTGAGGGTTCAACCACTACACTTCCCTAATTCCATATCCTTTTAATCTGTCTCTTGAAATGTTTTTTAATATTGTTTTTATGGGTTGTTCGGAAGACTAAGAAGCCTTTCGCATCCTGGTTGATTTGGCGGGTGGTCAAAGTCATTTCTTGAGAGCGCCCAGATTAGGGGTTTGATGAGGTCCTGTTGTATGGGTTGCAGCCCTTGATACTTCAGCTCCTGGGAGTCTGTCAGCTTCCTAAGAGGATCGCTGGGCTCCGTGAGGAAGACAGACTTACAAGGCAGAGTAATCGTCTAAGTCAACTTCCTTACCAGGTACCTATTTATTTTGGTTTTGTTATATTGATAACTGTCAAAATGAAAAAACTCTTAGCTTATACGCTGTAAACATAATTAACTCTGGTCTCTACCCACCTCCTTGGGTGTGAATCAGCTATTATATATTCACCGGCTAAGTTAAATATTTAAAAATGATATTTTAATTATAAAATAAATTTTTGAATATACTTACCCGGTGAATATATAAATTAAATGACCCTCCCTTCCTCCCCAATAGAGACGCAGCGGGACGAGAAGAATTGAAGGTTTTGTTTACATACAAGAGTGGTATCTGGCCGACAGTTGGCGCTGGTGGGCACACCCGCAACCTGCATAGCGATCGCTCGCGAGTTTTTTGAGTATGTTGTCTGTCGAGCCGCAGAGTTGCAGCTATTATATATTCACCGGGTAAGTATATTCAAAAATTTATTTTATAATTAAAATATCATATTTTGAGTATGGATGGTTGGGTCTAGGGGGTCAACGAAATGTTCCGAAGGATTAATAGACTTATGTACGTAACCAATTTCCGATAGTGAGTTGTATGCAGACCACTTATCACTGATAATAATACTACCAGGTTTGATATACTTCTGGATGAGGGTAATTAGAGTAGCAGCATCTCGTTTAGTAGAAAGGGGGGGAACTAAAGCGATAATGAAAAATTTCTTGGATACACGTTCAATACCCCCAAAGACCCATATGGCACTTAATGGTCTACCACGGTTGTATTTAGCTTTACAAAAATGAGATTCGTCTATTTCAACAGTAACTCCATCACTACCAATCGCCTCTTGATTATCGAAGAAGTATTCGGTAACCTCGGAACAGAAACTTCTCCAATCGACACTAGTTTTTGAAGATATGTCGATACCATCAATGAGGGTCTCATGGTCCGAATATTTATGCAAAAAGTGGTTGGCACATAATATTATCTTCCATGGGGGTAGACGACTTTTGTCCAAAAAAGTACCTTTATAGGCAGTAGGCTAACAGTATAACCACAACGACGTTTCTTCTTAGTTTTACGAATGATGGATTCAGAATTGCAATAAAACACGTGAATGTCTTCCCTATAAGATAAAACAAAACGGAACTTGGGGCACTTTAAACGTTGAGGAATAACGTTGTGAGATTTAAGGAAATGCTCAACATTACCTGAAGAATCAAAAAAATTGCCATGGAATTTAGCCACTGCTTTTAGGTACGGAATACTGCACCCGCTACAAGTTTCTATAACTTCCTCCATCGCAAAATACGAAAAAAGAAACCGCACTTGGAATGTAGAACGTCTCACCAGATCAAAGGTTACAACGGAAAAGGCATTGGAACAAAGGGTATGAAAAGACCGCTCAAAAGGATAAAGGAAGGGGGGGGGGGAGATATCTGAATAGGCCTAGGTTGGTGATTGGTTAAGGGAAAAACAAAGAACACTAGCGGGTAAACATGAATGAACTAAATACGGAAACTAGTCCAGAGAAAGGATTTATGGGACACAGAGGAGTGAAAAGGAAATAACCAAAGAAAATAAATAAAAACAATATAGGAAGGTAAAATGGAATGAACGATAAATAATATTGAATGGGAATATAAAATGAGATGATTATACCGAGAATGAACTGGATAAGGAAACTAGTCCAGAGCAAGTATTTATGTGAAACCGGGAAGAGAAAAGGAAATAACCAAACAAATAAACCCAATATAGGAAGGTAAAATGGAATGTATGATAAATAATATTGAATGGGAATATAAAATGAGAAAATAATACGGTAATAAAAAGAGTAATTGGGGGAGGGAAAACTCCTGCGCAGGGGAGTGATATATGAGCAGACCGAAAACTGGTGCGAACGAACGTACGTACAAATGGGTGCTAATGTTAGCATGGAATGCTAACATTTGATCTACATCAGGTATGGAATGATAACATTTGATCTACATCAGGCGTTGGCAGCACTGGTTACTGTATTACTACATGAAATAACCTTTGAAACGGCTCCTCCAAAATATATCCAGTTATACTGTTTTGTATTTTCCTACGGTTATAATACATACAACAAGGTAATGTATAGAGAAGAAAAGGATTGTTTTACGATTATATATCGATTCCCCAGTATGTTTTCCCCACCCAAAACCCCGAGTTCCCACTGGGGGTCCCCCATTATCGGAGGATAGATGTATATATATTTCTGAAACTATTCATTTGCGACGGGAACGAATGTTATTTTCGAAGGGAGCGTAATTTTTATGAATAGAACTTTCCTGGCAGTTATATATACATAGCTAATAATCTCTATTTCGGCAGAATTTTTCTAAACGAGGCAACCGCCTTGTGGTGGTTGGGTGGTAACACCCGTTAAAGGGTGGTAGGAGGAATCATTCCCGTTTTCTGTTCTTCAGTTCATCTCTGCCGGCCGGATCGACAACACGTTGGTCCGTCATTAAGAGTTTTTCTTCGCTTTCCCTGCTCGGTGTACCAGTCTGCTTTTTTGGTGAAGTACTCTGATTTGGGGTTTTGGCGATCGTGTATTTTGTTTTCTCTTAGCTTTTTTGCTGTTTTTCATTATGAGTGAAAAGAGTCATTACCGTATCTGTGCGAATGAGGAATGTAAGGTGAGACTACCGAAAATGGCGGTAGACCCTCACACCGTTTGTTCTAATTGTAGGGGTTTTGTTTGTGCCCTTGATAATAGGTGCGGGGAGTGTAAGGTTTTGGATGAGAAAGATTGGTTAATTATGAAGCGCTATGTGCGTAAGCTAGAGCTCGATAGAGTTAGGAGAGCTTCTAGGTCTAAGTCTAAGTCTGTTAGTGGTAAGGAAGACGAACTTAGTGTAGATTTATGTATTGAACCTATAATTGATTCCTCTTTGGAAGTTGAGCCTTCCCTTGAGGTAGTAACTCCTGCACCTCCTACAGGTTCCGTATCTACGGATGACCCTCGGTACGCTAGCCTGGCGACCGAGTTGAAAGCCATTAAAGAACAACTGGAGGCCTTTAAAGGTAAGGAAAGTGAAAGTGCTTGTGTTAGTGCAGTGGAGGTGGCGACTGACCGAACCTGTCATTACCCTAGGCCTAGACCTCTACCAAGCTCCCAGGACCAAGGGAGAAGGTACGTTGATGACCGAAAGGGGGTGAGAGGTACGTACCCTCGGTCAGCCGTCGCCTCAGACAGTCCTGTTGTCGATTCCCAGGCTGCTCTTGACCGTCACGGGAAAGACGTGTCGGATGTGTTGTTTTCTTCTTCGAATTCGTCCAGACGTAAATGGAAGTTTGAAGCTTCAAGACCTACTAAGAGGAGATGGAACCGCGACGAACGGTCTCGTTCTTTCTCTCCCGGTTTTAGCAGTTATGAACCTTGTCCGTCGGAGGATGATTTCGACTCCGTGCCTGTGAAAAGGGCGAAGCCTACTGCCGAAGATCCTCCCCCTTCTACGAGTGTTATTCGTCAGCCCCCCCCTTCGGGGCCGCAAGACCCAGCTGATGTTGCTAAATCCTTTATGTCTGTCATGCAGGAACAACTTTTGACTTTAGTGCAAGCCTTTAGCCGCCCTCACGCCCAGTCTGACAGACGTAAAGACGACTCGTTACCGATTAAGAAGTCTGCTTCTAAGAGAGAACGGAGTTCTTCTTTAAAGAAAACTTCTCCCTCTCTACGCCAGGATGAGGAATGTGTGCTTTCGCCAGGCGATGCTTCTTCGCGATACCAGGACGATACGGTTTCTCGTTCTCGATACCGGGACGATACCTTATCGGACGATGCTGCTTCTCGTTCTCGATGCCAAGACGATACCTCCTCCCGTTCACGATACCAGCACGATACCTCCTCTCGTTCGCTTCGCCACGACGATACCTCCTCTCGTTCGCTTCGCCACGACGATACCTCCTCTCGTTCACGACGATACCGACCCTAGTTCTCGACGCCACGACGATACTGCCTCTCGTTCACGACGATACCGCCTCTCGTTCTCGCCACCACGACGATACCGCCTCTCGCTCTCGACATCAGAACGACTCAGCCTCTCGTTCTCGGTCCCAGGGCGACACCACCCTGCCTCTTCGGGACGATACTGCCTCTCGTCCCAAGGATTCTTCTAGCGCTGGACTCCAGGATGCAACCCGTCTTTTGCAGGATGATGCCTTTGATTTGCCCTTGTCGGGTTCTAAGGATCCTTCTTCTCTTTCGAAGGATATTGCAGATGTGGATCAGGACCTCGAGGATGTTTCTGATGACGATGATAATCTTGCCGACGCTGCGGGAGATTACAAAGTTCTCTCTCGCTCCCTTCTTGAACTTTTTGGAGAGGAATTCCATCCTGCTGCCCCTCAATCTCCTCAGTCCCAATTTAACAGAAAGAAGGCCAAGAAACAGTCGGCCTTCATCAAGATGAAGCTGTCTATCTCCGCAAAGAAGGCTCTCACGAAGATTGATGACTGGATGAAGGAGTGGAGACAAACAGTTAAGACTTCCTTCTCGTTTCCACCAGCTCGTCTTGCTTCAAAAGCGGGTATGTGGTATGCAACTGGAGAACCTTTGGGTCTGGGAGTGCCTTCCTCCTCCAAGGGTGACTTCTCTGGTTTAGTGGACTCTGCTAGAAGGCATGCTCTCAACTCAGCCAAGGTCATGTGGTCGATGTCGGAGCTGGATCATCTCGTCAAAGGTATTTTTAGAGCCTTTGAGGTTTTTAGTTTCCTAGACTGGTCGCTTGGGACTCTCGCAAGGAAAACTGACCAGATGGAAGGATCTAGGGACCTTACCAGTATTATGTCCTGTATGGATAAGGCCCTCAGAGATGGGGCGAATGAGTTGGCGGCGCTGTTCTCAGCTGGGGTCCTAAAGAAGAGAGCTCTGCTTTGCTCTTTTGCTTCTAGGTCTGTTACCACTGCACAAAAGTCTGAGCTTCTTTACGCCCCCCTCTCTCAACATCTTTTTCCCGAGTCCCTGGTTAATGACATTACGCTTTCTCTGGCCCAAAAAGCCACCCAAGACCTTTTATCTCGTTCTGCTCATAAGCCCTTGGGAGCCCCTCCTTCTTTGAAACGGGAGGAAAGGAGATTCCAGCAGCCCTTTCGGGGCAGGACTACTTCAAGACCAGATTTTAGAGGGAGAAGGCAAGAATCAGGACCAAGATCTACCAGGGGCTCTTTCAGACCTCGCTCCAGAAAATGAAGTTCGTCTCCTCCAGACAGTAGGCGCAAGACTGTCAGGTTTTTGGCAGTCTTGGAAGAGGAGAGGGGCGGACACCTGGTCCCTCTCAATCATCAAGGAAGGATACAAGATCCCCTTTCTGAAAAAACCTCCTCTCGCAGATGCTCCGCTGGCCTTAGTAGCCCGGTACTCAGATCCGGGGAAACAGAAGGCCCTATTAGACCTTGTCGACCAAATGCTAGACAAGGGGGCGATAGAACCGGTTCGGGATCTATCCTCCCCAGGCTTTTACAATTGCCTGTTTCTGGTCCCCAAGAACTCGGGCGAATGGAGACCCGTCCTGGATGTCAGCGCTCTCAACGTATTTGTGGAGAAGACAAAGTTCTCCATGGAGACGACTCAGTCGGTGCTGGCGTCAGTACGTCCAGGGGACTGGATGGTGTCCCTCGACTTGCAGGATGCATATTTCCATGTCCCCATCCATCCGACTTCGAGGAAGTACCTGAGATTTGTAATGCAGGGCAAGTGCTTCCAATTCAGAGCTCTTTGCTTCGGTCTCAGCACGGCTCCTCAAGTCTTCACCAGGATAATGGCGAATGTGTCAGGTTGGCTGCATCAGGAGGGGATAAGGATATCCTTCTATCTGGACGATTGGCTGATTCGTTCACGATCGAGGGAGAAATGTCTGGAGGATTTACGGAAGACTTTTATGATGGCTCAAGATCTAGGCCTGGTCATCAACAGGGAGAAGTCTCAGATCAGACCGAATCAGACTATTCTCTATTTGGGGATAGTTCTGAATTCAGTTCTTTTTCGGGCTTCTCCCTCTCAGGAAAGACAGACCAAGTGTCTCGTAAAAGTCAGAACTTTCCTGGACAAGAAGAGATGCACAGCGAAGGAGTGGATAAGTTTGCTGGGGACTCTATCCTCCCTCGAACAGTTTGTCTCTCTGGGGAGACTCCACCTAAGGCCTCTTCAGCACTTTCTTTCGAAGACGTGGAACAGAAAGATGCAGGAAGACTCCTTTTCCTTCCCCATTCCAACAGAAGTCAAGAATCTTCTGAAGTGGTGGCTGGACCCAACCATGTTAGGGGAAGGGATCTCCTTACACAAGAAGAACCCAGACCTAGTGTTGTTTTCAGACGCATCAAAGTCAGGCTGGGGGGCAACACTAGGAAGCAAGGAGATCTCAGGCTGTTGGGAAGGAATTCAGCTGGGATGGCACATCAACAACAAGGAGCTGATGGCCATTTTTCTGGGGCTAAAGGCCTTCAAGGACTTGGTGTCTGGGAAGATTGTGGAGGTCAACTCAGACAACACCACAGCTCTTGCTTACATCAGGAAGCAAGGAGGGACTCACTCTCTGTTTCTGTTCGAGACAGCAAGAGAGCTCCTTCTTTGGGCGAAGGAGAACAGGATAAACCTGCTGACGAGGTTTGTTCAGGGACAGAAGAATGTGAGGGCGGACATGTTCAGCAGGAAAGGGCAGGTCCTTCCCACAGAATGGACCCTCAACCAACAGGTCTGTCAGAGTCTCTGGAGGCTGTGGGGGAGACCCCTCATCGATCTTTTCGCCTCCAACTTATCCAAGAGGATCCCCATCTATTGCTCCCTAGTTCCAGACAAGGAGGCAATAGCAGTAGACGCCTTTTTGATGGATTGGACGGGGATGGACACTTATGCTTTTCCCCCGTTCAAGATCATCAATCTGGTAGTCATGAAATTCGCCCTCCTCGATTCGGGACGGATGATCCTGATAGCTCCGTTCTGGCCGATGAGGGAATGGTTCACGGAGGTGGTGGACTTGTTGATGGACTTTCCAAGAAGCCTCCCTGCAAGTCCAAATCTGCTCAGACAACCCCACTTCGAGAGATATCATCAAAACCCCCTCGCTCTCAATCTGACTGCCTTCAGACTATCGAGAAGCTCGTCAGATCGAGAGGCTTTTCAGCGCAAGCTGCGAAAGCTATCGCCAGAGTGAGGAGGGTCTCTTCGCAGAGTGTCTACCAGTCCAAGTGGGAGACTTTTAGAGCTTGGTGTAGGAAGCACAAGATTTCCTCATCCACTACCTCTGTGAGCCAGATTGCGGATTTCTTGTTGTACCTCAGGCAGGACGCTAAGCTAGCTGTGTCCACTATCAAGGGGTACAAAAGTATGCTCTCTTCCGTCTGTCGGCATCGAGGCTTGGACTTGTCTCGCGATAAGGACTTACATGACCTCTTGAAGTCTTTTGAGACGACCAAGCAGACCCAGTTAAAGCCCCCTTCTTGGAACCTTGATGTGGTTCTTAAATTTCTGCGCACCAAGAGATTTGAGCCCATCTCACAGGCTCCCCTTAGGGAGGTTACCAAGAAGACCCTCTTTCTTTTGGCCTTAGCAACAGCTAAAAGAGTTAGTGAAGTCCATGCAATTGAAAAACAGGTAGGCTTCAATCTGAATGGGGCAGTTTGTGCCTTGAGATTAGACTTTCTCGCTAAGAACGAGAACCCTTCTAAGCCCTGGCCGAGGACCTTTGAGGTTCCTAATTTGACCAACCTAGTGGGTCAAGAGCAAGAGAGGCTTCTCTGTCCAGTACGAGCCCTCAAGACCTACTTGTCTCGCACGAAAAGTGTGAGAGGCTCTTCTAGCTCCCTGTGGTGTTCTGTGAAAGATCCTCAGAAGCCCCTTTCCAAGAACGCTTTGTCCTTTTTCCTGAGGGAAGTGATAAGAGAAGCGCATCTCTTGTGTGAGGAGGAACACTTCGGACGTTTGAAAGTGCAAGCTCACGAAGTGAGGGCCATTGCGACCTCGCTTGCTTACCGCAAGAACATGTCGCTCCGTCAAATTATGGATGCGACATTCTGGAGGAGCAACTCTGTGTTCGCCTCTCATTACCTCAGAGAGGTGAGGGTGGATTATGAGAAATGTTATACCTTGGGCCCATACGTAGCTACGGCTTCTGTATTAGGCAAAGGAGTTACTACCTCCCCTCAAACTTAGTTTTGTTTACTTGTGCATAGGTTGGTGTATTTTTATTGGTTGTCTGAGGACTTCGACTTGTGTACAGTCACCTCAGTCTAGTTAGATAATTTTTATCTACTTTGCAAATGTTAGGTGGTTGGTTTGGTAAGGTTGCAGTTTTTATTTTGGGCAATAGGTAGTCCTGAAGTCTAGTCAGATTGTTGGTCTCACCCCGTTGACAGACTCGATTGAGTGTTTTCAGCACTGCAGGTCACATCCTGGCTGACACTCCTAAGGGAAAGCAACTCAAGAGGCAGGAACCTTTGGAGTCAGCTACCTTAGCAGGTAAGGAATCAAGGTGTTTATTTATCCTACAGCTTTTTTGGTTGTTTCCCCAACGATGTTTACTGTCTATCACCCTCCTCCAAGTGTGTTAATCAGCTATGTATATATAACTGCCATGTAAGTTCTATTCATAAAAATGGAGTTTTTATGATAAAACAAAGTTTTATGAATACTTACCTGGCAGTTATATATACATTCGAAGGCCCACCCACCTCCCCTCAGGAGACAGGTCGGGCATAGATGAACTGAAGAACAGAAAACGGGAATGATTCCTCCTACCACCCTTTAACGGGTGTTACCACCCAACCACCACAAGGCGGTTGCCTCGTTTAGAAAAATTCTGCCGAAATAGAGATTATTAGCTATGTATATATAACTGCCAGGTAAGTATTCATAAAACTTTGTTTTATCATAAAAACTCCATTTTTACTATAAGAAAAAGTAGTTGGTATCCTAGGTTACATTGCCCTGTAATACACTACAATGAAACCGAAAGTTTAGGTTAGTTACCGTCCATTTTTAATCCACGTGGTAGGAACTGGCCGCTGATGTATAAAGGCTCCAAACAGACTCGAGAACACCACCTATCCTAAGGTTCCCTACATAATCTAATCTAGGAACTGTCTTCTTACCTACTTACTTACCGGGGGCTAAGCTCCCTACGACCTCTCCTTACACAACTGTATAACGAACTATATTCGACCCTTTACATATTACGTTGGACTTGATTTGAGTATGTGTAATACATGATAGTTTAGGTAATGTAAGATACGGTTAAGTAAAGTCGTAATTTTTGATAGTTTTACTGTATTACAGATTCTGATTTCAAACAGAAAATACATGTTTTCCTTTAGTAAATAACCTGCTTTGACCGAATTTGACCTTCATTTCAACCGCAAACAAACAGAACAACCAATTCGACTAACTTAAACTTGCCGAACTGGTTGCTGTTATTACGGATGAAGTGAAGGTGAAAACCTGTTAAATCACATTATTTTCTACAGGAAAACATATATTTTCAATATTAATCTTACCCGATAATCATGTAGCTGTCAACTCTGTTGCCGACAGAAATCTACGGTCGGGATACGCCAGCGATCGCTATACAGGTGGGGGTGAACACCACAGCGCCATCTGTGGTCAGGTACTCCAGTACTTCTTGTCAACACCACCTCAATTTTTCCTCTGTCGTGCCTCCGGCTAGACCTACATGGATACGCTGTTGATTCTGGAGTTATTGCTCACGATTTGGTGATGTATTTGCTCTAGAGTTTAGCCTTCGCTATTCAGGAAGCTTTATCATTAGCTTAGCAAGTTTTTGGAATTAATTTGATTTAATTTTGGTGACGAAGAGAGTATGAACTCTCTTTCACTTTTAATGGCCGACCCTTCCCTTAGACGGAAGTGTTGGTGTCGAAGAGAGTATAGACTCTCTTTCTTAATTTTGCTTAACAAAAGTTATAGATTTATTTTATATCTCTCCGCCTTTTATAGGCCTCTTCGATTAACTTCCTTTTATTATAAACTTATTAAAATTAATTTTTATATTTGTTTATATTCGACCTTTCCTAATAGTAGGCGGTCTTTTCTTGGAACCGAAGTTAATTAACATTGAGCCCGTCATTTCGTTTTTACCTGTTAACATATTATGCTATTTTAATGTTTTTGAAAGAATTTCTTTAATAGTCTCGTACTGTTTTCAAAGTTGAACTAACGTTTTGTTTTGTCTCTGCAGTTGTTGACGTTCAGAACGTTCAACTTGCGCTCTATCGTTACGATAGAGAGACAGTATTCACGGTGTCACGTTGCAGTAAGAGTAGAACGATTCTATCGTTTTGTTCATTCTTTCTTAGCTTAAATGGTTTTAATTCTAATAAAGGAACTTTTTATTTGGGAAATCTTTCAGTTTTTTTCCTTTAACAATAATATGTTTTAACGATATATATAATTGGGCTCATCTCTCAGGTTCTAAGTCAAGAGAGAGAGAGAGAGAGATAGAGACGGAGGGAGAGAGAGGAGGATAAACGTTTCGTTCAAGCGGGTAACGTTGTTATCGTTTTTGCTCTTCTCCCTAGTCTCTTTAGGGGAAGAAGGTAAACGTTTCTAGAGTTTTATTCTTGTTCTCAGGCTTTATGCGGTGAGAGATTTTAAACGTAGTTTATTTGATCTAGTGTTTAGTCTCTTTTCCAGCCACTGAATTATTTATCTTTCATTATGTTTTTCTGTTACATTGTAATACTGTTTTCGCAATTACTAACTTTTAATGAAGGATAGAATTGCGTGTTTCAGGTACAAACCACTTAAAGTTTCGAGTTCAGTGAAATAAGTGCAAACAGAAAATCAAAAGTGATAAAGTGATAAGCGCAAAGTGTTACAGTGTTGCGTTCGAGGGTTCGTCTGTTCGTGCCAGTTGTTCGCCTAGTCTGGGACCTCTTACAAGCTCCCAAGCAGGGGAGAAGTAACGTCGAAGGACTTATGGGTTCATCAGGCCTTGATCGACGAACAGACGTTTCCCTCCGTGGTTTCGGGTGTAACCAACTCACGTAGCCGACGTGATCACCCCACCCACACAAAGACGAGAGAGCCCTTTTATTCCTCGTCTGCGGAAGAGGTTTCTCGCAGAAACCATGGACCAAATCTTGCAGCTTTTAAGTGCAAGTCGGTCCCTTCCGCGCAAGTCCAACTCCTAGGTGGTGCCATTAGCACTGGGTCAGTTCGGACTTGCTGCAGTACGACAACTGCACACCTCCCAGAGAGGCAAGGTGGTATCGCAACAGGCAGTAACTCCGTCTGTTGCCGCACCAGCTGTTTTAGACCCTCAGTCTCAACGGACAGTAGCTCCGTTTGTTGTTGTCTTTCTTAAACTCTAGTGGTCTATGCTGCAGACAATGCAGTCTCAGCTTGCGGTGTTGATGCAGGAGTTTCAGGCAGAGAAGGTTAGCACACCTCCTCCTGCGAGCGCTCCTCCACCTCTGCGCAGTCCACCCTGCCAGACGTATGATGTTGAGGCTCCTCCTGCCTCCATGCGTGAGCTGCCGCATTGGGAGTTGCCAGGTACCAGCGCTATGCAGCAACCTCCACTTTCCTTGAGGCAGGAGCCTCATGCTATGCGGCAACCGCCTCAACTCTTGAGGCAAGAGCCTCAACTCTTGAGGCAAGAGCCTCAACTCTTGAGGCAAGAACCTCAACTCTTGAGGCAAGAGCCTCAACTCTTGAGGCAAGAACCTCAACTCTTGAGGCAAGAGCCTCAACTATTGAGGCAAGAACCTCAACTCTTGAGGCAAGAACCTCAACTCTTGAGGCAAGAACCTCAACTCTTGAGGAAGAGCCTCAACTCTTGAGGCAAGAACCTCAACTCTTGAGGCAAGAGCCTCAACTCTTGAGGCAAGAACCTCAACTCTTGAGGCAAGAACCTCAACTCTTGAGGCCAGAGCCTCAACTCTTGAGGCAAGAACCTCAACTCTTGAGGCAAGAACCTCAACTCTTGAGGCAAGAGCCTCAACTCTTGAGGCAAGAGCCTCTCTCTGCGTAGCCACCTCCTCAACCCTTGAGGCAGACGCAACTCTTGAGGCAGGAACCTCATGCTATGAGGCAGCCGCCTCAACGCATGCAGCAACCGCATTCTTCACAGCATGAGCCTCTCTCTGCGCAGCTACCTCCTCAACCCTTGAGGCAGACGCAACTCTTGAGGCAGGAACCTCACAGGAGCCTCATGCTATGCGGCATCCTCCTCAAACCATGAGGCAGGAGCCTCATGCTATGCGGCATCCTCCTCAACCCATGAGGCAGGAGCCTCATGCTATGCGGCAACCTCCTCTACCCATGAGGCAGCCTCATGCTATGCGGCATCCTCCTCAACCCATGAGGCAGGAGCCTCATGCTATGCGGCATCCTCCTCAACCCATGAGGCAGGAGTCTCATGCTATGAGGAGCCTCATGCTATGCGGCATCCTCCTCAAACCATGAGGCAGGAGCCTCATGCTATGCGGCAACCGCCTCAACCCATGAGGCAGGAGCCTCATACTATGCGGCATCCTCCTCAACGCATGCGGCATGAGCCTCATCCCTTGCAGCATGAGCCTCATCCCATGCAGCATGAGCCTCATACCATGCAGCATGAGCCTCATCCCATGCAGCATAAGCCGCACGCCATGCAACATGCTCTGCTTACCTTACAGCATGCTCTACATACAGCATGCTCTGCATACCTTACCGCATGCTCCTCAGTCACACATCTTTGGTTGTTGCCAACTCACTAGACTGTCAAGCAGTTTCATAACGTTGCCTTCTAGTCTGCTGCTTTTGCACCAGTGAAACCCTCACTGAGAGAACTTAGCTTTTCTCGGATATGGTTCCTGTAGATGAGAAAGTGCTATTCTCCCTCCTTCTGATATTCCCTTGAGGACTCTGTCATTTGGAGAGGAGCCTTTAGCTGCTTAGCCTCCTATGGACTTTTATTTAAGCATAACATGCTTCCAGGGAGGGTAATGGTTCCACTTCAGTCGCTAACCCCGTCTGTTACCACACCTGCTCCCATAGACCTTGAGCTTTGTTGCAAGACATGCAGTCCAAGCTTAGTCCTTGTTAGAGGATTTTTTGTTTACGGAGTCAGTGTGTCACTGGGAAGACGTTCAACAACCAGCAGAAGTGACTTGTTGTGACGCAGTGCGGCAACCTCAGCAACCCGATAAGGAGTTGTCTGTACGACCCAGACAGTCTAGACAGCTTCGGGTTGTCGCTGTACTTCCTCGCTTCCCCATGGTTGACAGTTCACAGACTGTGCAGCAGTACCATGATCTTGTGTCCGGCTCCGTCAGACGACTAGCTTTTAAGAGCTCCCACAAGTCGTCGCTGTCTGGAGATTCTCAGATGGACTATGG
Organism: Palaemon carinicauda; assembly: GCF_036898095.1. Taxonomy (NCBI): domain Eukaryota; kingdom Metazoa; phylum Arthropoda; class Malacostraca; order Decapoda; family Palaemonidae; genus Palaemon; species Palaemon carinicauda. The sequence goes on from NC_090731.1 coordinate 90,566,204, forward strand.
ATCTGACCAAGGAACTGGGCCTCCTGGTCAATTTTGAGGAGTCCCAGCCCAGACCATTGTCTACCTGGGTATGGATCTTCAGAGTCGAGCTTTTCGGGCTTTTCCGTCGGCCCCAAGGATCTACTAAGCCCTAGATTGCATCCAGAGCATGCTGAGAAGGAACCGATGCTCAGTCAGGTAGTGGATGAGTCTAACAGGGACACTTTCATCGCTGGCCCTGTTCATCGAGTTAGGGAGACGCCACCTCCGCCCCCTTCAGTATCATCTAGCGGCTCACTGGATAAAGGACATGACGCTAGAGACGATCTCAGTTCCTGTTTCCGAAGAGAGGAGGTCTACTCTCACGTGGTGAAAGAACAGCTTTCTTCTCAAGGAAGTCTACCTTTGGCTGTTCAGAAACCCGACCGCCGTCTCTTCTCTGACGCATCAGACACGGGCTGGGGTGCGACTTTGGACGGACAGGAATGCTCGGGAACATGGAATCAGGAGCTAAGGACACTTCACATCTATTGCAAGGAGCTGTTGGCGGTTCATCTGGCCTTGATAAACTTCAAGTCCCTCCAGCTTAACAAGGTGGTGGAGGTGGACTCTGACAACACCACAGCCTTGGCTTACATCTCCAAGCAGGGAGGGACTCATTCGTGGAAGTTGTTCTAGATCGCAAGGGACCTCCTCATCTGGTTAAAAGATCGAAAGCTCACGCTGGTAACGAGGTTCATTCAGGGCGATATGAATGTCATGGCAGATCGCCTTAGCCGGAAGGGTCAGGTCACCCCCACAGAGTGGACCCTTCACAAGAATGTTTGCAGCAGACTTTGGGCCCTGTGGGGTCAGCCAACCATAGATCTGTTCGCTACCTCGATAACCTAGAGGCTCCCGTTGTATTGTTCTCCGATTCCAGACCCAGCAGCAGTTCACGTGGATGCTTTTCTGCTGGATTGGTCCCATCTCGACCTGTATGCATTCCCGCCGTTCAAGATTGTCAACAGGGTACTTCAGAAGTTCGCCTCTCGCAAAGGGACACGGCTGACGTTGGTTGGCTCCGCTCTGGCCCGCGAGAGAATGGTTCATAGAGGTACTGCAATGGCTGGTCGACATTCCCAGGACTCTTCCTCTAGGAGTGGACCTTCTACGTCTACCTCACGTAAAGAAGGTACATCCAAACCTCCACGCTCTTCGTCTGACTGCCTTCAGACTTTCGAAAGACTCTCAAGAGCTAGGGGCTTTTCGAAGGAGGCAGCCAGAGCGATTGCCAGAGCAAGGAGGACATCCACTCTCAGAGTCTATCAGTCTAAAGGGGAAGTCTTCCGAAGCTGGTACAAGGCCAATGCAGTTTCCTCATCCAGTACCACTGTAACCCAGATTGCTGACTTCCTGTTACATCTAAGGAACGTAAGATCCCTTTCAGCTCCTACGATTAAGGGTTACAGAAGTATGTTGGCAGCGGTTTTCCGCCACAGAGGCTTGGATCTTTCCACCAACAAAGATCTACAGGACCTCCTTAGGTCTTTTGAGACCTCAAAGGAACGTCGGTTGTCCACTCCAGGCTGGAATCTAGACGTGGTCCTAAGGTTCCTTATGTCATCAAGATTTGAACCTCTCCAATCAGCCTATTTTAAGGACCTCACATTAAAAACTCTTTTCCTCGTGTGCTTGACAACAGCTAAAAGAGTAAGTGAGATCCACGCCTTCAGCAGGAACATAGTTTTCACATCTGAAACGGCTACATGTTCCTTGCAGCTCGGTTTTTTGCTAAAACGAGCTTCCTTCACGTCCTTGGCCTAAGTCGTTCGAGATCCCAAGCCTGTCCAACTTGGTGGGGGACGAACTGGAGAGAGTACTTTGCCCAGTTAGAGCTCTTAGGTACTATCTAAAAAGGTCATAACCTTTACGAGGACAATCAGAAGCCTTATGGTGTGCTATCAAGAAGCCTTCTCTTCCAAGGTCTAAGAACTCAGTTTCTTACCTATTCAGGCTCCTGATTAGGGAAGCACATTCTCATCTGAAGGAAGAAGAACTTGCTTTGCTGAAGGTAAGGACACATGAAGTGAGAGCTGTGGCTACTTCAGTGGCCCTCTAACAGAACCGTTCTCTGCAGAGTGTTATGGATGCAACCTATTGGAGAAGCAAGTCAGTGTTCGCATCATTCTATCTCAAAGATGTCCAGTCTCTTTACGAGAACTGCTACACCCTGGGACCATTCGTAGCAACGAATGCAGTAGTAGGCGGGGGCTCAGCCACTACATTCCCATAATCCCATAACCTTTTTAACCTTTCTCTTGAATACTTTTTATGGGTTGTACGGTCGGCTAAGAAGCCTTCCACATCCTTGTTGATTTGGCGGGTGGTCAATTCTTTCTTGAGAAGCGCCGAGGTTAAAGGTTGTGATGAGGTCCTTTAGTATGGGTTGCAGCCCTTTATACTTCAGCACCTAAGAGTCGTTCAGCATCCTAAGAGGACCGCTACGCTCAGTAAGGAAGACGTACTTAATAAAGGCAGAGTAATGGTTCAAGTCGTCTTCCTTACCAGGTACTTATTTATTTTATGTTATTTTTGAATAACTAATAAAATAAAATACGGGATACTTAGCTTCTTTGTTAACATGTATGCTGGTCTCCACCCACCACCCTGGGTGTGAATCAGCTACATGATTATCGGGTAAGATTAATATTGAAAAATGTTATTTTCATTAGTAAAATAAATTTTTGAATATACTTACCCGATAATCATGATTTAATTGACCCACCCTTCCTCCCCATAGAGAACCAGTGGACCGAGGAAAAAATTGAGGTGGTGTTGACAAGAAGTACTGGAGTACCTGACCACAGATGGCGCTGTGGTGTTCACCCCCACCTGTATAGCGATCGCTGGCGTATCCCGACCGTAGATTTCTGTCGGCAACAGAGTTGACAGCTACATGATTATCGGGTAAGTATATTCAAAAATTTATTTTACTAATGAAAATAAAATTTTTCTGAGAAAATGATTAAATATAATCACTATTGTTATATGTGTTGTGTTAAAATGTTTAAATATAATGACTTGTTCAACGGTGTCACTTCACTCACGTATGTACAGAGAACGATAACATTAGAAACGTTACCAATGCTACACAGTGTTACCAACGTTGGGTGGGATTGATAATGTTGCCAATGTTACGGTAATATTACCATGTGTATTTTAAAGGATTTTTCCATATACCGTTTACACAATATATAAAAAGTACAAAAATGGTACAGAACCTAACAAACCCACCTAACCTAACTTAGTAGTTCCCAGGTCACAAACCTCACGTATTTACTGAGAACAGTAAAATTAGCCACGTTACGAATGATACACAGCGTTACCAATGATACTGTGACATTACTAGCTATAGTAATGATAGATATTACCATGCGCAGTTTAAATAGTTTTTCCATGTACACTTTACACAATATATAAAAAGTACATAAGGGGTACAGAATCTAACCTAACCTAGGACTTCCCAGGTCACAAACCTCACGTATGTACTATGAACGATAAAATTAGCAACGTTACCAATGATATACAGTATTAACAACATTACAAAGGCATTGCTAACGATAGCAATGCTACGGTAATATTATCATGTGTATTTTAAAGAATTGTTCCATATACACTTTACACAATATATAAAAAGGGTACAGAACCTAACAAACCAACCTAACCTAACCTAACCTAGACGTTAACAGGTCACAAACCCAATATAATGACTTTTGTTGAATGATTTACCTTTATGACCCGGACGGCGAAACTTGTCTTGGTTTGGGTATTACAGTTAAATACGTGAATGTCTTTCCTGTAAGATAGGAAGGAACGGCACTTGGGTCACTGTAAACGTTGAGGTATTACATTGTGTGCTTTTATCAAATTATCAACATTGGATGTCGAATCATAAAAATCACCATGAATTTAGCAAATGAATTTAGGTATGGAATACTGCAAGCATTACAAATTTCTATAACTTCCTCCATCGCAAAATACAAAAAATTTAATCTCACTTGAAATGACGGACGCCTTACTAGGACAAAGGTTTCCAGGGAAAAGGATTTGGTGGAAGGGGTATGAATAGACCACTTAAAGAGATAAAGGAAGGGGGTAGGGAAATATTAAGCCCCAACCCCCTTGTGCAAACTTTGAATACGTATGGGTTCGTGATTGGTTAACAGGAAAACAACGGAGTCTAGAGGGTAAACATGAATGAACTGGAATGGGAAACTTGTCCAGAGCAAGTATTTATGTGAAATCGGGGTGTGACAAGGTAATAACAAAAGAAATAAAAGCAATATAGGAAGTTAAAATGGAATGTATAATAAATAATATTTGATGGGAATATAAAATGAGGTGATTTTATAAGGTATCGGATAATAAAACGAGTAATTCTTGGGTCAAACGTAATAGACTTGAACAGAGCTGGTAGAGATAAGAATAGTTACATTTCACGATAAGAGAAGAAGAAATCCTATTGGTGGAGGAAATGTCTTTGTTCAGGGAGGTGGGGTTTTTGCGCAGAAGGTCGAAACCTGCTATGTACGAATACACGAACGGGGGCGTCTACAACTGGCAACTAGAATGAGAAAAATTAAATGAAAAACACTGCTAATGTTAGCATGTTACGCTAACATTTGATCTACATCAGACGTTGGCAGCACTGGTTACTGTCTATTTTCATGAGACAGGCTTTGCAACGGCGCCTCCAAAGTTTATCCAGTTATACTGTTTTGTCTTTTCCTTCGATTATTATACATCCAAGAAGGTAATGTATAGAGAAGAAAAGGCTTGTTTTACGATTATATATCGTTTCCCCAGTATGTTTTCCCCACCCAAAACCCCGAGTTCCCATTGGGGGTCCCCCATTATCGTAGGATATAGATATATATATTTGTTCCGCAACTGCAATACAAACCATGCTATTTAATATGGGTTATTACTTCGGCGGAGCTGAATGACGAGCCATTAGATTTTTAACGAGGGTTTACTACCCCACCGCTAGTTAGCGGGGGTTAGGGAGGGGTAGCTTTTTAACCCCCCCCCCTCACACACACCGGTGAATACTTCACTTTACTTTTGGCTCGGGTGAAGAACAGACGTGTCTGCTCTCACCCTCGCTTTGACTGCCATTAATCTGTTTTGCTTTTTCTTTCTCTGAGTGTGTGAAGTTGGTCTCTATCATCATGCGTACGTGTCCTGGTTTACCTGACCGCCCTTTTGGGACCTTTATGTCGGCGGTAGACACAGAGCCTCACACCTTGTGTCCTCATTGTAGGGGCCAACGGTGTGAAAAGGGTAATGTATGCGGTGAGTGTAGGGAGTGGTCTACCTCCCAGTGGGAGAGGTTTGCCCGGCGCCGGAAGAAGTAGTCCAAAAGGGATATTTCTCCTCCAAAGGCTTCTTTGAAGAGAGAAAATCCCAAGGCCTCTTCTTCTGTAGCCCCAACCTCCTCCGAAGCTCCTACTCGATAGGTCTCTTCCGAGAGACCGTCGAAGGGGAGCGTAGACCGTTGTTCTGTTGACCGATCCCGGGGTGCGGGAGAGATAGTTGCCACCCATAGCGAGGCAGCTGCCCCTCCTCCCTCGGAGGAGGATATTGATTTCCCTGTACCTAATCGTGATTTGTTGCAGCTTTGGTCTTCCTTGGGGCTTCAGGGTTCGCCCTCCAAGGAAGCCCTGTTTGATATGATCAAGCTAGGAGCAGCTGTTAAACAATCGCCGGCGATAGCAGACGTAAATCCTCTGTCTATCGTCGACGTTGTTATAACGGAGGCCTCCAGTGTGTCGGATCAAACTGCTCCTGTTGTTGCTGAGGTAGCTGAAGGCTCTGATTCCCCCTCCGAATATCTTTCGAGGGCGGGACTTAGTCCCACGGTCTCTCCTGCTGGTGATTCTCCCCCCCCCCCCCCCCCCCCCCCCCGGGGGAGTTCACTTACAGAGACTCCTCTGCGGAGGCCTTACGAAGGTCAGCTTGCTGATCCCACAGCCCCTAGAGGGCGTATAAGGCAGAAGGCTCGTCCTCCTCTTCGCCGTAGAGGACTTCCTTCTCCTCACAAGGGAGTTAGGAGGCGCCTTTTCGGCTCGTCGTCCCCGCAGTCCTCTGCTAAGGAGACTCATCGTTCTCCGATCCTGCCAGCTACCACCTTAGACCTCTCTGAAGATCGTTCACTATCTCCTTCGGTGGAAGGTCGTCTTTCGGGACCCCCTGACCTGTCACCCTCCAGACCTGCTGTCCTGCCATCACCCTTCAAGGATGCTGATCCTGTCATTGTACAGGCACCAGTCCCTTTGGGGCACAAGGGACTTAGCGCAAAACTGTGCCTCAGTCCCTTAAGCGCCAGGCACCCCCTGTGCGCCGTCTTGCTGCTGTTCCTGACCTAGTGCCATTGCACTCCCTTGTGCACGTGCGCGCTCCTGCTCCTGTTCATACGCGCCAGGTTAACCCTGCGCGCCCACAATCTCCTGCGCGCCCACAATCTCCTGCGCGCCCTCCTGCAGTTCCTGTTATAGCGCGCCAGCTCCCTCCTGCAGTCCTTGCTACAGCGCCTAAGTGCTACCCTCTTCGTCAGCACTCTCCAGGGCCTCAGTGCCCTTCTGGAATTAAGCGCATTGCCGCAGTTCCTGACACAGCGCGCAAGCGCTCTCCTACAGTCCAGCGCGCAGTACAGGAGGTACCTAAGTTAGCGCACGGGCGCTCACAGGTTCCTCTGCCTTCTTCTTCTAAACTGTGCACCCCTGTGCGCCCGTATCCTGCTGCGCGCCACGCGCGCCCAGCCCAGCAACGCACACCTGTGCGCCCGAATCCTGTTGCGTACCCTGCACTCCCATCACAGCAGCGCACACCAGTGCGCCTGATTCCAGTTGCGCGCCCATCACAGCAGCACACGCCCTTACGCCCGCATCCTGATGTGTGCCATGCGAGCCCACGATCCCCTCTGCGCCCAGTGCGCCCTCGTTCACCTTAGAGGGCAGTCCCTACACCACCTGCGCATCGTTCTCCTGCGCGCAAGCTCACCCTTGCGCCCTCACGAGGCTGCGCAATCGCGCCCTCGCCCCGTGCTTCCTGACACACGCCCACACGCTAGGAATATTTCTCTTGTGCACGCGCGCCTCATAATTTCGCCCGCACGGGCTCATCAGCAGGTTCCTGCGCGCCCGCACACACGCGAGCAGAAGGTTGCTCACGCTCCAGCTCCTATCCTGCCTTCAACACCGCCTCACATTCCAGCTCCTGTGCGCAGTCACCTATGCGCACCCGCGGGCCCTCGCCCTCGCCCTCCCCCTCGCGTGGTCACGCGTGCATGCGCGAAGTTCCTGTACCACACGTTCCTGCCGCGCGCGATCCAGAGCAGGGCTCATTGCGCGATTCACGCCGCGATCGCCAGCGCGATCCCGCACGCGACTTCATGGGGCTTCAGGCGGACAGATCTTCTTCTCGTTCCCCCCCTCGCAAGCGCAGAACAGTGCGCTTGCCGGAGGAGGGGAGGTTTCCGGACAGGTCTAAGGACTCTCTTTCAGCTCAGGCGAACCCTCGTTTGTCGACTCCTCCTAGGGATCGTTCGATCCCCTTCCCTCCAGAGGGAGTGTCTGACAGCGCGACTGTCAGCTAACAGCCCTGGTTTGGTACCATAGTCAGAGCTCTCATGCAGGCTTTTAAGCCTGTGTTCTCTGAACTAGGTCACAAAGTAGTGGCTACCTCGTCTCCCCTGAAGAGGAAGAGAGGAGTCCCCTCCGACTTCTCCGAGGGCTAAGCTGTCTCCTCGGAAATCCTTGCGCAAGGCTCCTTCTCCCCCCCAGACTTTCTCTCCCTCCCGTGCGGACGAGGATTTCCCATCCTCAGGGAAGTCGGGTGAGCCGGTCCGTTCCCCCATCGCACCAATGGGGGAAACTCCGCATCTCCCTGAGAAGTCTCCTCACGCCGGGTTGGAGAAGAGCCTGCATCCATCGTTGCTAGAGTCCTGTATCCCTCCCAGGAGGGAGCCGAAGGACTCGAAAACTTTGCCGAAGTCTTCTACAAGGATAAGACAGGAACCAGCTAGACCTTCGGAGAATGTCCACGTGTCCCCCTAGGAAGAGCCACTGGGAACTGGAGACTTTGCTGCTAGCCCTTCGGGAGGAGAACATCAAGAGTCAGAACATGCGTTCTGGCAAGTTTTGACCCTCATGAGAAATCTCAACGGGTTTCCGGACCCTGAGATTCCTCCTCGTGAGGGGAAGGACACGGTCTTGGACCGAGTCTATGGCACCCAGAAGCCCTCTAGGGCCAGTGCAGCCTTGCCCTGGTCACAAGGGATGAAGAGTGCCAGAGACAAGGTCGAAGGCCAGCTCTCTGAGCTTGCCTCCTCCAACAGATCCAGCGCCGGTAACAAGCTCCTCCCTCCTCCTCGAGTCCACCAGAGGAGGTACTTTGAGATCTTAGAGGAGACTTGTTTGAGTCTTCCCATTCACCATTCTGTGGAAGAACTCACTGGGGGAGTCCCTCTCGAGAGACTTTCCAACCGGCAGGTTTCGTATTCTGCCACTGAGATCCTAAGCCAGGAGAAGGTGGCGAAGTGTGCCATGCAGGCAACTTCGTGGCTTGACATCTGGCTGGGGTCTCTGGGCATCCTGGTGCATTCTGAGGACCTGTCCAAAGAAAGCACCAGGAAGGCACTGGAGACATTCTTACTCTCTGGCACGCGGACCATCGAGTTTCTGGCCCACCAAGTCTCGAGCTTGTGGGCCAATATGATCCTGAAACGTCGAGACGCAGTTGCTGAGAGGTTCCACCAGAAAGTCCCCAGTTCCGACGTTAGCAGTCTCAGACCCTCTTCCGTGCTCGGTAAGAGCCTGTTTGAGCCTAAGGATGTGGAGCTAGCCGCTGAGAGGTGGAGGAAGTCCAACCAAGACTCCCTCCTCCACAGGGCCCTGACATCTAGACCCTACAAACCTCCAGCAACTCAACAGCCCCGTCGAGCTAAGAATACGAAAAAGACTACAGCAGCGAAGCCTAAGGTGTCTAAGCCCTTTCCCGTCAAGGGCAGGAAGTCCTCCAGGGGAGGTAAAAATCCTAGAGGGAGCGGCCATGGCCGTAAACGCTCGGATTGGCTGTCCCCCTGCATGTCCACCAGTGGGGGGATGCCTACAAAGTTGCGCGACAAGGTGGCAGCACTTCGGTGCAGATACCTGTACGATTTCCGTGATCGCTCATGGTTATCGCGTCCCGTTCACATCCTCTCTACCTCCCCTGACAGCGAGGCCAGTGCCATGGGATCGGTAAGGGGGCATGCCCTCCGGGCAGAAGTCGAGACCATGTTGAAGAAGGACGCTCTTCAAGAGGTGGTAGACCGGTCCCCAGGCTTCTACAGTCGACTCTTTCTTGTAAAGAAGGCGTCTGGAGGCTGGAAACCAGTCATCGACCTCTCAACCCTGAACGGGTTTGTCAGACAGACTCCGTTCAGCATGGAGACGGCAGACACGGTCAGACTTGCATTGAGACCGCAAGACTTTATATGTACACTGGACCTGAAGGACGCGTACTTCCAGATCCCAGTCCATCCGTCTTCCAGGAAGTACCTAAGATTTTGCCTAGACAACAAGATCTACCAGTTCAAGGTGCTGTGCTTCGGTCTCTCCACAGCTCCTCAAGTGTTCACCAGTGTTCACCCTGATTTCATCGTGGGCTCACAGAATCGGTATCCGTCTCCTCCGTTACCTGGACGACTGGCTGATCCTAGCAGACACGGTGTCAACCCTTCTTCAACACCGAGATAAACTTCTGAGACTTTGCCAGGATCTGGGGATCATGGTAAATCTCGAGAAGTCCTCTCTGCAGCCCTCTCAGAAACTGGTATACCTAGGCATGGTCATAGACACCAATCTCCACAAAGCCTTTCCATCAGACGACAGGATAGCAAGGCTGAGGAGGGTCGCAGAGCCTTTCCTCAGACGGGAAGAGCTTCCAGCCCAAACATGGTTACGTCTCCTTGGCCACCTCTCTTCCTTGGTCCGTCTGGTTCCCAATGGTCGCCTCAGAATGAGTTCCCTCCAGTGGCGACTCAAGTCTCGGTGGAATAAAGGACACGATTCCCCGGACTTTCTGATCCCTATAGGTCCTGCGGAACAGACGGACCTTCGGTGGTGGTTAGCAGACGAGAACTTACGAAAGGGAGTGGATCTTCTCATCCTTCCCCCGGATTTGATGTTGTTTTCGGACGCATCAAAAATAGGGTGGGGGGCCCACGTTCTGAACCACAGGACCTCAGGCCTGTGGTCAGAATCAGAAAGGTACCTCCACATAAACTTGCTAGAAATGAAGGCCGTATCCCTGGCACTTCAGAAGTTCCATCAGGTCCTGGCGGGCCACTCTGTGGTGGTGATGAGCGTCAACACCACAGTAGTGGCTTATATCAACAAGCAGGGAGGTACCTTCTCGGAACAGCTATCCTATCTTGCAGTAGAGATACTGAGATGGTCCGAAGCCCACTCGGTCACACTTTCAGCTCGGTTCATTCCAGGCAAAAGGAATGTGCTCGCCGACAGTCTGAACAGAGCGACGCAGAAAGTGAGTACCGAATGGTCTTTGGATCCTCAAGTAGCCAACAAAGTCCTGACTTTGTGGGGTTCCCCAACTGTGGATCTGTTTGCTACAGCGCTGAACTTCAAGCTTCCGCTGTACTGCTCCCCAGTCCCGGACCCCAAGGCTCTCTGGCAAGATGCCTTCCAACAACGGTGGGACAACGTCAATGTGTACGCCTTTCCCCCGTTCTGTCTGATGAGGAGGGTGCTCAACAAGATCAGAATATCGGTCAATCTATCGATGACCCTGATAGCTCCGCTATGGCATCACGCAGAGTGGTTTCCGGACCTCCTGCAACTCCTGACGGAGCCCCCCGAGTGAACTCCCTCCACGTCACGAGCTACTCAAACAACCACACGCCAACATCTTCCACAAAGCCGTAGCTTCGCTTCGACTTCACGCCTGGAAACTATCCAGCACCTCGTTGAGAGAGGATTTTCGTAACAAGTTGCGAATAGGATGTCTGGACACCTGCGCAGGTCAACCGCAGGGGTCTACTAGGCGAAGTGGCGAGTCTTCTGTGGTTGGTGTCGTGGAAGGGGTATCTCTCCGCTCGATGCCACTATTCCAGCAATAGCGGAGTTCTTCGTCTATTTGCTGGAAGAAATGCGCCTTTCAGTCTCGGCGGTAAAAGGCTATCGCTCAGCCTTAAGCCTAGCCTTCAGGCTCAAAGGAGTGGACATTTCTTCCTCGCTGGAACTTTCTCTACTCATACAGAGTTATGAGCTTACCTGCCCTCAGTCGGAAGTGAGACCTCCTCCATGGAACATGGTTAGAGTTCTCAGGTCTCTGAAGAGACCTCCCTACGAACCATTACGCCAGGCTTCAGATCGCCACCTTACTTGGAAGACAGTGTTCCTGCTAGCTTTGGCCTCGGCCAAACGAGTCAGCGAACTCCATGGTCTCTCATACGACATCGCCCTTTCAAGGGGAATGGGGGGAGGTAACGTTCAGATTCGTCCCTGAGTTTGTTGCCAAGACTCAGAATCCGGGAGTGCCGGACCCTCGGTTCAACTCTTTCCAGGTTTCGAGTCTTCGTTCTGGAACAGATGACCCAGACCATCTCTTACTGTGCCCAGTAAGGAGTCTGAGGCTGTATCGTAAAAGAACAGCTGCAGTTCGTCCCCAAGTGCAAGCCTTGTTTGTGAGCACTGGGAAAACGAAGAGGAGGGTCACCAGGAATACCATCTCAGCCTGGATTCGCAAGGTAATACACCTAGCCTTGAATCCTGACCCTCCTCCGTCACGTCGCCCCAGAGCACGTGATGTCAGGGGCATAGCTACGTCCCTGGCCTTCAAAAAGAACTATTCAGTGGCGCAGGTCCTGCAAGCTGGGGTGTGGAAGCGTCAGACGACCTTCACAGCCCAATACCTGCAAGACGTGACACACAGGAGACTTGATACGTTCTCTATCGGCCCTGTGGTGGCTGCACAACAGCTGGTCTAATCTCAGGCTCCTTAATGGACAGGTAGCAGAAGGTTGAGGGCATTGTTACCCGGTTTTAGTCTGCATGAATGAAAAGGTTTTTGTTCCTTAACCAAAATACAAACCACGCTATTTACATGGGGTATTACTTTCGGCGTAGCTGAAATGACGAGCCATTAGATTTTTAACGAGGGTTAGCTACCCTCTCGCTAGTTAGCGAGGGGGTGGGGGAGGGGTAGTTAGCTACCCCTCCCCCCTCACACACCGGTGAACTGATTCACTTCACTTTTGGCTCGGGTGATGGTCAGACCTGTCTGTCTCACCCTCGCATTTTTGACAGCTTTAATTTGTTTGCTTTTTTTTTACAGCTTGTGCGCTTGGAAGTTGGCCTTTCTCCATCATGCGGAAGTGCCCTGGACTTCCCGACCGCCCTTGTAGAACGTTCATGTCGGCGGTCGAGACCGACCCTCACTCCTTATGTCCATACTGCCGAGGTCAACGGTGTGATAGGGATAAAACTTGTAGTGAGTGCAGGGAGTGGTCTTCCTCCCAGTGGGAGAGGTTTTCCCGGCGACGTAAGAAGTGTAAGCGTGACCTTTCTCCTTCAAGGGCTGCCTTGAAGAAGGCAGGTTCCAAAGACACTTCTTCCGTTGCCCGAACCTCCTCCGAAGCTCCCACTCGATCGGTCTCTCGCGAGGGGCCGTCGAGTGGTAGCGTAGGCCTTTCTGTTGTTGACTAACTTCGGGGTTCGGGGGAGGGAGTTGCCTTCCATAGCGAGGTAGCTCCTCCTCCTCCACCTCCGTGTTAGGATTTTGATGTTGATGACTCTGTTTCTAACAATGATCTTTTGCAGCTTTGGGCTTCCTTGGGGCTTAAGGGCTCGCCCTCCAGGGAAGCCCTGTTTGACCTGATCCAGTTGGGTGCAGCTGTCAAACAGTCGCCGGTAATAGCAGAGGTTGATCATCTGTCTATTGTCGACGTTGTTGTGGCAGAGGCTTCCGACTGGTCGGGCCAAACCCCTGCTGTTGTTGCGGATGTTGCTGAAGGCTCAGTTCCCCCCTCCGAACATCCTTCGAGGGAGGAGCTGGGTCCAACGGTCTCTCCTGCGGGTGATTCTCCCCCTCGGGGGAGTTCACTGATGGAGACTCCTCTTCGGAGGACCGACGATGTTGTTGCTGCCCCTCGAGGTCGTCTTCGCCGTAAGGCTCGCCCTCTTCTTCGCCGTAGAGGCCTTCCTTCCCCTTATAAGGGAGTTAGGAGGCGCCTCTTCTGTTCTTCGCCTTCGACGTCCCCCGCAGAGGAGCCTCCTCGACGTGAGCAGACCGTTCCAGCTGCATCGCTAGACCTCTCAGCTGATCGTTCGCGATCTCCCACGCCTGCCAGACCTGCTAGCCTTCCTTCTCCGTTCGCGGACGTAGATGCGCAGTGGGCGCCAACGCATCCCGTTTTCCAAAGGGCACCGGTCCCTTCGGGGCATAAGGGCTTATCTCCCAAAGAGAGTAAGTCCCTTAAGCGCCAGGTGTTACCTGCGCGCCCACGTTCTGTAGCGCGCAAGCGCTCTGCTGCTGTGGAGCCTTCGGACTCAACGCGCCAACGATCTCCTGCAGCCACGTCTTCTCGCCGTAAATCTCCTGCTTGCCAGCGCGTCAGCGCTCTCCTGCTCGTCAGGGATCTCCTGTGTGCCAGCGCACATCTGCGCGCCCTGTTCCTGCTGCGCGCCCACGATGGCCTGCTCGCAGCGCACATCTGCGCGTTCTGGTCCTGATGCGCGCCAACGTTCGCCCGCGCGCCCACTATCTCCGGATCTGGGTGCAAGCAAGGAGGCTGTTCCTTTGCCCCCTCGTCGTCGATCTCCTGCGCTCCCGCAGACCCCTCCCACGCGCCAGCCTTTGCCTGCGCGCCATCGCGCGCACTCTCCTGTGTGCTCTTCTAGATCTGTTCGAGTCTTTGCGCGCCCACGAGAAGTCTCCGGTGCAAGCCCGCGAGCGTTCGCCTTTACGCGCCCCTTCACCTTCTGGTCCCGCGTCCCAACTGATAGCTCCTGACCACGCTACTACGCGCCAGCGATCTCCCGCATGCCCGCGCGATCTTTCGCCTGCGTGCAAGCGCTCTCCAACGCGCCCACACGTCAGATCGCCGAAGGTCTCCTACGCGCCCACGCGCTAACTCGCCTGTGCCAAGTCGATCACCTTCTCGCCCTACGCGCCATCGCTCGCCATCGCGCTATCGCTCCCCTGCGCGCCAGCGCTCTCCCTTACAACTGCGCGCCCGCGCACACTTTCACCTACGCGCTCACTCCCCTGCGCGCCCACTCGCCCGCGCGCACACGCGCCCGTCGCCAACGTTCGCCCGCGTGCGACCCCGCGATTTTACCATCGCGCGACCCCGACTGTGATTCCCGCCGGGTTTCGCAGCACGAGCAACCTTGCGAGGCCTCTGGAGCGCGTACTTCCAGATCATCGTCGTCACGATCTCCACCCCGTAAGCGCAGAGCAGCGCACTTGCAGGAGGAGGAAGAATCTTCAGAGAGGTCTAGGCAACACTCTTCTTCTTTTCAGGCAGGCCCTGTGGTGTCCACTCCTAAGGATCGCCCGATCCCCTTCCCTCCAGCGGGAATCGCTGACACCGAGTCTGTCAGCCGTCAGCCTTGGTTTGGGTCTCTGATCAAAGCGGTCGTCCAGGCTGTTAAGCCGGCCCTCGCTGATCTAGGCCTCAAACCAACGGCAGCCTCGTCCCCGCTGAAGAAGAGAGGAGTGGACTTCGTGGTGACTTCTCCTAGGGTTAAACTGGCTCCCAAGAAGTCCGTCAGGAAGGCCCCTTCCCCCCCTCAGACGGTTTCTCCTTCTCCTGTGGACGAAGCCTTTCCGTCCTCAGGAGAGTCCAGCGAGGTGAGACATCCTCCCATGGCACCAATGGGAGGAACCCCACCTCGAGTAGGAGAATCTTCTCGTGTGGGAGCAGAGAGGAGCCCTCAGACTTCTTTACTGGAGTCCTGTATCTCTCCTAGGAGGGAGCCCAAGGACTCGAAGACCGTCCCTAAGTCTTCATCCCGGATTCGACCAGAGCCAGCAAGACCCCAGGAGAACGTCCACGTGTCCCCCCAAGTAGAGCAGCTGGGGACAGGAGACTGCTGCCAGTCCACAAGGAGGAGAGCTGCATGAGTCGGAGCATGCCTTCTGGCAGGTCCTGAGTCTGATGAGGCAACTCAACAGGTTCGAGGACCTGGAGACCGCCCCTCGCGAAGGCAAGGATACGGTTCTGGACCAAGTCTACGGCACTCAAAAACCTCCAAAGGCCAGTGCGTCTCTGCCCTGGTCCCAGGGGGTTAAGAGCGCCAGAGACAAGGTTGAGAGCCAACTCTCCGAACTCGCCTCCTCCAGACGTTCCTCTGCCGGCAACAAACTCCTCCCACCTCCTCGCGTACAAGAATCCTAGAGGAAGCGGCCGAGGCTGCAAACGCTAGGATTGGCAATCCCCCTGCGTGTCCACCAGTGGGGGGATGCCTGCAGAGTTGCGCATTCAGGTGGCAGCAACTCGGGGCCAATTCCTGGACGATCTCTGTGATCAGCCAAGGATATCGCGTCCCGTTCATAACATCTCTTCCTCCCCTGACAGCGAATCCAGTGTCGTTGAGCTCCTATACCATGGGATCGGCAAAGGGGCTAGCCCTTCGGGCAGAAGTAGAGACCATGCTCAAGAAGGATGCTCTCCAAGAGGTCGTCGACGGCTCTTCAGGCTTCTTCAGTCGACTCTTTCTTGTAAAGAAGGCGTCTGGAGGCTGGAGACCCGTCATCGACCTCTCAACCCTGAACGGGTTTGTCAGACAGACTCCGTTCAGCATGGAGACAGCAGAGATGGTCAGACTTGCAGTGAGACCGCAAGACTTCATGTGCACACTCGATCTAAAGGACGCGTACTTCCAGATCCCAATCCATCCGTCTTCCAGGAAGTACTTGAGATTCAGCCTAGACAACAAGATCTATCAGTTCAAGGTGCGGTATTTCGGTCTCTCCCCAGCACCACAGGTGTTCACCAGAGTGTTCACCCTGATATCTTCGTGGGAACACAGGATCGGCATTCGTCTCCTTCGCTATCTGGACGACTGGCTGATCCTGGCAGACTCGGAGTCGACCCTGCTTCGACACCGAGATAAGCTTCTGGGACTTTGCCAAGATCTAGGGATCATGGTAAATCTCGAGAAGTCTTCTCTGCTTCCATCTCAACGACTGGTATATCTAGGCATGATATTGGACACCAATCTCCACAAAGCCTTTCCATCAGACGACAGGATAGCAAGACTGAGAAGGGTTGCAGAGCCTTTCCTCAGACGGGAAGAGCTTCCAGCCCAATCTTGGTTACGTCTTCTAGGTCACCTGTCCTCCCTGGCCCGTCTAGTTCCAAATGGCCACCTCA
Organism: Palaemon carinicauda; assembly: GCF_036898095.1. Taxonomy (NCBI): domain Eukaryota; kingdom Metazoa; phylum Arthropoda; class Malacostraca; order Decapoda; family Palaemonidae; genus Palaemon; species Palaemon carinicauda. The sequence goes on from NC_090731.1 coordinate 90,582,609, forward strand.
GGATGAGATCCATGCAATGGCGGCTCAAGTCCCGGTGGAATCAAGGCCACGATTCCCTGGATATTTTGGTCCCTATGGTGCCTGAGGAATGGACGGACCTGCAGTGGTGGTTGACCGACGGAAACCTTCGAAAGGGAGTGGATCTTCTCGTCCTCCCCCCGGATTTGATGCTGTTCTCGGACGTGTCAAAAGAAGGGTGGAGGGCCCACGTTCTGAACCACAGGATCTCAGGCCAGTGGTCGGAATCAGAAAAGTACCTCCACATCAATTTGCTAGAAATGAAGGCCGTATATCTGGCCCTTCAACAGTTCCAACAGACCCTGGCGGGTCACTCTGTGGTGGTGATGAGCGACAACACCACAGTAGTGGATTATATCAACAAGCAGGGAGGTACCTTTTCACAACAGCTATCCCATCTTGCAGTAGAAATTCTGAGATGGGCCGAAATCCACTCGATACCACTATCAGCTCTCTTCATTCCGGGCAAAAGGAATGTGCTCGCCGACAGTCTGAGCAGAGCTTGATAGTGAGTACCGAGTGGTCTTTGGATCCTCTAGTAGCCAACAAAGTCCTGACTTTGTGAGGTTCCCCGACAGTGGACTTGTTCGCGACAGCCTTGAATTTCAAGCTGCCGCTGTACTGCTCCCCAGTCCCGAACCCCAAGGCACTCTGGCAAGATACCTTCCAACAATGGTGGGACAACATCGACGTCTACGCCTTCCAACCGTTCTGTCTGATGAGAAGGGTGCTCAACAAGACCAGACTATCGGTCAACCTGTCGATGACCTTGATAGCTCCGCTATGGCATCATGCAGAGTGGTTCCCGGACCTTCTGCAGCTCCTGACGGAACTCCCGTGAGAACTCCCACCACGACACGAGCTACTCAGGCAACCACACTGCACCATCTTCCACAAAGCCGTAGCTTCGCTTCGGCTTCATGCCTGGTGACCATCCAGCGTCTCCTCACAGAGAGAGGCTTTTCGCAACAAGTTGCGGAGAGGATGTCTCGACACCTGTGAAAGTCATCTGCAGGGGTCTACCAGGCTAAGTGGAGAGTCTTCTGTGATTGGTGTCGTGGGAGGGGTATCTCTCCCCTCGATGCCACTATTCCAGCAATAGCGGAGTTTCTTGTATATTTGCGGGAGGAAATGCGCCTTTCGGTCTCGGCGGTGAAAGGCTATCGCTCAGTCTTAAGCCTGGCCTTCAGGCTGAAAGGATTAGACATTTCTTCCTCGCTGGAACTTCCCTTGCTTATACAAAGCTACAAACTTACCTGCCCTCAGTCGGAAGTGAGACCTCCTCCATGGAACTTGGTTTGGGTTCTCAGGGCTCTTAAGAGACCTCCGTTTGAACCATTATGCCAGGCTTCTGATCGTCACCTGACTTGGAAGACGGTGTTCCTGCTCGCTCTGGCTTCAGCCAAGCGTGTCAGTGAACTTCATGGTCTCTCGTACGTCGTCGCCCATTCAAGGGGATGGGGGAAGGTAACGTTCGGGTTTGTCCCTGAGTTTGTTGCTAAGACTCAAAATCCTGGAGTTCCGGACCATTGGTTCGACTCCTTCAGGGTTTCGAGTCTTTGTTCTGTAACAGATGACCCAGACCATCTCCTACTATGCCCAGTAAGGAGTCTGAAGCGTTATCTTAAAAGAACAGCTGCAGTTCGCCCTCGCGTGCAAGCCCTGTTTGTGAGCACGGAAAGGACGAAGAGGAGGGTCACCAAGAATACCATCTCAGCTTGGATTGGAAGGGTCCTCCATCACGTCGCCCTAGAGCACATGATGTCAGAGGTATCGCAACGTCCCTAGCATTCAAGAGAAACTTCTCTGTGACGCAGGTGCTACAAGCTGGGGTCTGGAAGCGTCAAACGACCTTCACAGCCCACTACCTGCAAGACGTGACCCACAGGAGCCTCGATACGTTCTCTATCGGCCCTGTGGTGGTTGCACAACAGTTGGTCAAACCTCAGGCTCCTTAATGGACAGGTAGCAGAAGGTTGAGGGCATTGTTACCCGGTTTTAGACTGCATGAATGAAAAAGTATGTCTGGCCCTTACTCTTTTCTTCATCCTCCCCTCTCTTGGGGATAGCAGCATCCTGGGTTCTCTGCATAGCTGACCTCAAACCAATGCAGGTAAACCATGCTTCCTTGTGTTCCTAGTTTTTCAATATTAATCTTACCCGATGATCATGTAGCTGTCAACTCTGTTGCCCGACAGAAATCTACGGTCGGGATACGCCAGCGATCGCTATACAGGTGGGGGTGTACACAACAGCGCCATCTGTGAGTAGGTACTCAAGTACTTCTTGTCAACAAGAACTCAATTTTTCCTCTGTCGTGCCACCGGCAAGACCTACTAATACGCTGTCCCTAACTGGATTTGTTTTCACAACTTTTTGGTGAAGTACACTATTCCAGTTTTGAGCTTTCGCTATGCAGGGGTTTTATCTTCATTTCAAAACTTGAACTCGTTTTGGATAGATTTTATTATGGTGACGAAGAGAGTATGGACTCTCTTTCACTTTTAAATGGCCGACCCTTCCCTTAGACGGAAGTGTTGGTGTCGAAGAGAGTATAGACTCTCTTTCACTTTTTATGACCCACCCTTCCCTTAGACGGAAGTGTGTTTAGGTTTTTGGTAATTTTGCTAACAAAGTTATAGATTTATTTTATATCTCTCCGCCATTTATAGGCCTCTTCGATTAACTTTCCATTTTTTATAAACTTATAAAATTAATTTTTATGTTTGTTTATATGCGACCTTTCCTAATAGTAGGCGGTCCTTACTTGGAACCGAAGTTAATTAACATTGAGCCCGTCATATTGTTTTTCCTGTTAAGAATTTATGCTATTTTAATTTTAATGTTTTTGAAAGAATTTCTTTGATAGTCTCGTACTGTTTTCAAAGTTGAACTAACGTTTAGTTTAGTCTCCGCAGTTGTTGACGTTCAGAACGTTCAACTTGCGCTCTATCGTTACGATAGAGAGAGAGTATTTCACGGTTTCACGTTGCAGTAAGAGTAAACCGATTCTAGCGTTTCGTTCATTCTTTCTTAGCTTAAATGGTTTTAATTCTAATAAAGGAACTTTTTATTTGGGAAACCTTTCAGTTTTTTTCCTTTAACAAATAATATGTTTTAACGATATATAATTGGGCTCATCTCTCAGGTTCTAAGTCAAGAGAGAGAGAGAGACAGATAGAGACGGAGGGAGAGAGAGGAGGATAAACGTTTCGTTCAAGCGGGTAACGTTGTTCTCGTTTTTTACTCTTCTCCCTAGTCGCTATAGGGGAAGAAGGTAAAACGTTTCTAGAGTTTTATTCTTGTTCCCAGGCTTTATGCGGTGAGAGATTTTAAACGTAGTTTATTTGATCTAGTGTTTAGTCTCTTTTCCAGCCACTGAATTCTTTATCTTTCATTATGTTTTTCTGTTACATTGTAAAACTGTTTTCGCAATTACTACCTTTTAATGAAGGATAGGATTGCGTGTTTCAGGTACAAACCACTTAAAGTTTCGAGTTCAGTGAAATAAGTGCAAACAGAAAATCAAAAGTGATAAAGTGATATGCGCAAAGTGTTACAGTGTTGCGTTCGAGGGTTCGTTTGTTCGTGCCAGTTGTTCACCTTGTCCGATACCTCTTACAAGCTCCCAAGCCCAGGGGAGAAGTAATGTCGAAGGACTTATGGGTTCCACAGGTCTTGATCGACGAACAAACGTTTCCCTCCGTGGTTTCGGGTGTATGTACACACGTTGCAGACGTGATCACCCCACCCACACAAAGACGAGAGAGCCCATTTATTCCTCGTCTGCGGAAGAGGTTTCTCGCAGAAACCATGGACCAATCTTGCAGCTTTTAAGTGCAAGTCGGTCCCTTCCGCGCAAGTCCAACGGCCTAGGTGTAGCCACTGGGTCAGTTCGGACTCGCTGCAGTACGACAACTGCACACCTCCCAAGAGAGGCAAGGTGGTACCGCAACAGGCAGTAACTCCGTCTGTTGCCGCACCAGCTGTTTTAGACCCTCAGTCACAACGGACAGTAGCTCCGTTTGTTGTTGTCTTTCATAGACCCTAGTGGTCCATGCTGCAGACTATACAGTCTCAGCTTGCTCCTTCATGCAGGAGTATCGTGCTGGAAGGTTGACAATGCACCTGTTAACCTACAACCCGCCGAGGTTGTGCGCTCAGCAGATACTGCGGCTGCCTGCTCCCACACTCCACCTGTGAGAGCTCCACCACCGATGCGCAGTCCACCCTGCCAGACGCATGTTCTTGCTGCACCATCTGCTTACATGCGTGAGCTACCGCATCAGCAGTGGGAAGGTTCTGTAGAGCTGCCGGGTTCCAGCACTATGCGGCATTCTCCGCAGCCCATGCAGCATGCTCTGCATAACTTACAGCATGCTCCGCATACCATGCAGCATGAGCCGCATACCTTACAGCATGCTCCGCATACCATACCGCATGCTCCTCAACCCACCGCAGCCCCTCCCACGCACCAGCACTCTGCTTTTGTTGTTGCCAGCTCCCACACTCCGACTGCGGAGAAGGTTGACGATGCACCCGTGGGCCTACACCTCCCACGGTTGTGCGCCCGGCATGGCTACCTGCTCTCACACTCTTGTTGTGAGAGCTCCTCCACCCATGCACAGTCAACCCTGCCAGATGTATGATGACTCCCACACACAGAGCACTCCGTTGCCGTGCGTGAGCTACCACAAGCTGCCGTGTTTTGACACGGTGTGTCAGCCTCCGCAACACACTGTGGTTACCGCCACTCGCCCGCAGCAAACTAGTCAGTCAGGAGTTGAGGCTTCCCCACACAACTTTGGTTGTTGCCAACTCACAGACTGTCAAGCAGTTTCATAACGTTGCCTTCTGGTCTGCTGCTTTTGCACCAGTGAAACCCTCACTGAGAGAACCTAGCTTTTCTCGGATATGGTTCCTGTAGATGAGAAAGTGCTGTTCTCCCTCCTTCTGATATTCCCTTGAGGACTCTGTCATTTGGAGAGGAGCCTTAAGCTGCTTAGCCTCCTATGGACTTTTATTTAAGCATAACATGCTTCCAGGGAGGGTAAATGGTTCCGCTTCAGTCGCTAACCCCGTCTGTTGCCACACCTGCTCCCATAGACCTTGGGCTTTGTTGCAAGACATGCAGTCCAAGCTTAGTCCTTGATAGAGGATTTTTTACGGAGAAGACCCTTCTTGCCAACGACCTTCCTACCGGTTGGTTGTACGCCCTGTTGACGCTGAGGTATCCTACTCACGTCCGCCAGTTGAGATGGTTCCTCCACCGGTGCGACCCAGTGTGGGTTGCCAGTCGCACGTTGATGTTATGCTACTCTCGGAGATGGTTGTGGACGTTCAGTGTGTCACTGGGAAGACGTTCAACAACCAGCAGAGGTGACTTGTTGTGACGCAGTGCGGCAACCTCAGCAACCCGATAAGGGGTTGTCTGTACTACCCAGACAGTCTAGACAGTTTCGGGTTGTCGCTGTACTTCCTCGCTTCCCCATGGTTGACAGTTCACAGACTGTGCAGCAGTACCATGATCTTGTGTCCGGCTCCGTCACGCATCCACCAGTGCGACCGGATTCAGCGAGTCAGACGTTGCCCTCTCCGTTGCCGTTTCCTCATCAGTTTCGGATGAGGAACCCTCTGATGAGGACATGGCTGAACAAGAAGATCAATCCCCAGCCCTGCCATCCATCCAGAAGATGCTGAAGAAGGAATACGGCCCTGTCAGGCTGTGGATGAGTCTGGTTAGGACACTGTCATCCGTGGTGCAATTGGTGTCACTTGGAAGACTACACCTCCGTCCTCTTCGGTTTCATCTAGCTCTTCACTGGAAAAGGACAAGACGCTAGAAGCGGTCTCGATCCCGGTTTCCGGAAGATAAGTCTGGTCTTACCTGAGGAAAGGACTTTATCAACCTTTTTTAGGGTCTTCCCCTGACTGTTCAGACTCCCAACCACGTTCTCTTCTCAGACGCATCGGACGTAGGCTGGGGTGCGACCTTAGGCGGTAGGGAATGCTCGGGATTATGGAACTCGCGTCAAAGGACAATGCATTTTAACTGCAAGAAGCTTCTGGCAGTACGTCTGACCTGGAAAAGCTTCAGGTCTCTCCTTCAAGACAAAGTAATGGAGGTCAACACGGACAACTCCCTGCTTTGATGTTCATCTCCTAGCAAGGAGGGACCTACTCTCTGACATGGTGCGAGTTCGCTAGTGACCTCCTCTCCTGTTCAACAGGTCTAGACTTTTCACTAGTAACAAATTTCTTCCAAGGCAACTTGAATGTCTTAGCAGTTTGTCTCAGTAGGAAGGGACAATAATTCCAACATATTGGACCCTCCACAGAGATGTATGCAAGAGACTTTGGGTCACCTGGGGCCAGCCAACCATAGATCTCTTCGCAACCTCGATGTCCAAGAGGCTATCAATACTTTGCTCACCTATCCCGGACCCAGCAGTGGTTCTTTTAGATGCCTTTCTACTAGATTAGTCTCATCTAGATCTATATGCATTCCCTCCGTTCTAGATTGTCAACAAGGTACTGCAGAAGTTCGCCTCTCACGTTGGGACAAAGTTGACTCTAGTTGCTTCCCTCTGGCCCGCGAGAGAATAACTTACCGAGGTACTTCGATGGCTAGTAGACGTTCCCAGAACTCTTCCCCTAAGGGTGGACCTGCTACGTCTGCCACGCGTAAGAAGGTACTCCAAGGCCTCCACGCTCTTCGTCTCACTGCCTTCAGAGTATCGAAAGACACTCGAGAACTAGAGGTTTTTCGAAGGAGGCAACCAGAGCGATTGTTAGAGCAAGGAGAACATCCACCCTTAGAGTCTACCAATCGAAGTGGGGAATCTTCCTAAACTGGTGCAAGTCAGTATCTGTATCCTCGACCAGTACCTCTGTAACTCAAATAGCTGACTTCCTCTTATATCTGAGAAAAGAGCGATCTCTTTCAGCTCCCACTTTCAAGGGTTACAGAAGCATGTTGGCATCAGTCTTCCGTCACAGAGGCTTAGATCTTTTTAACAATAAAGATCTACAGGACCTCCTTAAGTCTTTTGAGACCACGAAGGAGCGTCGTTTGGTTACACCTGGTTGGAATTTAGAAGTGGTTCTAAGATTCCTTATGTTAGACAGGTTCGAACCACTTCAATCAGCCTCCCTGAAAGATCTCACCTTTAAGACTCTTTTCCTGATATGCTTTACCAGCTAAAAGAGTCAGTGAGATTCATGCCTTCAGCAAGAACATCGGATTTTCATCCGAAACGGCTACATGTTCTACATCTTGGTTTTCTAGCCAAACACGAGCTGCCTTCTCGGCCTTGACCAATATCGTTCGTTATTCCAAACTTATCGATATGGTTGGAAATGAACTAGAAAGAGTATTATGTCCTGTAGAGCTCTTAAGTTCTATTTTAAAAACCTTTACGAGGCCCGTCTGAAGCTTTATGGTGTTCAGTTAAGAATTCATCTTTGCCTATGTCAGAGAATTCTTTATCCTATTATTTTCAGACTGTTAATACGAGAAGCTCATTCCCTTCTGAATGAGGAAGACCAATCTTGGCTGAAAGTAAGGACACACGAAGTTAGAGCTATCACAACTTCCGTGACCTTTTAATAAAATAGATCTCTGCAAAATATTTTCGACGCAACCTTTTGGAAAAGCTAATCAGTGTTCGCGTCTTTTATCTTAAGAATGTCCAGTCTCTTTACGAGAACTGCTACACTCTGGGACCATTCGTAGCAACGAGTGCAGTAGTGGTGGGGGCTCCACCACTACAATTCCCTAATTCCAGAACCTTTTTAATCTTTCTCTTGAAATATTTCTGGGTTGTCCGGAAGGCTAAGAAGCCTTCCGCATCCTGGTTGATTTGGCGGGTGGTCAAATTCTTTCTTGAGAAGCGCCTAGATTAGAGGTTGTGATGAGGTCCTTTAGTATGGGTTGCAGCCCTTCATACTTCAGCACCTAGGAGTCGCTCAGCATCCTAAGAGGATCGCTAGGCTCAGTAAGGAAGACGTACTTAAAAAGGCAGAGTAATGGTTCAAGTCGACTTCCTTACCAGGTACTTATTTATTTTATGTTTGTTATTTTGAATAACGGCTGAAATAAGATACGGGATACTTAGCTTCTTTGTTAACATGTATGCTGGTCTCCACCCACCACCCTGGGTGTGAATCAGCTACATGATCATCGGGTAAGATTAATATTGAAAAATGTTATTTTCATTAGTAAAATAAATTTTTGAATATACTTACCCGATGATCATGAATTTAAGGACCCGCCCTTCCTCCCCATAGAGAACCAGTGGACCGAGGAGAAAATTGAGTTCTTGTTGACAAGAAGTACTTGAGTACCTACTCACAGATGGCGCTGTTGTGTACACCCCCACCTGTATAGCGATCGCTGGCGTATCCCGACCGTAGATTTCTGTCGGGCAACAGAGTTGACAGCTACATGATCATCGGGTAAGTATATTCAAAAATTTATTTTACTAATGAAAATAACATATTAATATAATACTGTCGCATCCCCCATAACTTGACGAGGTGGTATTGGGAACGTCCTAACCTAGATTTCCATCTAAAGGACTCCAGGTCAACTTCCTAGGACGAGTCACACTTCTTTCCTTCACACACAAGCTTATGTAGGCCGCACGTTCCTTGCGGAGCAAGGAATTTGCGAGGTGCAGGGACTCCTTTTCTCGAGTGCTGCTCACTCTGATTCTGAGTCCCCGGGCAAAAGCCAAAGCTAGTAAGGCTGGGACTTTCCACCCTACCTAAGGGTTAAGTTACCTCATGTAAATAGCGTGGTTTGTATTTCGGTTACGGAACAAATGACAAATTCGGAGATAATTTGTCTTTTTCCTAACCATACAAACCTTAGCTATTTACACATATTTGCCCGCCAGCCCTGTCCCCCGTGAAGTCCTACCTCTAAGCGAAGTGAATCAGTTCACCGGTGTGTGAGGGGGGATGGGTAGCTAGCTACCCCTCCCCTACCCCCTCGCTAACTAGCGAGAGGGTAGTTAACCCTCGTTAAAAATCTAATGGCTCATCATTTCAGCTACACCGAAAGTAATACCCCATGTAAATAGCTAAGGTTTGTATGGTTAGGAAAAAATGGATTTTGAGCGAAGCGAAAAATCTATTTTTGGGTGAGATAGCCATGTCGTCCTGATGGAAGTTCCTTCATAAGTAGCTTCCTAGGTTATATGTGACTACAGTGATATATCCCAGAGAATTTACCGAAGGTACCCAGAATTCTAACTCCTTGAGCGAATATCCCTTAAAATTTTAAGAAGGGATATCGCGTAAGGACGTAATGGCACACCTCATAGCAATCTGCACCCCAGATAGAGATTTACGTTCGAGGAGGTGTGGCAAAAATAAAAGGGGGGCCCTCCAAAGGCCATCCCCGTTCCCTACTACTATCGATAGTACAACAGTGCCATCCCTACGATAGTGGCCATTCCTTGTAGCATTGAGCATAGGCTGTTACAGATACAGTACTACAGGAGGGAAACTGAAGATCTCTTCTACAGAAGAGATGGGTGGGTCCATCAGGACGACATGGCTATCTCACCCAAAAATAGATTTTTCACTTCGCTCAAAATCCGTTTTTTGGGCTCAAGCCACGTTGTGCTGATGGAAGCATACCTGAGCATTAATGTATCTGTGGATTTTCCATCAGTGCCTAAACCTTATATCAACCTTTTCAATGGTCATACTGACCATATGAGACTAGTGACAATACAGTACCGTTATATGTCATCATCACTAATCATAACCAATGTTAGTGCTTCCTGCCTCCTACAGGGAAGAGTCATCTAGACAGTCGAAGAGGGATTTCAAGGTTAACATAAATAGTATGACCAAACTTAAGTACACACTGAATATACAAATAGTCTCAAGTTGTATATTTGGCCAAAATGACATCAGTGTCTCTTATGTCTAACCTTTGATGCATACAAATATGTGAAGGATGCATTCTAGGTAGATAAAAAGTCTGGCATGTATAGATACAATTGTCTGGCGAAGGTGGACGCACTACATTCTAATAGACATTTATTTCTAATAAATGACTACAAGAGATGGTTAGCAAAACGAATGTAGTCTGACAATGGGATTATACCTGAAACGAGTACAGGAATTGTATTTCTTTCTTGAAGGAATGAAGTCAAGAAATGCCACTCTTAGATTGAAGAGAAGATAAAAAATAATCGCTCTTCATAATTCCTGTACTGGTTACCATTAACTGCACTATGTACTTCGTACACCGGCACTAGTGCTATCTGTATAATTCCACACCTGGGATTTTAGAACAGAGCTAGTGTTACCATGGTAACACTTAAATAAAAGAAGACATACTTAAAAAGGATAACTTCCTCTCCCCTTAACTGACAGTCCCAGTCAATTATCTGTTCATCGTAGAATAAACAGCAGAGTAAATAAGTTACCTGACGTCACCACATATTGCTTCAGATCATGGACTAGCATAGCATAGTGTTTGTAGAACATCCTGGATGATTCTTATCCAGTGCATGTCCGAGGACAAGTGAGGACCCAAACCAAAAATAGTTTATCACAGAAATTAGGGGGCAGGTTTCAATACACTACCTGCCGCCACTACAAAGTTTTTCAGTTCATGCACTTGTTTTGCATGGTGTTTGTAAAACACTCTGGATGATTTCCATCCAGTGTATGAAAGAAGACGCTCAAAGTCCATGTACTGAAAGAAGTTCAGTGATGAAGCAATCTTTCTCGGATCATGTCCTGCGGGAGTACTGTTCGGATCCGCTCTACGAATAAAGTAGGTGAGCTACGCCCTTAGTTGATTTAGAGATAAATTTGATCCCGAAGTTTCTCCTTTAAAGAGCTGTCCTCCCCTAAAGTCTGAAGTTCTATGAAGATAGACCTTTAGACACTCTACAGGACATAGAGAGACATCTTCCTTCAGAGGACAGATTCTCCAGAGACCCCACCTCTTAGTGGGTAGCTCGTTTTTAGCGAGAATTGATGGATCAGGAAAGAGATTCAGTTCTCTTAAATCGGTGAACTGAATGTGGCCCTCATCTCTCGATAGAGCCACTATTTCACTAACTCTAGCCCCAGAGGCTATTGCAAACAGAAAAATAACCTTTTGGGTTAGATCCTTAAGAGAACAATCTTCATTGTTCACCAATGAGTCATAATGTAAGACCTTGTCCAAAGACCAAGAGATGGGCTTTGGTGGTGCTGCAGGCCTAAGTCTAGCACATGCTTTCGGAATCTTGTTAAAGATTTAATTTGCCAGATCCACTTGGAAGGCATATAGGAGAGGTCTAGTCAAGGCCGATTTGCACGTATTTATCGTATTGGCTGCCAACCCCTGGCTATGAAGGTGGACAAAGAAGGACAGACAGAAGTTCATAGAAATTTCTTTCGGTCCTTTTGATTTAACAAACTCCACCCACTTCTTCCAGGAAGACTCATATTGTCTTCTAGTAGACTTAGCCTTGTATTCTTCTAAGAATTCTATATTGCCTTCTGAGATCCCAAACCTCTTTCTAACCGCTAGGGCAAGAAATTCGTGAAATGAGGGATTTGGGTTCTCCATGATAAACCTAAGGCAGTTTATTTTTGAATCTTCAGAAATATAGCTAGGATCGGAACTAGGACCGGCCTCATCTAGTCTATCAGCCTCATTAGAGGATCCTCGTAAGGGTCTATTTAACGAGGTACTTTTTTGAAGATGCTCGTGATGAAAAGAACGAGCTGCAGTTCCGGGACTTGTTCCCATCTGGGATGGAATATGTCTGCGTCCAAGGACCATTCCAACTCTATCTCCTTGGATTGAGATAGAGTATCCACCGTCACATCGTGGATCAGTTGTAAGTGAACTGCTGTTAGGTGCCATTCCTTTAGGAAGGGATGGGTAACTTCACCAGAACCGTACGAGATGTTCGATTGTGAAGTCATATTTGATCTCTTCAAGCATTTGATGCGTGTTTTCTCCAGACTCTTAACGCATCCTTCCGATGTGCTCATTGCACAAGGTCTGTCAGAATTGCGAACCAGGGAAAGTTTAGCGTTTTCCCCTGTTAGCGTTTCGGGAATCTGATCGATCAGCTGAGTCTCTTGATGGACCTTGTGAGCTCCTTTTAAATTCCCAAGAGGAAATTGAGTTGATGTGACTGAAAGCTTCGATGGTTTCTTAGCTATCGAAACCATAGATCTTGAGAAAGTCGAGACATCTAGAGGCAAATCTTGCATCTGGGATGTCCCGGGAACCGGGTCATCTATATGAAGATGCTTATGACTGTGAGTTTGATACGTATCTATTATAGGATGAATATTACTCTTCGTGACATGAATCCTAGATAGGAGGAAGGGGGTTGGTTGGCTGGAAGGTTCCGGGGGACACCTTTCAGGTCTGGTAAGACTACGAACACCCTTAATTGGAACCAGGTCCATATGCACTGAAGGATTAACATTCGGAACTTGAAGTTTACTATAAACTCGTTGAGTGGCGACAGGTTCAGAATGACTCGGAGATTTCTCGAGTCCTTCTTGTGAACAGAAAATGGCCTTCCCTGGAACTCGACGAGCCAAAGCTTTCTTACTACCTGTATGCTCTACAGCTCTCAGGTATACTCCTCCAGGAGGGTTTTGAACTGTAGGAGAAGGTAAGAAGACGAAAGTAGGGACATATTTGTTTCCCACCAATGGCTCATTTCGAATAGGCTCTAGACCAAAGGATCGAAGGTCCTGCGATCCTGAGGGAAAGTTCCTCCTAGCCGAAGCGTCTTTATGCTTCGAATAATCAGCAGGTTTAGACTTTTTACCATTTGCCTGTAGCATTGTGGTCACTGGAATATTTCCAGTATTTTCGTTCTTCTTTTTAGGTTGGGGACCCACAACCACAAAAGATTTTCTCTTTGAGGGAATGCCCCATTTCCAGAGAAGACTTATGTTCTCCATGGTGGCATTCTTAATTACTTCCTTAATGACCTCTTGTGGGAAGAGGTCTTTACCCCAGATGGTGGAAGATATTAGCTTCCTTGTTTCGTGTTTCACTTTTGCAGCAGCAAACACAAACTCTCTACATACTATCCTAGCCTTCACAAAGGCGTAAAGGTCCTTTACCAAGGTAGCCATATGCATTTTGGCTATGACTATGAGCATGCCTGGGGTGTTTTCGTAGGTTGAACACAACTCTATGTAGTTTTGTAGAGAAAGGGATGTCGCAAGTCTCTTCTTTGACTCGAGTTCATTAATCTAGAGCAAATCGGACAAATTAGGGAGACATACATTGAATTGTCGACTTGCGACATAGTCTAATTTTTCAATATTAATCTTACCCGATGATCATGTAGCTGTCAACTCTGTTGCCCGACAGAAATCTACGGTCGGGATACGCCAGCGATCGCTATACAGGTGGGGGTGTACACAACAGCGCCATCTGTGAGTAGGTACTCAAGTACTTCTTGTCAACAAGAACTCAATTTTTCCTCTGTCGTGCCACCGGCAAGACCTACTAATACGCCGTCCCTAACTGGATTTGTTTTCACAACTTTTTGGTGAAGTACACTATTCCAGTTTTGAGCTTTCGCTATGCAGGGGTTTTATCTTCATTTCAAAACTTGAACTCGTTTTGGATAGATTTTATTATGGTGACGAAGAGAGTATGGACTCTCTTTCACTTTTAAATGGCCGACCCTTCCCTTAGACGGAAGTGTTGGTGTCGAAGAGAGTATAGACTCTCTTTCACTTTTTATGACCCACCCTTCCCTTAGACGGAAGTGTGTTTAGGTTTTTGGTAATTTTGCTAACAAAGTTATAGATTTATTTTATATCTCTCCGCCATTTATAGGCCTCTTCGATTAACTTTCCATTTTTTATAAACTTATAAAATTAATTTTTATGTTTGTTTATATGCGACCTTTCCTAATAGTAGGCGGTCCTTACTTGGAACCGAAGTTAATTAACATTGAGCCCGTCATATTGTTTTTCCTGTTAAGAATTTATGCTATTTTAATTTTAATGTTTTTGAAAGAATTTCTTTGATAGTCTCGTACTGTTTTCAAAGTTGAACTAACGTTTAGTTTAGTCTCCGCAGTTGTTGACGTTCAGAACGTTCAACTTGCGCTCTATCGTTACGATAGAGAGAGAGTATTTCACGGTTTCACGTTGCAGTAAGAGTAAACCGATTCTAGCGTTTCGTTCATTCTTTCTTAGCTTAAATGGTTTTAATTCTAATAAAGGAACTTTTTATTTGGGAAACCTTTCAGTTTTTTTCCTTTAACAAATAATATGTTTTAACGATATATAATTGGGCTCATCTCTCAGGTTCTAAGTCAAGAGAGAGAGAGAGACAGATAGAGACGGAGGGAGAGAGAGGAGGATAAACGTTTCGTTCAAGCGGGTAACGTTGTTCTCGTTTTTTACTCTTCTCCCTAGTCGCTATAGGGGAAGAAGGTAAAACGTTTCTAGAGTTTTATTCTTGTTCCCAGGCTTTATGCGGTGAGAGATTTTAAACGTAGTTTATTTGATCTAGTGTTTAGTCTCTTTTCCAGCCACTGAATTCTTTATCTTTCATTATGTTTTTCTGTTACATTGTAAAACTGTTTTCGCAATTACTACCTTTTAATGAAGGATAGGATTGCGTGTTTCAGGTACAAACCACTTAAAGTTTCGAGTTCAGTGAAATAAGTGCAAACAGAAAATCAAAAGTGATAAAGTGATATGCGCAAAGTGTTACAGTGTTGCGTTCGAGGGTTCGTTTGTTCGTGCCAGTTGTTCACCTTGTCCGATACCTCTTACAAGCTCCCAAGCCCAGGGGAGAAGTAATGTCGAAGGACTTATGGGTTCCACAGGTCTTGATCGACGAACAAACGTTTCTCTCCGTGGTTTCGGGTGTATGTACACACGTTGCCGACGTGATCACCCCACCCACACAAAGACGAGAGAGCCCATTTATTCCTCGTCTGCGGAAGAGGTTTCTCGCAGAAACCATGGACCAATCTTGCAGCTTTTAAGTGCAAGTCGGTCCCTTCCGCGCAAGTACAACGGCCTAGGTGTAGCCACTGGGTCAGTTCGGACTCGCTGCAGTACGACAACTGCACACCTCCCAAGAGAGGCAAGGTGGTACCGCAACAGGCAGTAACTCCGTCTGTTGCCGCACCAGCTGTTTTAGACCCTCAGTCACAACGGACAGTAGCTCCGTTTGTTGTTGTCTTTCATAGACCCTAGTGGTCCATGCTGCAGACTATACAGTCTCAGCTTGCTCCTTCATGCAGGAGTATCGTGCTGGAAGGTTGACAATGCACCTGTTAACCTACAACCCGCCGAGGTTGTGCGCTCAGCAGATACTGCGGCTGCCTGCTCCCACACTCCACCTGTGAGAGCTCCACCACCGATGCGCAGTCCACCCTGCCAGACGCATGTTCTTGCTGCACCATCTGCTTACATGCGTGAGCTACCGCATCAGCAGTGGGAAGGTTCTGTAGAGCTGCCGGGTTCCAGCACTATGCGGCATTCTCCGCAGCCCATGCAGCATGCTCTGCATACCTTACAGCATGCTCCGCATACCATGGAGCATGAGCCGCATACCTTACAGCATGCTCCGCATACCTTACAGCATGCTCCGCATACCTTACAGCATGCTCCGCATACCATACCGCATGCTCCTCAACCCACCGCAGCCCCTCCCACGCACCAGCACTCTGCTTTTGTTGTTGCCAGCTCCCACACTCCGACTGCGGAGAAGGTTGACGATGCACCCGTGGGCCTACACCTCCCACGGTTGTGCGCCCGGCATGGCTACCTGCTCTCACACTCTTGTTGTGAGAGCTCCTCCACCCATGCACAGTCAACCCTGCCAGATGTATGATGACTCCCACACACAGAGCACTCCGTTGCCGTGCGTGAGCTACCACAAGCTGCCGTGTTTTGACACGGTGTGTCAGCCTCCGCAACACACTGTGGTTACCGCCACTCGCCCGCAGCAAACTAGTCAGTCAGGAGTTGAGGCTTCCCCACACAACTTTGGTTGTTGCCAACTCACAGACTGTCAAGCAGTTTCATAACGTTGCCTTCTGGTCTGCTGCTTTTGCACCAGTGAAACCCTCACTGAGAGAACCTAGCTTTTCTCGGATATGGTTCCTGTAGATGAGAAAGTGCTGTTCTCCCTCCTTCTGATATTCCCTTGAGGACTCTGTCATTTGGAGAGGAGCCTTAAGCTGCTTAGCCTCCTATGGACTTTTATTTAAGCATAACATGCTTCCAGGGAGGGTAAATGGTTCTGCTTCTGTCGCTAACCCCGTCTGTTGCCACACCTGCTCCCATAGACCTTGGGCTTTGTTGCAAGACATGCAGTCCAAGCTTAGTCCTTGATAGAGGATTTTTTACGGAGAAGACCCTTCTTGCCAACGACCTTCCTACCGGTTGGTTGTACGCCCTGTTGACGCTGAGGTATCCTACTCACGTCCGCCAGTTGAGATGGTTCCTCCACCGGTGCGACCCAGTGTGGGTTGCCAGTCGCACGTTGATGTTATGCTACTCTCGGAGATGGTTGTGGACGTTCAGTGTGTCACTGGGAAGACGTTCAACAACCAGCAGAGGTGACTTGTTGTGACGCAGTGCGGCAACCTCAGCAACCCGATAAGGGGTTGTCTGTACTACCCAGACAGTCTAGACAGTTTCGGGTTGTCGCTGTACTTCCTCGCTTCCCCATGGTTGACAGTTCACAGACTGTGCAGCAGTACCATGATCTTGTGTCCGGCTCCGTCACGCATCCACCAGTGCGACCGGATTCAGCGAGTCAGACGTTGCCCTCTCCGTTGCCGTTTCCTCATCAGTTTCGGATGAGGAACCCTCTGATGAGGACATGGCTGAACAAGAAGATCAATCCCCAGCCCTGCTATCCATCCAGAAGATGCTGAAGAAGGAATACGGCCCTGTCAGGCTGTGGATGAGTCTGGTTAGGACACTGTCATCCGTGGTGCAATTGGTGTCACTTGGAAGACTACACCTCCGTCCTCTTCGGTTTCATCTAGCTCTTCACTGGAAAAGGACAAGACGCTAGAAGCGGTCTCGATCCCGGTTTCAGAAAGATAAGTCTGGTCTTACCTGAGGAAAGGACTTTATCAACCTTTTTTAGGGTCTTCCCCTGACTGTTCAGACTCCCAACCACGTTCTCTTCTCAGACGCATCGGACGTAGGCTGGGGTGCGACCTTAGGCGGTAGGGAATGCTCGGGATTATGGAACTCGCGTCAAAGGACAATGCATTTTAACTGCAAGAAGCTTCTGGCAGTACGTCTGACCTGGAAAAGCTTCAGGTCTCTCCTTCAAGACAAAGTAATGGAGGTCAACACGGACAACTCCCTGCTTTGATGTTCATCTCCTAGCAAGGAGGGACCTACTCTCTGACATGGTGCGAGTTCGCTAGTGACCTCCTCTCCTGTTCAACAGGTCTAGACTTTTCACTAGTAACAAATTTCTTCCAAGGCAACTTGAATGTCTTAGCAGTTTGTCTCAGTAGGAAGGGACAATAATTCCAACATATTGGACCCTCCACAGAGATGTATGCAAGAGACTTTGGGTCACCTGGGGCCAGCCAACCATAGATCTCTTCGCAACCTCGATGTCTAAGAGGCTCTCAATACTTTGCTCACCTATCCCGGACCCAGCAGTGGTTCTTTTAGATGCCTTTCTACTAGATTAGTCTCATCTAGATCTATATGCATTCCCTCCGTTCTAGATTGTCAACAAGGTACTGCAGAAGTTCGCCTCTCACGTTGGGACAAAGTTGACTCTAGTTGCTTCCCTCTGGCCCGCGAGAGAATAACTTACCAAGGTACTTCGATGGCTAGTAGACGTTCCCAGAACTCTTCCCCTAAGGGTGGACCTGCTACGTCTGCCACGCGTAAGAAGGTACTCCAAGGCCTCCACGCTCTTCGTCTCACTGCCTTCAGAGTATCGAAAGACTCTCGAGAACTAGAGGTTTTTCGAAGGAGGCAACCAGAGCGATTGTTAGAGCAAGGAGAACATCCACCCTTAGAGTCTACCAATCGAAGTGGGGAATCTTCCTAAACTGGTGCAAGTCAGTATCCGTATCCTCGACCAGTACCTCTGTAACTCAAATAGCTGACTTCCTCTTATATCTGAGAAAAGAGCGATCTCTTTCAGCTCCCACTTTCAAGGGTTACAGAAGCATGTTGGCATCAGTCTTCCGTCACAGAGGCTTAGATCTTTTTAACAATAAAGATCTACAGGACCTCCTTAAGTCTTTTGAGACCACGAAGGAGCGTCGTTTGGTTACACCTGGTTGGAATTTAGACGTGGTTCTAAGATTCCTTATGTTAGACAGGTTCGAACCACTTCAATCAGCCTCCCTGAAAGATCTCACCTTTAAGACTCTTTTCCTGATATGCTTTACCAGCTAAAAGAGTCAGTGAGATTCATGCCTTCAGCAAGAACATCGGATTTTCATCCGAAACGGCTACATGTTCTACATCTTGGTTTTCTAGCCAAACACGAGCTGCCTTCTCGGCCTTGACCAATATCGTTCGTTATTCCAAACTTATCGATATGGTTGGAAATGAACTAGAAAGAGTATTATGTCCTGTAGAGCTCTTAAGTTCTATTTTAAAAACCTTTACGAGGCCCGTCTGAAGCTTTATGGTGTTCAGTTAAGAATTCATCTTTGCCTATGTCAGAGAATTCTTTATCCTATTATTTTCAGACTGTTAATACGAGAAGCTCATTCCCTTCTGAATGAGGAAGACCAAGCTTGGCTGAAAGTAAGGACACACGAAGTTAGAGCTATCACAACTTCCGTGACCTTTTAATAAAATAGATTTCTGCAAAATATTTTCGACGCAACCTTTTGGAAAAGCTAATCAGTGTTCGCGTCTTTTATCTTAAGAATGTCCAGTCTCTTTACGAGAACTGCTACACTCTGGGACCATTCGTAGCAACGAGTGCAGTAGTGGTGGGGGCTCCACCACTACAATTCCCTAATTCCAGAACCTTTTTAATCTTTCTCTTGAAATATTTCTGGGTTGTCCGGAAGGCTAAGAAGCCTTCCGCATCCTGGTTGATTTGGCGGGTGGTCAAATTCTTTCTTGAGAAGCGCCTAGATTAGAGGTTGTGATGAGGTCCTTTAGTATGGGTTGCAGCCCTTCATACTTCAGCACCTAGGAGTCGCTCAGCATCCTAAGAGGATCGCTAGGCTCAGTAAGGAAGACGTACTTAAAAAGGCAGAGTAATGGTTCAAGTCGACTTCCTTACCAGGTACTTATTTATTTTATGTTTGTTATTTTGAATAACGGCTAAAATAAGATACGGGATACTTAGCTTCTTTGTTAACATGTATGCTGGTCTCCACCCACCACCCTGGGTGTGAATCAGCTACATGATCATCGGGTAAGATTAATATTGAAAAATGTTATTTTCATTAGTAAAATAAATTTTTGAATATACTTACCCGATGATCATGAATTTAAGGACCCGCCCTTCCTCCCCATAGAGAACCAGTGGACCGAGGAGAAAATTGAGTTCTTGTTGACAAGAAGTACTTGAGTACCTACTCACAGATGGCCCTGTTGTGTACACCCCCACCTGTATAGCGATCGCTGGCGTATCCCGACCGTAGATTTCTGTCGGGCAACAGAGTTGACAGCTACATGATCATCGGGTAAGTATATTCAAAAATTTATTTTACTAATGAAAACATTTTCCTACCGAAAATGTCAAAGGACTTCCTTCCAATCCTTTTCCTGACCGGGAAAGGCTGGTGACAAAGGCTTGCACTCATCGAGTGTAGGACATGGTTCACCCGCCTCTACAGCTTTGGTAACCGAAGTAAATGCCTTCCCCATAAAGGGGACAGTGAGTGAAGTAGGAGCAAGAAAGGAAGGGTGTCTGTTATTCAGTGAGAATACCTTCGTCTCTGAATAACCCTCCCTCTTCAGATTACCTGAAAGGATAGTCTGTGCCTTACCATGTTCAAGAATCATGACCTCCTTTTGTTCCAACAATCTATTCATGATGCTAATAGTTCCACTATGGCACAACGCAGAAGGGTTTCTGGACCTTCTGCAGCTCCTGATAGAGTTTCCGAGAGACTTCCCTCCATGACTAGATCTACTCAGACAACCACACACGAACATCTACCACAAGGCAGTAGCATCTCTTTGTCTTCATGCCTGGAGACTATCCAGCATCTCTTCTCGTAGAGAAGGTTTTCGCAACAAGTTGCGAAACGGATGGTTGGGTACTCGCGAAGATCCTCTGCTTCAGTCTACCATTCGAAGTGGACTGTCTTCTGTGGTTGGTGTCGTGGAAGGGGTATCTCTCCCCTTGATGCCACTATTCCAGTAATAGCGGAGTTCCTTGCATAGCTTTGGTAGGAAAAACTCCTCTCGGTCTTGGCAGTGAAAGGCTACCCCTTCAAGCTTCACCGTGGTTTTAGACTGAAAGGAGTCTATTTTTACTCTTCGTTGGAGCTGTTTCTCCTCATACGAAGTTATGAAATTACTTGGCCCCAGTCGGAAGTCAGACCTCCTCTTTGGAACAAGGTTCGCATTCTTCAGTTTCTGGAGGGTGCTTCCAACGAACCATTAACCTAGGCAACAGATCGCCAACTCACTTTGAAAACTGTCTTCCTACTCGCTTTGGCTTCGGCAAAGAGAGGTAGTGAACTTTACGGTCTACCCTACGACATTGCCCATTCAAAGGGATGGGGGAGCTGACACTCGGCTTCGTCCCTGAGTTTATTACTTAGACTCAAAATCTGGTGGTAGTGGATCCTAGATTCGGGCCCTTCCGGATTGGGAGTCTTCAAGCTGTAACTGATGTTTCAGATCAACCATTACTATGCCCAGTAAGGAGTTAGGTAATTACCTCAGAAGAACTTTAGTAGCTCCCCGCTTAGTGTCAGCACTCTTTGTCAGCATGGGGAAGGTCAAGAGGAAGATCACAAGGAACACCATCTTTGCTTGGGTTTGCAAGGTCATAGACTTGGCACTGAATCCCAGTCCTCCTTCAACATGACAAGCCAGAGCTTATGACGTTAGGGGCATTTCAATGTCCCTAGTATTCAAGAAAAACTACCGTGTGACGCAGGTATTACAGACAGGCGAGTGGAAGTGTCAGGCAACCTTCACCACCCACTACCTGTAAGACGTGACCCACAGGAACATAGAGACATTCCCCTTCTTCCTTTGGTGGCTGCACAACAACGGGTTTAAATACCTCAGGCTCCCTGATAGACAAGGAGCAGATGGGTGAGGGGAAAGGTTACCTGGGATTAGTCTGGGATGAATGTGTAAGATTAGCTAGCTCTTTCTTTCTTTCCTCATCTTCTCTCTTGGGGAACAGCACCCACGGCCCTCTGCAAGCTGTCCTCGCCTATCCGCAGGTAGAATAATTTCCCCATACCCCTTGTGAAAGGGGATTGGGTAAACTATAGTACATTTGAAGATTCCTATGTTTCGGAGAACTCCTAATTATATCAGTAAAGTGAACCCTCGCTACTTCGCGGTTCGACCATCGCGGATTCACCACTTCGCGAGTTTTTTCCATAACCCATATATATATACATATCGCGGATTTTCCGGAAATTTCGAAAATACCGCGATATCTGAAGACCCCAAATACGATATTTCGTTACCTGTAATTCCATTAATACTGTAATTAGTAATATCTGCTCTTACTGATTGTTCATTGCATTACATATGATATATAATTCAGCACAGAAAGAAATAAAACACGAAAAGAGAATGTGATCATACGATAATTCACTACTGTATACAGTACGTAGTAAAATTAAATCGAACATGAAACGCAAATCAGATGCAGTCATACCATATTAGAATGGTGTAAGGCTGCTGATGGCTACTACTGTACTACAAATGTAATGGATGTGCTTCTTTTCCATGAATCTTTTGTATGTATATGTACGTAGTACTGCATCCAATAATATTCTTTGTTGCAAAAATCACATTTCGAATAAGCGTACGAGAGAGAGAGAGAGATAGAGAGAGAGAGAGACACACACATCCTACAAAAGAATAAAATAGCATACGTAAAGCTATTATTATTATTGTTATTATTATTAGCATTATTATTATTATCATTATTTATTATTATTATTATTAATACTTTACGTACAGTATACGCGGGGTATCTTGTACTTTGAGTTGGTAACCTACGCATCATATAAGACGGGTTGTGATTGGTTCAAGCGCTGATAGATGACGAATCAGAACTCAAGTTTTGTTATCTAGCCTGTGATTGGTGTTTTGCCCGCATCTCCAACCCGCAGCATCTAGGTTCTCGCGGCGGCCACTTTCTCTTACGCCGTATCGCTGAGTAGACGTTCTTAAGTTTGTGAACTTTAATCTGTGCTGTGTGCGACTGTTTTAAGTTGAACTTTTTGTTGAACTTTCTGTTAAATCCTACTGTACAATGGCTCCCAAGCGTTCTGCTTCTACTAAGGCTGGTAGTGAGCCTAAACGCCACCGAAGGATGATGACGATTGTTGAGAAGGTGACGCTTCTCGATATGTTGAAAGACGGTAGAAGCTACGCGGCCGCAGCGCGCCATTTTGGAATCAACGAATCCACTGTTCGATATATCAAGAAGGACGAGGCGAACATTAGAAAGACGGCTGCAATCACCTTTAGCAGATCAGCGAAGCGAGTCGTTACCACGCGTTATAAAACGATCGTACGCATGGAAGGTGCTTTAGCTGTGTGGATTGCCGACTGCCGGAAGAAGAACATAGCCTTGGATACGAACACCATCCGAACAAAGGCTTTGAGCTTGTATGAGAATTTTGCTGCAAAGGAACCTCAAGACGACGACGGCAACCATGCTGAAGATGATGATGATGCAGATGAACCTCAACCAGGGACATCCACTGATTCCCAGCCTCAAAACAACATTTTTCCGCCAGCAAAGGATGGTTCGCGAAGTTTCAGAAACGCTTCGCCCCGTAAAGCGTTTCCCTGCATGGCGAGGCTGCTTCGGCTGACACTGCCGCTGCTGAAACTTACGTGAACCAGACGTTCAAGAATATTATCGCCGAAGGTGGATACAAGCCGGAACAAGTGTTTAATATGGATGAGACCGGCTTGTTTTGGAAGAGAATGCCGTCGCGAACTTTCCTGTTCAAAGAGGAAGCCAAAGCCTCTGGCTTTAAAGCATTCAAGGATCGCGTTACCCTCGTGATGTGTGGCAATGCTGCTGGATTTTTGCTAAAGCCGGGGCTTATTTATAAGTCGAAAAATCCTCGCGCTTTGAAAAATAAGAATGAGAATCTCCTTCCCGTGTACTGGATGCATAATCTAAAAGCATGGATTACAAAGATGCTGACCTCCAACTGGTTCCACCAGTGTTTCATCCCGCAAGTCAATGAATATCTCGTAGAGAAGGGCTTGCCATTCAAGATCCTTCTCCTTATGGATAACGCTGGTGGACACGCAACTGACCTGTCGCGTGAGTGCGTTCAGGTTGAGTTCCTGCCACCCAACACCACTTCATTAATTCAACCGATGGACCAGGGGGTTATCAGGGCGTTCAAGGGCCTCTACACGAAGAATACCTTGGCGGACCTCGTTGCGTGTGTGGATGCTGCCAAAGATGATGAGGATGAAGATTTTAACTTGAAGGCATACTGGCGGCAGTACACCATAGCCACGTGCCTGAAGAATATTCAGAAGGCACTGCAAGAGATGAAACCTGCAACTGTGAATGCGAGCTGGAAGAAGTTGTGGCCCCAGATTGTTTACGACGACGAGGGATTTACACCTGCTGAGATTCAACACTCTGCAATACGGAAATCTGTGCAGTTGGCTGCCATAATTGGAGGTGACGGGTTTGGCGACATGACGACTGAAGACGTCGACGAGTTGTTGGACTGCCATTCCCAGCCCTAACTGACGCAGACCTAGAAGACCTGACGAAATTGGCGAGCGAAGAAGAGAGTGAAACCCAGGAAGAGACCCAAGAAAATGTCGAAGAAACGGGCTTAACACTAGAATGGCTTGCCAAGGTCTGCAACCATATAAAGGAGGTGAAAGAAATGTTGCAAGAGTGGGACGAGGATATGGTTCGTTCTATGCAATTCTCCAACAAGGTCGATGACATCATGACTCCCTACAGGATGCTCTTAGATCGAAAAAAGAAGCAGCGGCAGCAACTTCCGATCACAATGTTCTTCCAGCCTCGCAAAAAAGAGCCAGTTCCTCCTGCTAGTACGCCTTCGGAAGAAATTGAAGAAGTTGAAGAGGTGTCCCAGGAAAAGACACCTCCGTCTGAAGAGACGTAAAATACTATCATTGGCTGCACAGTAGAAGACATCATCAGCTTCATCATCATCATTTCTACTGTGCAGCAAATTCATCGCCATCATCATTCAAGTTTTTCTTGAACTTCTTTCGTGGTGAGTACAGTAACAATCTTTATTTTTTACTTTAATATTCTAACATTTTGATATTTGTGCCTGTTTTATAGTTTAGTACTGTATGCATTAAGTTAAAGGGAAGGTTTTAAAAGTCTACATGTTGTAACCTATCATATTTTTTCTGTTTAAAATTTACATTTACAGTACGTACGTAAAACAATCTCTCTCTCTCTCTCTCTCTCTCTCTCTCTCTCTCTCTCGTAAATTGATTTTTTTTGTTTAAAATTTACATTTACAGTACGTACGTAAAACAATCTCTCTCTCTCTCTCTCTCTCTCTCTCTCTCTCTCTCTCTCTCTCTCTCTCTCTCTCTCTCTCTCTCTCGTAAATTGTTTTCCTGCTTTGCTACGTACAATATGTACTGTATGATTTTATATAGATACGGTAAATTATATTTGTAATAACATATTTTGTAAATGCTTTTACTGTAAATATCATTATTTATCACTTTCATCATGCGCGTTAAATGCCTTCTTTGTTCTGAGCGTGGTTGTTTACTGAGCGTACAGTACTTTATGACGCCGTCGTTTCAGGCGGCGTCATAAAGAAAAACATTTCATTTGGAAGTCCTAAGAAAAATTAAGTAAAACATTGATAATAACAAAATCAACATACTGTATAATCAATATAATCGATGCAAAAACTAACCTATACATATATGTATACACTAAATGAGTTTGTTTCTTCATTATGATCAGAGATGAACGTAAACAAAACATTGGTTGCCATTTTTTATCGTGCTTTTTAGTGTGTTTAGGAAACGCATGATATAAAATCGGCTTTAATATTTGTGCCTGTTTTAGTTTAGGGTACTGTAGTACATGCATTAAGTGTTCTGTACATTAAAGGGTAGTTTGTTAACAGTACTACGTACAAGGGAAGGTTTTAAAAGTCCGAATGAATATACATGTTAAATAAATAGGTAAATATGGTGTCACTACTTCGCGGATTTTCACCTATCGCGGCCGGGTCTGGAACCTATCTACCGCGATAAAGGAGGGTTCACTGTACATTAATAGTATCACAAGCACACAGCTTGGGTTTTTAGAGAGGTTTAATGTTTCTGCCAGTTATGTGCACAGCACTTAAGGAGAAAACTCCTGGTCAAATGCCAATAAGTCAGTTTGTTCAAGCTTTCACCCTCCTAATGGGTAAGTCATCCCTAAAATAGTGGAGGGTTTGTATTATGTCGGAACAAATTACAAATTTGTAATTTGTATTTTTTTAATGATACAAACCTGTAGTTATTTATGCAGACTGGCCCGCCATCACCAGTCCCCTGAGAAGTCCTACCTGCAAGCAAAAATGGTAACACAAACCAGGTGTGTGAATGAGCGGGATAATGGGCTGTCCCTCCCCCCCTGCTAACTAGTAGGTCAACCCTCGCTATAAAAGTCTTATGACTCGTCTTCTAGCTTCACCAAAAGTAATACTGTATAGCTACAGGTTTGCATCATTAGGAAAAATACAAATTACTTACAAAGTTGTCATATTTTTATTAAAATTTGTGATTTTCATAGTCAGTTACTTCTGACATCTATGAAACAGACTTCATCATGTGATATAAATTGTGGAAAGACTCGAAGTTTGTAGTTACATAATGTTATTGAATTATCTAACTTTGCAAATTGTGCTAAATACAGAGGAATTTCTGTTATATGGTTTCTTATATATTTGCAGGTTGTAATTTCATCGTTACAATTCTCACGATATCACACGAAAACCCGATTGAATAGTAAAATTCTTTTGAAACATGATATCTCACATGTTACATCAAGACCAATTCAGAGAAACAGCAGCTATTTCTCCAACATTCTTCATAAGGTAATTAGTTAAAAATTTATCCTGACTTTTAGTTTGTGCTAATATGGGTAATTGTTGTTATGCTTGAAATATTTTCATGAGGTACGTCTATCTTTATACAGTATCTTAATTAAAGACTACCCCTTAATAATTCTATAATCATCTAAACATATTTAATTTTTTAAAGAACAAAGTCAATATTCTTCTCCAATCAGTTACAATAATATGCCAGACTTTTTGGGATAACAATTTCACACTATTCACAAATGGAAAAATAACATAAAGATCTTGTGCTGGCTAGCTGGCTGGCAGTACTTTATATTCTACTTAGATCTTAGTTTGCAGGCTGCTGAGAGCTTGACTATTCAGGCTGTCAGGTTATGGTCTCAAAGAAACAGTAGGGTTAGGAGGTAGGTCATTTAATTGCACAAAGTGGATTTGTATGAAAAGCTCAATTTTGTTTTCAAGAGAATTGCTTTTGCTTTGCAGTACCTGTACTGTAAACCCATAAGTTATAGCTTCTGCAGTATTTTGAAAAGCCCTATAAAAATTGTCATATCACACACATTTTTCATAAATTTGTGTTCCTACACAAATACAAATCCACATTCTTTAATAGGAAGAGTATGGTTTCAGCAAAGCTGGAAACTCGGCTGTTAGAATTTATAATTAGGTGATGATAGTTAATGGAAGGGGGAGGGGAAGCCTGCCATCCCATCAAATAGCTACTTGTACTTCAGCCTCTGAGGAGTTGTTCAGGTGCAAATGCAAACCTAGGTCTTTTACATAGGAGACATAACAGTTGAAACTTTATAATGAGTGGTAAACAAGTGGTCGGTAGTTACTGACTAGGAGCAGAGAACCCCCCCCCCCCCACCGAATGCTCACTGAGTAGTCACTTTCATAGCAGTCATCAATGAGGATAGATGTTCTCGCTGGTTGAAATATGTGGTGACATATTAGGCAAACTTTTTCTTCTATCTTGACATGTTAGCAACGTCTTGTCTTATGTGGCAATGTCTGGGGAGATTTGGAAATGTCCAGTAACATCCAGATTTTAAATCCTCAGGAGTAACTAATGATCCTGAGCAACTGCTTTTGTGTCTTGTAAGAGTACTACAGCACTATCTCATAGGAAGTCGAAGATTTCACCTGCAGATCGGACATCTGTTCGTTAGCTCAGACAGGGTGAAAAGGAGGACTACAGTACAAGGAACACCATCTCCTCATGGATTTGGCAGATCATTAACTGAACCATCAATCCTTCTCCTTTGTGATAACAAAGCTCACGACCCATAGTTCATGGGATGGGGGGGGGGGGGCATGAGCTTATCCTTGACATTCAAGGAAAAGCTCTCTGTGATGCAGGTACTTCAAGGAGGGTTGTGGAGGAGTCAAACCACCCTCACCAATCACTACAGTACTGACAAGATGTGACCCACAGGTCCTTAAATACTTTTTCCACAGGACTTGTGGTGGCTGCACAGCAAGTGGTTTAGCTGCCTTAGTAACTCACAGGGCTATTAGTAGTCATTTGAGGGCAGTAGTTATGGTGTTAGTCTAGGATGAATGACAAGGAATGATTGACATTTTCATTTTCTTCATCTTCTCTCTTGTGGCATAGCATCCATAGACTCTGTTAAATAAATCTCCTACGACTGCCCCATTTAGTGTATATTCAAGTAACGTCCCCAATCTCCATATGAGGGGAAGTTGTGGGGTCAGGTCTTAATGTATATAATCACAAACCTGTGGTTATACATAGCCTTGACAGTCACAATTATGTTCAAATGCTTATATTCACTTTAGCTTGGGCCATCAACCTGCTGGTATTGACAAGCCACTGGTAGGTATAAGGATGCATATCCTTTGCATTATGATGGTCGGATGCTTCAATTCCGGGTTTGAAGTTACAGCTAGTTGAGGGAACTTCCTCCGACTGTAGTGTGATGTCTCCCTAAGTCAAGAACTCAGGTATTTTGTGTAGGAATATATGATAAAGTTTGAAGTAATTTGTGTTTTTCCTAACAATACAAACCTAAAGTTCTTTCCATATACAGTACAGTACTTTACTTGCGATCACCTAACTCCTGGAAGAAAGTCCTGTCTACGATCAAAGTGAAGAAGGTATGAACTTAGGGGGGTTGCTTCTCCTTGCTACCTATGGTAACAACCGGACGGTTATTGACAACTCGTTAAAAGTTTGCTAATGCGGATTTGTTCCGTAACTGAATACAAACCACGCTATTTACATGGGGTAATTACTTCGGCGCAGCCGATGACGAGCCATAAAGTTTTAACGAGGGTTTCCTACCCCACCGCTAGTTAGCGGGGGTATAGGGAGGGGTAGCTAGCTACCCCTCTCCCTCACACAAACCGGAGAATACTCCACTTTACTTTTGGCTCGCATAGTGATCGAAGGATTCCGCTCCTATGCTCTCTTGACGGCCATTATTGTTTTGTCTTTTAACTTTCTTTTTCTTATACTGGATATATTTAAACATTACTGATGTTTATATATATTTTTGTGTATAGAAAAGGTAAGTTTCCTTTGCTTTCGGTGTTGTGCGGTGTGTATTGTGTACGTCTGCTAGAGTTCGCCGGCTTAGGCCACCACGATCTTTCCGTGATCACGGCCTTGCACTTCTAGGCCACTATGGTTGCCTTTCGTGGAGTCCGGCCCTTCTCTTGAGGTCGTTCATCTCTTACTCCGTACTACGCCTACGATAGCTTCTCAGTCCGAGTCGCTATTTCGTTTTATTTGTCTCTATTATTTTTATGAACATAATTGTGTTTTAACTTTTCAGCTCAGGGCTCACGTCCCTTTGGGGGTCGGTGATCCTTGGAACATTCAAAGTCAGTTGTATAATTATTTTGTTATAATTCTGTTTGTTAACTTCGTTCCCCCCCCCCCTCACCTAGGCATGCCGGGTGGGGGAGGGGGGGCGCATACCTTCTTTCGTTCTTATGTTTTTTCCCTCGGGGTTTCTCTTCGGAGTTTCACCCGGGGGAATTTCTGTTAAATAATTATTTTGTTTTATTTTCCAGTTTGCGATGCTGTTTCTTCGTGCCTATTGTGTGCCTTCGAAGCAGAGCTGTCCTGTTATCCTGGGGAGTCGGCTTCGCCGCCGTCTCACAAGGCGTTCGTCAGGGGCGTTTCCTTCTCTTAGAAGTTCCCCCATGACTACTGTCAGCTCTTCATTGCATCCTAGAACGATAAGGAGGTTCACCTCCAGGGTAGTTAGTTAACTTCCCTTTTTACTTCCTTGGTCTTTAGGCGGTTATGCTCTTGGGGCTGAGCGGCCGCCCTCGTGACTCGCTCAAGGAGCTGAGCGGTTGCAAGGCTAGATCATGGTACAGTACTAGCGACTATGCTCTTGGGGCTGAGCGGTCGCTTCTGTGGCATACCTTCTTTCGTTCTTATGTTTTTTCCCTCGGGGTTTCTCTTCGGAGTTTCAACCGGGGGAATTTCTGTTAAATAATTATTTTGTTTTATTTTCCAGTTTGCGATGCTGTTTCTTCGTGCCTATTGTGTGCCTTCGAAGCAGAGCTATCCTGTTATCCTGGGGAGTCGGCTTCGCCGCCGTCTCACAAGGCGTTCGTCAGGGGCGTTTCCTTCTCTTAGAAGTTCCCCCGTGACTACTGCCAGCTCTTCATTGCATCCTAGAACGATAAGGAGGTTCACCTCCAGGGTAGTTAGTTAACTTCCCTTTTTACTTCCTTGATCTTTAGGCGGTTATGCTCTTGGGGCTGAGCGGCCGCCCTCGTGACTCGCTCAAGGAGCTGAGCGGTTGCAAGGCTAGATCATGGTACTAGCGACTATGCTCTTGGGGCTGAGCGGTCGCTTCTGTGGCTACGCTCAAGGGGCTGAGCAGCTGCAGGTTCAGTCTGGCCCTCTCTCATTCGCGAGGGAGGCCTCACTAAGGGCTCCTCTTCGGAGGATCGCTCCTTTTGTCTCTTCTACGAAGTGTCCCCTCCCGTTCGCGTGAGAGGACACTCACAAAGACTCCTCTTTGGAGGATTGTTCCTGTTACGTCTGCTGATCTCAGGGCCTTTCGGGGCTCCATCGCCAGTCTCTTCCATGAAGTGCTTACCTCTCTCGTTTGCGAGAGAGTCCACTCATAGAGAATCCTCTTCGGAGGATTGTTCCTGTTAACAACGGCTTGCTGTTCAGTCACTAACACTTCGGTGTTTAGTGACAGGGAAACTTCGGTTTCCCTTTTTCCCTGACCCTTCGGGGTCTCGGAGCTTTAGTTACGCAGTTCCCTCGGGTTCTCGTAACTTTGCCACTTCTACACTTCAGTGATTAGTGACGGAGAAACTTCGGTTTCTCGTTGCGTTGAACCTTCGGGGTCTTGCAACTACTCCTCAGTGTACCTGTTGCCTGCTGTATCCGTTCCTGACTGCAGACTCGCCTTGGGTGCCCACGCCCCCGTTATCTAACGGGCTCCTCCCTTCGGGGCAGGAGAGACTTTCTCAAACCTTGAATAAGTCCCTTAAGTGCCAGGTATCACCTGCGCGCCAACGTTCCCTTACGCGCTTGCGCTAGACTGCTGTTCCTGGTGTTCCTGAGTCTGCTTTCAGAGACACCCTGTTCCAGTATGTAGTTAGGCTACTACCAACGTTCCCTGCGCATTTTGTGCACATCATTGAGGTTCCTGAGTTAGCGTACTGGCGCTCACCAGCGTTTCAGCCTACGGTGTCTCTAAGTCTCTTCTACGAAGGACACCTCTCCCGTTCGCGGGAAAGGTTCCTCACAGAGACTACTCCTCGGAGTATTTAGCAGTCCCTCAGTTGAACGTCGGCACTGAAGTAGACCTCCTGGTCCTCTTCAGGGGATGCCCTCCCTTTTTGGGACACATTCCAGTTCCTGATCTACGAGTTAGCCGATCCCTCAACTATTTCCGACGATCTTCTGTTGCACAGAGGCTTACGTTCTTCACTCGCGCATATGCGCTGAAGACCGCCCGCGCGATTCGCGCTAACGCGTAAGCGTTGATGATCGCCCGCGCACGGGAAACCATCCCGTGCGCGATCTCGCGATCGTCGACGGTTTAGCCGACGATCTTCCGTTCCCGCTAACGCGTGAGCGTTGATGATCGCCCGCGTGCGACCGTCGACGGTTTAGCCGACGATCTTCTACTCGCGCTAACGCGTAAGCGTTAATGATCGCCCGTGCGTGGGATGATTTCCCGCGCGTGATCTCGCAATCGTCGATGGTATAGCCGACGATCTTCTGTTCCCGCTAACGCGTAAGCGTTGATGATCGCCCGCGCGCGGGATAGTTTCCCCCGCGCGATGTCGCGATCGTCGAGGGTCGTTAACTGACGACTTTCTGTTCGCGCTAACACATAAGCGTTGATGATCGCCCGCGCGCAGGGATGTTTCCCGCGCGCGACCTTTAATGCCCTTCCGCTCGCGATCATCAACCCGGCAACGATCGTTAGCCGGCGATCTTCGGATCCAGCGCTAGGCGCGCAAGTGCTGACGGTCTTCTTAGTGTGCATAAGCGCCGAGGATCGGTCTGTGCGCGGGATTGTTTCCCGCTCGCGACAACGAGGCCTTCCGCGCGCGGTTTTCCGCACGCAATCTTCGACGGCCGTTAGCCGGCGATCTTTGGATCCGGCACTAAGCTTAAGCAACGACGATCTTCTTAGTACGCTTAAGCTCCTATGATCGTTCTGTGCGTGGGATGGTTTCCCGCGCGCGGTTCTCCGCACGCGATCGAAGACGGCCGTTCGTCCCCGATCTTCGGATTCGGCGCTGGGTGCGCGAGCGCTGACGATCTTCACAGTACGTGTGAACACCGAAGATCGTTCCGTTCGCGGGATGGTTTCCCGCGCGCGACCATTGAGGCTCACTCAATCATCTCACAGATCGTCCGCTCGCGATTGTCGTAGATCATTCGCGCGCGGGCACCGAGGTTCCCGCTCGTGATTGCCGACTAACTTCTCTCGCGCGCGAGCGCCGACGATCTTCGCTTACGTGTGAGCGTCGAAGATCGTCCGGACTCGAGCGAGTCTCCGACGATCGTCTTACATAGTTGGAGATCTTTCGCATGCGGGCACTATGGGTCCCCGCTATCTGTCTCCTACGGTTTTTCTCTCGCGCTAGCGCTGACGATCTTTGCACTCGTGGCACCGTAGATCGTCAGCGTTATTCCTCCGCGCGTGGGATGGTTTCCCACATGCAATTGCCGACGTCGCTAACACCGGCGATCTTTTTTCGCCGAGATCGTTCGCGCGTGGGATGGTTTCCCTCGCTCACGATCTTTCATGTGCAGGCTCCAGCAATCTTCATACGCGCGAAGACGCGGGGATCGTTCACGTGGTCGCCGATACGGAAGGGTCTCCAGGAGTTCTGCTACGCATTCACACGCTACCCAGATCTGTGCTTTTCGCGCGATTGTCA
The DNA here is from genome assembly GCF_036898095.1 of Palaemon carinicauda. Classification (NCBI taxonomy): domain Eukaryota; kingdom Metazoa; phylum Arthropoda; class Malacostraca; order Decapoda; family Palaemonidae; genus Palaemon; species Palaemon carinicauda. The sequence goes on from NC_090731.1 coordinate 90,615,284, forward strand.
GCGTGATCGGCGCACCATTCTCTGACACGACCGCGCCCTGTTTACATCAGGGCTTAGGGCGGTCAGGCCACCTCCGCGTTTCCCTTTGAGGAAAAATAACTGGAGATGCCCTGACCCGGATTAAGGGAAGCCAGGTTTTTACCCTTCAAACTGTCAGTTCTTGATCCTTCAAGTTGATCTCTTTCACTGTATTGGAATTTGTAGTCAGTTCTATTCAGACTTTTGTTTAGAGACGGTAATCCTTATTGTGCTTTCAATAGCGATGGCTTCTTCCTGTGCTGCTCTTGGTTGTATGAAAAAAATCAATTGCCTGCCTTTAGGCAAAAATCAGTAACAACAGTTGTGAGATTATCACAAGCTGTGTTCAATGTCATCCATAGACGGCTATAAAGGTCAACGACTTTACTGTAGTTCATTATTCCAAGGAGTTTGTAACTGATTCACCAATAAGTTGAGCAACAAGTTTAACATTATTTTTTTTTTTTTTTTTTTTTTTGATAAAACATCACAGGAAGGGACCATCGCTAATATAATAGCACAAGAAAATAGTTATCGGCTGTAAACAAAGGTCTGGGTAAAACAGACTAAGTACCAGTACGCTGTCTGGGGATTAACTTGGGATCGAGATTTGACAGTCTGAAGGGGTGAATCTGGCCAAACCCTGGCCTCACGGGTTCAGGAAAGAATTCTGAGTCAGGGCATCTCCAGTAGTATTAATCCTCCTAGGCGTTTCCCTACCCCGCAGCGTAGAGCAGCGCCCTCTCCGGAGGGGGGGTTAGGGTTCCGGACAGGTCAAAGGTGGCTTCTCTCTTCACTGCAGATTCTCTACGGGCGAACCCTCATGTGTCATCTTCCCAAGAGGATCGAACGATCTTCCACCCTCCAGAGGGACTCCCTGTCAGCGCGAGGATTGGTCTGCATCCCTGGTGGGATGTCGTCGTCAGAGCACTCAAGCAGGCGTTCAGCCTGAGCCTTCTGACTAGGGTCACTAATCAGTAGCAGCTTCCTCTCCCCCTGAAGGGGGTGAGAGGAATCCCTGGCATAGTATCTTTCACAAGGTCTATCCTGTCCCTTCGCGAGTCCTTACACAGGCGATGGGCCCTCCTTAGACTCCACCTCCCCTCCCCTGCGGATGAGCTTTGCCCATCCCCAGGAGGGTCGGATGGCCCGGTCCTCTCCCCCTTCACTTTAAGGGAGAATCCCCGCCTCTTCCTGAGGGTCCTATCGTGCGGAGGGGGCGAAGCCTTACATCCTTCATCGCTGGGGTCCTGTTCCCCTCCTAGGAGGGATCCTAAGGCCCTGTCTTCCGCAAGGACCTGACAGGATCCGGTTGGACCCTTGGGGCATGTCTATGAGTCTCCCCAGGGAGAGCCCCCGGGGATGGGAGACCATGCTGCCAGTCCATCAGGTGGAGGAGCTCCAGGGGTCGGAACTTGCGTTCTGGCAGGTTCTGGCCCTCAGGAGAAACCTCAAGGGGATCCCAGGTTTAGAGATTCCTCCACGGTAGGGAAGGATTCGGTCCTGGACCGAGTTCTACTCACCCAAGGCCTCCCTTCCGCCAGTGCAGCTTGCCCTGGTCTCAGGGAATGGAGAGCTTCAGAGACTAGGCCGAGGGCCAACTCTCCGAGCTCGTCTCCTTCCCTTCTCGACTCCGTACAGGGTTGTCAAACAGTCGCCGTTTCAGTATAGCGACAACAGACGCGGTTTGCTTTGCGGTGAGACCACAAGTCTTCATGGGTACACGGGTCTGGTTGGTAGGACTCGTACCCCCGGTCCTGGTTCACCCATCTTCAAGGAAGTACTTTGGAATCCGCCTGGAAGGCGGATATACCAGTTCAAGGGCTGTGCTTCGGCTTCTCCACGGCACCTCAACAGTTCTCCGATACTTCCTGGGTGGCTGGCCGATCTGGCAGACTTGAAGGCTTCCCTTCATCGTCATCGGGACAAGCTCTTCGGACTTTACCAAGTTCTAAAGATCATGGTGGTCCTCGAGGAGTCCTCCCCGCAGCCCTCTCAGTGTCTGGTATACCGAGCCTGGTCTTAGGCTCCTGTCTCCCGTAGCCTTCCCTTCAGACGTCAGGGTACCAAGGCAGAGGTAGGTCGTGAGACCTTTCCTCACACGGGAAGACCCTCCGACCCAAGGTTGTTACGTCTCACCTCCTGGGCCCGTCTGGTTTCCACGGTCGCCCCAGGTTGAGTTCTCTCCAGTGGCGACTCGGGGCGCGGGGGAGTCGGGGGCACGTCTCCCTAGACGCCAAAACCCCTAGGGGTCAACTGGTACAGACGAACCAATAGGGGTGGGAAGCTGTCGGGGGCCTACAAGAGGGAGTGGCCCTTCTCGTCCTTCCCCCTAACTTGATGCAGTTTTCGGACGCGTCAAAGAAAAGGGGGGGGTGCCCATGTTCTGATCCACGGGTCCTTGGGCCGGGGGTCAGAACCAGCAGAACCAGGAAGAACCTTCGCTAGTCCTACTAGAGGCAGAAACCGTATTTCTGGCTCTCCACTAGCTCCACCTGGCCTGGCAGACTACTCTGTGGTTATGAGGATCAACAACACCACAGTGAGGGTTTTCTGGCCCAGACAAGGAGGTACTTTTCGGTACAACCATCCCGTCCTGCGGTAGAGATATCGGGATGGTCCGCGTCCCCCTCAGTCTCCTTGGCAGCTCGCTTGATTCCAGGCAAAGGAATGGGCTCGCCGACAGTCTGAGTAGTTGTGTCACGGACACCACATTCCTAGTGGTCTTTGGATCCTTAAGTAGCCTACAAGTCCTGCCTCGCTGGGGCTCCCTCGGTGGATCGGTTCGCTACAGCACTGAGCTGCAAGCTCCCGCTGTACTGCTCCTCGGTCACGGATCCCAAGGCCCTCTGGTAGGAGGCCTTCCAGCAACGGTGGGACACCATCGATGTGTTGCCCCCGTAGCTTGCTCCTCTTTCCTCCGGGAGTCTATCCAGCTTCTCCTCGAAGAGAGAGGACTTTCGCAACAAGTGGCGAAAAGGAGCCCTGGATACCTGCGCAAGTCTTCCGCAGTAGTCTCCCAGGCGATAGCGCGAGGTTCTGTGGCCGGTGTCGGGGAGGGGGCATCCCTCCACACGATTCCACTTCCAGCAATGGCGGAGCCCCTAGTGGGATTGCGGGATAAATGTGCCTTTTCAGTTTCGACTGTGAAAGGCTATCCCTCAGCCGTGAGTCTTGCTTCCTGGCTCTAGGGACAAACATTTCTCCCCCCGCTGGAGCTCTCCTTTGCATGCGAGGCCCTGTCCTCTCCTACCCTCAGGCGAAGGTGAGACCTCCTCCTTGGAACGTGGTTCGAGTCCTCTAGTCTCAAAAGAGACCCCCCTGACGAACCACTACGTAGTCCCCAGACCACCACCTTTCAGGGTAGACAGTGTTCCTGCTAGCCTATCTTCAGCCAAGCGAGTCACATGGTCTCTCTTACGACTTCGCCCATTCAGGGGGTTAGGGGGAGACAACTTCAGGTTCGTCCCTGAGGTGTTGCCGAGACTCAGAATCCGGGAGTGCCGGACCCGCTTCGACTTCTTCCAGGGCTCGAGTCTCCGTCCTGTAGCAGATGACTCAGACCATCTCCTACCTTGCCGGTGGGGAGTCCGAGCTGGTGTCTTCAGAGAACAGCTGCAGTTCGTCTCCAGGTCCAAGTCTCGTTCGTGGATCCTGGGTAACGAGGAGAAGGGTCTCCAGGAGTACCATTTCAGCCTGGATTCGCAGGGTGCTACACCCTGCCTTGAATCCTGACCCTTCTCCATCGCATCGCCCTAAAGCCCATATTGTCAGGGGCTTAGATACGTCCCTGCCCTTCATGGAGCATCTTTCAGTGACGCAGGTCCTGCAAGCGGGGATGTTGAAGCCTCAGACCTTCTTCTCAGCCCCTTACCTGCAAGACATGACCCACAGGAGGCTCGATACGTTTCTATCGGCCCTGTGGTGGCTTCACAACAGCTGGTCTAAACCTCAGGCTCCTTGATGGACAAGTAGCAGAAGGTTGAGGGCATTATTACCTGGTGTTAGTCTGCATGATTGAAAAGATCTGTCTGGCCCTTATTCTTTTCTTCATCCTCTCGTCCCACGGAGAAAGCAGCATCCTGGGTTCTCTGCACAGCTGACCTCAAACCACTGCAGGTAAACCATGCTTCCTTGTGTTCCTAATATTATGTGTAATACTGTACTGTCATGTCCCCATACCCTGACGAGGTGGTATTGGGAAAGTCCTAGCCTGGATTCCCTTCTGAGGGACTCCAGGGCAACTGCCTGGGACAAGTCACTTTTCACCTTCGCACACACCTTATGTGGGCCGCGGCAGTTTCACAACCGCCAGCGAGGAGCTGGGATTCCCTATTGTTCGAGTACTTGATCACTCGAATATGGAATCCACGGGCAAGCCAAAGCCAGTATGGCCGGGACTTACCACCCTTCCTAAGGGTTAAGTCATCCCATGTAAATAGCGTGGTTTGTATTCAGTTACGGAACAAATGACAAATTCGTAGATAATTTGTATTTTTCCTAACGATACAAACCTAGCTATACTGTATACAGTTATGTGCCTGCCAGCCCTGTCCCCCAAGATAACTCCTACCTCTAAGTAAAGTGGAGTATTCTCCGGTGTATGTGAGGGAGAGGGGTAGCTAGCTACCCCTCCCTACCCCCCGCTAACTAGCGGTGGTGTAGGAAACCCTCGTTAAAACTTTATGGCTCGTCATCGGCTGCACCGAAATTATTACCCCATGTAAATAGCTAGGTTTGTATCGTAAGGAAAAATACAAATTATCTACGAATTTGTAATTTCTTCTCCTTAAGTAAAGAATTACATGTTTTTATTGTTAAGAGAAATACAGTTGTTTGGGCACCAAATAAAAACCTTTTAGCCCACTTTCTATGGAGATATATTTGACCAGAGCTGAAACTAGCCAAAAGACTTTTAGCGAGGTGTAATTACCCACAACTAGATAGCGTGGGTTATGACTGACCACCCCGCTCACACATGTACTAGCGAGAACAAGCCATTTTTTATTTTGGCTCGGTAGAAAACATAAGTTGCGTCTCTCTCTACCATTAATCTTGATAAACTGACCTTTGACGTGACGTTGTTTCTACTGGTTTAGCCTCTGTTGGAGGACGAACGAATAGAACGATGATCAATTGACCCTAGACTTCCCTTAGGTGTGGACACCATCGCTTCTAGCGAAGCAGCGGCGCTCTTCCCTGGTGGTAAGTGGCAACTCCTGCCTTCCTTGGGGCCTTCGGTGATCCCTGTTTAAGAAATGGCTTTTGAGAGTACTACAGTTAAAGGCAAAGCGGGAGTGCTCATGGCTTCTACAGGGGTTGACCACGGTGTTCTCCTCCAAATCTCCTGAGGTAATGCACCGATAGAGCTCTTGTGCTCTTAGCTGCAACTCTTTCTGCTTCTACTTGCCTTCGTTCCTACAACTCTGCCATAGGAATGAGAACAGTTGCAGACTGGTTCCCCATGGTGTTTTCCAGTTGGGGGGATCCCTCTGAGGTGAACCCCAAAACTAGCTTCAGTCACATTTCCCAGGTAGTGTTCAGTGCCAACCCTCAACTTGAGTGTTGATGGGAAGCAGAGGGCACTGCTTCGAGGTTGGTCTCCAGATGTTGGGCAACCATCCCGTTTGCGGGAAGGTCGTCCTTCGCCAACTGCAGGTATAGGGCAGCCTTCTCATTTGCGGAAAGGCTCTCTTCCCCTCCTATAAGTATTGGGTAACTCTCTTGTTTGTAGGAAAGGTGCCCTTCTTCAGTGTAGTCATTGCTGCAGTTAGTGATACCTGCTGACCGCTTGTGGTTGCTGCCTCTCCCATCGTGCCCCCAGGGCACATTGAGTCTCGTGACCCATTTCCTCTTTGGGATCATTGCCGTAGATGGTGATGTCTGTCATTTGCTTGAGGTCTCCACCTCTCCCATCTATGAGGCCTGTAGGCTATAACACTTTGGGATTATTAGTTCCTGCCCTTTTAGGCACAACAAAGTTCATGGAGATTTGTGAGGCCAGATCCTTCGGGACCTGCACTTCGGTTTCTACCTCTCTCAAGGTAGAGCCTGCTGTTCTACAAGTACAGCACTCCTTATTTGTCTCCTTGCAAACAAATACCTTCTCTAGTAGGAGGGCTTAAGGCTACTCGCCAACCCCCTGTTGGGGTTATGATGAGCATTCAGTTCTTTGCTTCAGTGCCTGTGTGCAAAGACCCTAGTCTTGCATTGAAGTCTTGCGCAGTGTTACACACCCATCCACTGAAAGCCAGTGAGGTGGGTGGGCGAGCCTCTCTACCTGACGAAGTTCTGCCATTGTATTCATAGCGAGCGCGCAGAGCTTCAGACCCTAGTCTCGCAGAGAAGTCATGTGCAATGCTGCGCACCCATCGAAGGAGCGCTAGTGATCTGCATGGGTGAGCTCCTCTGCCTGATGAAGGTCTGCAAGCAACCCAGGTTACACGTCATTGTATTCATATCAAACGTGCAGAGCTTCATAACCTAGTCTCGCAGAGAAGTCATATGCAGTGTTGCACACCCATCCACTGAGTGCTAGCGAGATGGGTGGGCGAGCTCCTCTGCCTTACAAAGGTCAGCAAGCAACCCAGGTTGCTTGCCATTGTACTCATAGGGAACGTGTACCCATAACTGATCGCCAGTTACTTGTACCCATCTTTACAAGGGCGAGTTAACACTTGTCTCGCCATCGTTCGCCAGTGTTTGCATCGCTAGCGCTCACCAGCATTCGCCTGGCTGATGCTAGCTAGCACTTGCCTCGCCAAATCACGAGTGTGCAAGGCCTTACTTGCCAACCTCCTCTGGGAACCTGCCAAGTGTTTTGTGTTCTTTGCAGGCTTAGATGAATAACTATTCGTTGTTGTCATGAGAGAGAACCCACCCAACGCTAATCGTTAGCTAGGTGGGCTGGTGAGTTCCCCTCTCTGATGATATCTACGAAACTATAAGTGGTCGCTAACACCCCCATAGTAAGGGGCTGATATGAACTGCTTTGGTTGCACATGCGCTTCCACCCATGATGCCAGACCTCATCAGGAAGGTAGAAACATGGGACTGTAAACGAGTCCCGTAAGACAAAAACCTCAGTGTTTACTACCGCAAATGTGGATCCCTGCAATCTCTGCCTTACTCCATCATGCCCTCAAGGCATAATGGTCTCGTAAGACATAACCCTTTAAGGTTATTGCTCTTTAAGCTTCTATTTTCTATGAAATAGCATCAGCTCAATCTTACGTTTATGTAAGATAGCAGACATGAATTTGCCTACACGTACGCTTGTCCTGCCCAGGGGCAGGCAACTGCTTACTACCGATAAAGGTTTGAGCACTTCGCTAGCCGCATGTACTCCTCGTAGGCGCACATATGCTCAGTCACTTGAACATGTCTACAAAGCTATAACTAGTCTACTATCATTCCTTTTTTAGCAATGATGTTGCACTTCGTCTTAGATACATTATTCCCACAAGCTACTCCACTAGCTACCACGGGGATGCTTGCACACGGAAACATGTTTATGAGCTTAGTCTCGTGCACGAATGCTTACCCTGAGTCAGGGTAATTGCGTTTTAACACTTCCGTACTGACAAAGACTGTTTACTTCCTCAGTTGCATGTGCTACCCACGCGGGCAAATGCACGCCTGTGAGGAGTGGCAAAAATTATGTAGTAGTTTGCTGACTATGATCAGATTTAGCACAGACTGCGTAGTGTCCGAATGTCAACCACACTTTAACGTTCACTACACAAAAAGATAAAACTGTGGAATACCCATAAATCTATGCAAAAAAAGAGTAAACAATCAAGGATAAACAGGAAACGGGGCAACACCTCTTGATTTTATACTGGGCAAGGGGACCCAGCTAGAACTGTAGTTTCTTAATATATTTCTAGAGGAATGCCATCTCACTTCTTACTGGCATACATGGAGTCCAATATAAATAGCGGCAGCTATATTTCAAGTTATTTGAACATTACAAACATTAGGAGTGAAAAAAAAATTATATTAAAACACAAAACATCAGACTAGAACATGGACCATCTTAAATGAGAAGAGGATTGACAAAAACTATTTTTTTTTGTTAAAAATTGAAGAACGAAGAAAGATACAACATGAAAATGTAGGTCTACAAAACCAGGAGGGACACAAATATCTTCATACAGAACCTCCTAGGAATCCATCCTCTAAATATTTGATCTACATATATGTAAGGGAGTAGTAAAAAATAGAGGGTTGGGCATGAATGTAAAAAGAGTTCTATATGAGAAAGTGATTGTACCAACTGTGATGTATGGATCGGAGTTGTGGGGAATGAAAGTGACGGAGAGACAGAAATTGAATGTGTTTGAGATGAAGTGTCTAAGGAGTATGGCTGGTGTATCTCGAGTAGATAGGGTTAGGAACGAAGTGGTGAGAGTGAGAACGGGTGTAAGAAATGAGTTAGCAGCTAGAGTGGATATGTATGTGTTGAGGTGGTTTGGCCATGTTGAGAGAATGGAAAATGGCTGTCTGCTAAAGAAGGTGATAAATGCAAGAGTTGATGGGAGAAGTACAAGAGGAAGGCCAAGGTTTGGGTGGATGGATGGAGTGAAGAAAGCTCTGGGTGATAGGAGGATAGATGTGAGAGAGGCAAGAGAGCGTGCTGGAAATAGGAATGAATGGCGAGCGATTGTGACGCAGTTCCGGTAGGCCCTGCTGCTTCCTCCGATGCCTTAAATGACCGCGGAGGTAGCAGCAGTAGGGGATTCAGCATTATGAAGCTTCATCTGTGGTGGAAATGTGGGAGGTTGGGCTGTGGCACCCTAGCAGTACCAGCTGAACTCGGTTGAGTCCCTTGTTAGGCTGGAGGAACGTAGAGAGTAGAGGTCCCCTTTTTTGTTTTGTTTCATTTGTTGATGTCGGCTACCCCCCAAAATTTGGGGGAAGTGCCTTGGTATATTTATGTATGTATTTAAAGACCAACATAACAGTGTATATATCTGAGCCAAAGTCAAATATAATTTCAGTGGTTGCTTCCGCTAGGATCAAAGGGACTACAAGACAAGGCTACACATTCAACCCATCTCCACACTCTCACCCCCACATCAGAAAGACAAAAAAACAAACATGCAGTATATCAAGAAAAGGCTCATTATCCTCAGTGCCACATCCAAAAGGGACGCCCAAATATCACATACAGTATAGTAACTTCTTGAAAGCCATGCTACAGAAGTCTACATATTATAGTGCCTTAATGAATGCAACAGTGTGTATGTTGCTGTTGCCTGGGTGGTCCAATGATCTCACCAAGCAACACCACCGCTACATTAAATTTCCAGACACAAAAGTTACCAGCAGCCAATCTTGGAAGTTAGGATTAAGACAAAGCCTTTTCGGTCAAGGCCAACATAGTCAAGACAAAGCTCCAAGTTTATGACATTAGAAAATTTCAAGCTCAATGGAGAACCCACCACGTTGCGGTTCACGATCTACCCAGTGTTTGAACAGATCCTGAACAAAAATCTCCGGCTACCTATTCAACTGTAGTTTTTTCTTTCACTAAAGTGTCCACTGCACTAATATCCTAAGAATCCCCCATAGTAAAAACTCTAAAACGTCTGAAATCTCTACATCACGTCCTCTCAAGTTTCACTTATTGTCAGTACTGTACATAGGATCAACAAACACCTTTTCTTCACTTTTAAATCCCTTTGTTGCAGTCCAGTATTCCACATGCCCCACAGGTTGAGGACATGTACAAATTAGGCTCCTCTACTGCGTGACTGCAATTCTAGCTGGCATCTCCAAGCCCTTCAGGAAGTAGGGCGTGCTGCTAAAAAAAGAATATAATGAGACAATGTTAAGGGACCAAAGTATAAAAAATTAACAAAGACATAAAACTATATAAATGAAAAAAAAAATAGGAATACAGAAATTTGAAATAGTTTTCATTTTTCATATCTATAGATATTTCTTTTTTTCTCATTCCCCTCCACTAGATCTTTGGTCCATCTCAACATTGTCTCACAACTAGCAGCAATGCCCTACACCAACTTCATACATTTATAGTGAATATATAATATATAATAAAAAAAAACTACAATAGAAAGGTAGGATGATCAACTAAAAGAAATTTAATTCATCATCCATCCCTTCATCCACTTATCCAATTATACATAATACATTAGGTACATCATTTAACAGTTTCATGATATAACAAAATGCGATTGGAATAGACGACAAACTATTAGATACAATGGAGATACAGTAATTGAAATACTAAATATTAGATTATCACCCTTCCCTTCCATCAATGCTCCAATAAGGGATTTTGACGAAGGAAAAATCTATTTCTGGGTGAGGAACCTGTGTCACTCCATGAAATGCTCCTTAAAGCACCATTTCAAAGGTATAAATACTGCTAAATATACCAGAGAAGAAAGTTCCATGGAATGCTAGGAATATATCCAGCTCGCTCACCCCTAAAGGGTGTCGGTATTAAAACTGGGGCGAGTGATACCACTACCAGAGATCCTTCTCCAATTAGACCTCTCCTTCCTCAAAATCCCCCGTTACTACGAGGTGTCGCTCACTACGGCTACTGCCCCCCCACCCCCACCACTACCTATCCTTCTCCCATCATTCCTATTAGCACCCCAAGCTTGGGCCAGCCTAGGGTGTGGAAAAAGGAGGGAGGGTTCACTGGGCGACACAGGTTCCTCGCCCAGAAATAGATTTTTCCTTCGTCAAAATCCCTTTTCTGGGCTCAACCTGTGTTGCTCCGTGAAATAGTAACAGAGAATTGGTCCCATAAGCTTGGAAATACACAAAAAGTTAATGAACTGAATTAAAAATAGAGTAATTCAATTAAGCGTGTTTTACTAAAATCTTTGATACAGTATACCAATCTCTTAATTACAACCAAAATCAAGGTTAAGGTTAAGGTAGGGGGGAAAGGGAAGGCAGGTGCTGCCCAGCTCCTTATTAGGAGACAAGGCGCTAAGAAGGAAAATATATACGAAGATAGGACCCTGTTATAATGGTTGTGTTAAATCTGGAGGAAACCACTATATCTTTTTAATCTTGGCCATGCGGTACACATTCTGGCTTGGTTCTGTTAATAAAATACAGAATCTATTGTCTGATTCCTTTCAGGGAAATGGTTCCTCCATCCTTTCTTATATACAAATGTCCCGAAGGTCTATTTAAATAGTTTTCCAGAGTGATAAATGGGCACAGAGATAGATTCTGTGGAATTGGGACAATCTTCCACGGGGACCATCTATTCTGTGGACCCTCATTCTTTTCTAAGAATTTTCCATTTAGAGAGAATAAAATTCCACCAGAAAATAGAAATCAAAATGATTTGGTTCTCTAGATAATGCTGAGAGTTCAGATAATCTGGCTCCTGAGGCTAAACTTATCAAAAATAACGTCTTCCTAAGAAGTGCTATATAAGTGTATGAGTCAATATCAGAGACAGAATCTAGATCAAGGACATCATCTAAAACCCATGAAACTGCGTGAGGGCGAGTTACTGGTTTTAGTCTAGTACAGGCTCACGGAACACAAAAAATACGAATCTGAAAGATTAAAATTGAACCTGATCTGAAATATTTTCTTTAAAGCAGATTTAACCATAGTAATAGTATTATTGGCTAGACCTTTTTCCAAGAAGGTTCTGAAAAAAGTAACTGCCAGATTCGTAGTCAGCGTCCGAACCTCTGAGTCTTCCAGAAATTGGCTAACTTCCTTACATCAAAATCATTTTCCCGAAGGGTAGAATCTCATACCCCTGACACTAGGGACAATGTGTTAAAAGGGTCAATCTCAGCATCTCTTTGTGCTGCAAATCTCAGAGAGTCCATAAAGTGAAGGCTCTCTGAATCCGTGAGGAAGCAGACACACTGTGAGATAGTACCATCCGTGCTAACTTGGTTCGGGAATCCGCCGAGATCGGAGTCCTAGTTCCATCAAGATAGGGAACCAGTTGCATTGGTCAATTGAGGGCTACGAGGGCAATCCGACCTTTGAAAGTCCTGAGCATGTCCAGGACTTTCAATAGCATGGTTAAAGGTGGAATCGGGTAAACCCTCCGTCAGTTGTTCCAATCTATGGACATGCCATCTGAGACATAGGCCAGAGAGTCCAGGTTGGGGGCCACATGACATTGGGGCTTGTGATTGGATTCTGTGGCAAATAGGTCTCCTTGGGGACCCGGAACCTGTTGGCAGGTCCAGTTAAATGACTTTTTGGCCAAGGACCATTCCGACTCCCGCGGAGGTGTCCTTGGTAGAACATTATCCACAATTCTTACTCCCGCCAGGTGAACAGATGACAGGTGGCAAAGGTTCCCTGTTGCCATTGAAAAGATAGCTATCATCACTTAATTTACGTGACTTGATTTGGGACCTCCCCTGTTAATGCAGTGGACTATCACTTGGCTGTCTAAAATTAGACTATGTTGTTTCTGTGACAGGGAAAGACCTATTAAAGTCAAGAACATTTCCTTGACTTCTAAGATATTGATGTTGTCGGAGTGCCACTGTCCACAACCCCTGGACCTATTCGTATTGGGAATAGCCTCCTTAAACGCTTAGGGAGTCATCTAAATGGACCACCAAAGTTGTCGCTGGGAATCGTAAAGGTACCGATTTTGCTAGGTTTTTGACCTTCGTCCATAGTTGAAGTTTTTTCCCCTATTGTAGGTGGAAGCCGAGAAATTTTGACTCGATATTTCTCGTTCTCTTGGACTGCCAAACTCGATTGATATCTTCTATATTGACTCTCAATAATGTGTCTGTTACTGAGGGAAACTGGAGTAAACCTAGGACTCTTTCTTGGTTTCTCCTGATTGTTAGTTTGTCCTTGAGAGATCCTCTTGTGTTTCTTACTATCTCCATCCACTTCTGTGGTGGAATCGACCGCTTGTGTGTGGTCAGTATCCATTAAAGACCTAACCACTGGAAGCACGTTGCTGGAGAAAGACGGAACTTTTTAAAATTTATTTGGAAATCTAAGTATTCCAGAAATTTTATTACTTTGCCCGATGCCTTGTGGCATTCCTTGACGCTGTTGACCCAGATAAACCAACCGTCTAGGTAGGCCACTAACTATATTCCTTGAGTCCTCATCTCTTGGACTACTGTCTCCTCCAACTTAATCAATAACTTGGTCGCTATGTTGAGTCAGAATGGTATCACCCTGAGGGTGTAAGCCTGTTTCCCTAGCTTGAATCCTAGGAAAGGACGAAAAAGCCTTGCTATCAGAACATGAAAATAAACCCTTGTAAGATCTATAGAGGTGGTGACTGCTCCACGGGGACAAAAGGTCCTCACCTGTGAGACGGTCAGCATATGAAACTAGTCGCATTGAAAATATGTATTCAAAAAGGACAGATCTAGGTTACTCTTCGTTTGTCCGAGTTTTTCTTAGGCACTCTGAACAAACGTGCTTGAAATTCTCAAGCATAATACCTCTTTTATTGCTTTCCTCAAAAGATCTCCTGTGTAGTGTTAAGTCTGCCGTAGGAATCTGATAAAAACTGGTTGGTGGAAAGGGCTGATTTCAACCACCCCACCTCAGATCTTTCATTACGACGTTGTATGCCAATTGCTGAACGCCCAACGGCTCCGAAAGAGGTACAGCCTTCCTTCTACCTGGGGAGTACTCTATGTAGGAAGACTCCCCTAGCTCTACTAGCTCTCGCATGCGTATTATATCCGTGAAACACTCCCTGTGTTTCGAAGGAAGGATGATACGCCAGAGACGCAATAAATGGAGTAGTGGCGGTTGACTTCCATATCCATATACCAAAGGCACTTCCCCCAATTTTGGGGGGTAGCCGACATCAACAAGAACAAAACAAAAAAGGGGACCTCTACTCTCTATGTTCCTCCAGCCTAACCAGGGACTCAGCCGAGTTCAGCTGGTACTGCTAGGGTGCCACAGCCCAACCTCCCACATTTCCACCACAGATGAAGCTTCATACTGCTGAGTCCCCTACTGCTGCTACCTCCGCGGTCATCTAAGGCACCGGAGGCAGCAGCAGGGCCTACCGGAACTGCGTCACAATCGCTCGCCATTCATTCCTATTTCTAGCACGCTCTCTTGCCTCTCTTACATCTATCCTCCTATCACCCAGAGCTTTCTTCACACCATCCATCCACCCAAACCTTGGCCTTCCTCTTGTACTTCTCCCATCAACTCTTGCATTTATCACCTTCTTTAGCAGACAGCCATTCTCCATTCTCTCAACATGGCCAAACCACCTCAACACATTCATATCCACTCTAGCCGCTAACTCATTTCTCACACTCGTTCTCACCCTCACCACCTCGTTCCTGACCCTATCTACTCGAGATACACCAGTCATACTCCTCAGACACTTCATCTCAAACACATTCAATTTCTGTCTCTCCATCACTTTCATTCCCCACAACTCCGATCCATACATCACAGTTGGTACAATCACTTTCTCATATAGAACTCTCTTTACATTCATGCCCAACCCTCTATTTTTTACTACTCCCTTAACTGCCCCCAACACTTTGCAACCTTCATTGACTCTCTGACGTACATCTGCTTCCACTCCACCATTTGCTGCAACAACAGACCCCAAGTACTTAAACTGATCCACCTCCTCAAGTAACTCTCCATTCAACATGACATTCAACCTTGCACCACCTTCCCTTCTCGTACATCTCATAACCTTACTCTTACCCACATTAACTCTCAACTTCCTTCTCTCACACACCCTTCCAAATTCTGTCACTAGTCGGTCAAGCTTCTCTTCTGTGTCTGCTACCAGTACAGTATCATCCGCAAACAACAACTGATTTACCTCCCATTCATGATCATTCTCGTCTACCAGTTTTAATCCTCGTCCAAGCACTCGAGCATTCACCTCTCTCACCACTCCATCAACATACAAGTTAAACAACCACGGCGACATCACACATCCCTGTCTCAGCCCCAATCTCACCGGAAACCAGTCGCTCACTTCATTTCCTATTCTAACACATGCTTTACTACCTTTGTAGAAACTTTTCACTGCTTGCAACAACCTTCCACCAACTCCATATAACCTCATCACATTCCACATTGCTTCCCTATCAACTCTATCATATGCTTTCTCCAGATCCATAAACGCAACATACACCTCCTTACCTTTTGCTAAATATTTCTCGCATATCTGCCTAACTGTAAAAATCTGATTCATACAACCCCTACCTCTTCTAAAACCACCCTGTACTTCCCAGATTGCATTCTCTGTTTTATCCTTAATCCTATTAATCAGTACTCTACCATACACTTTTCCAACTACACTCAACAAACTAATACCTCTGGAATTACAACACTCAGGCACATCTCCCTTACCCTTATATAGTGGTACAATACATGCACAGACCCAATCTACTGGTACCATTGACAACACAAAACACACATTAAACAATCTCACCAACCATTCAATTACAGTCACACCCCCTTCCTTCAACATCTCAGCTTTCACACCATCCATACCAGATGCTTTTCCTACTCTCGTTTCATCTAGTGCTCTCCTCACTTCCTCTATTGTAATCTCTCTCTCATTCTCATCTCCCATCACTGGCACCTCAACACCTGGAACAGCAATTATCTCTGCCTCCCTATCATCCTCAACATTCAGCAAACTTTCAAAATATTCCGCCCACCTTTTCCTTGCCTCCTCTCCTTTTAACAACCTTCCATTTCCATCTTTCACTGTCTCTTCAATTCTTGTGCCGGCCTTTCTTACTCTCTTCACTTCTTTCCAAAACTTCTTCTTATTCTCTTCATATGACTGACCCAGTCCCTGACCCCACCTAAGATCAGCTGCCCTCTTTGCCTCACGTACCTTGCGCTTTACTTCCACCTTTTTCTCTCTATATTTTTCATACTTCTCTATACTATTACTCTGCAGCCATTCTTCAAAAGCCCCCTTTTTCTCTTCCACTTTTACCTTCACTCCTTCATTCCACCATTCACTGCCCTTCCTCATGCTGCCTCCAACAACCTTCTTGCCACATACATCACTTGCAATCCCAACAAAATTTTCTTTTGCTAACTTCCACTCCTCCTCTAAATTACCAGTTTCTCTTACTCTCACCTCATCATATGCCATTTTCAACCTTTCCTGATATTTACTTTTTACCCCAGGTTTTATTAGCTCTTCAACCCTCACTAGCTCCCTTTTACATCCACCTACTCTATTCCCCCACTCTTTTGCTACAACCAATTTTCCTTCCACCAAAAAATGATCAGACATACCGTTAGCCATACCCCTAAACACGTGCACGTCTTTCAATCTTCCAAACATTCTTCTAGTTATCAACACATAATCCATTAATGCCCTTTCTACTACTCTTCCATTTGCCACTCTTACCCATGTATACTTATTTTTATCTTTCTTCTTAAAAAAGCTAGCACTTATTACCATCTCTTGTTCAACACACATATCTACCAGTCTCTCACCACTCTCATTTTCACCTGGTACGCCATACTTTCCAATGACACCTTCTACCTCTCCAGCACCCACTCTAGTATTTAAGTCACCCATAACAACTACATAATTCCTTCTACCCAGTCCTTCTACACACCTAGTTAATTCATTCCAAAACTCATTCCGCTCTTCTTCACTTTTCTCACTACCTAGCCCATACGCACTGACAAACGCCCAACATTCCCTACCCAACCTAACCCTTACCCACATTAACCTAGATGATATCTCCTTCCATTCCACTACTTTACCTGTCATCCATTCACTCAGCAATAAAGCCACACCCTCTCTCGCTCTTCCCCTTTCAATCTCAGACACTCTACCAGACATTTCACCAAACATCACTTCACCCTTTCCTTTCATCTTTGTCTCACACAAAGCCAATACATCCATCCTTCTACTTCTAAACATACTTCCAATCTCACATCTTTTACTCTCTATCGTACTACATCCACGCACATTCAAACACCCCAAAACTAGAGTGCGGGGAGCAGTCACTCTCCCCCCAGCTCCATCTCTTTGTTGCTGTCTCACAGGATACTTTTACAGGAGAGGGGGTTCCCAGCCCCCTCGTCCCGTCCCTTTTAGTCGCCTCTTACGACACGCAGGGATAACGTTGGCGCTATTCTAATTGTTTTATGCCCCCGCGGCCACAGGGGGCGGTTGACTTACCCACATATATTGATTTTGTGGCTGGGTTCTTGAGGTGGAAGGCTGGCTCACCTGGGATACTGGCATTGCCTGTAGCACATCCTGAGCCTGTGGCCTGTGAAGGACTGAAACTTCCTTGGTCATCTCCTGCCTCGTGATTGCGGTCCGGTGTGCTCGAATTTTCTTTTTGGAATTGGACCCCACTGGACTCTGAGGCTTTGGTTGACTCCAGTTGCTTCTCCGAGGGCGCTATTTACCACGTCCTTCGGGAAGAAGTCCGCTCCCCAGATAGAGGCCTTAAGTAACCTGTTAGGCTCATGCCTAAAGGAGTCCTCAAGTAAGACAAGCTTCCGGCAAGGGTGACGGACCCCTGCAAAGTCATATGTATCACACTGTAGTGCGTGAGGCAAAGACTTTGTCAGGATCTGAAAAAGTGGCTCCTCTCGTAGACTAACAAAGTCATCTCCGTCATCGTGGCTGAGTTGATAGATCTACCAAGCCTGGTTCTTGCACCCCTGGAAGTCCGGGGAGGCATTCACTAAACTGTGTGGTGGCACAGTCCTAGTACAGTACAATGACCCTGCCGTGAAAGTAGCTGGTGCATGGACATAATTTACTTTACATCACAGTTAATATTACAGGCAACATTACAGCATTACAGGCATACAGTCATGAAACTATCCAGGAAAAAGAAAACTGACATTCATTGTAGTCCAAAAATAAATTTTAAAGAATACAAAACTCATTGATTTTGGACTAATACAGTGCAATTAAAATTTACTAAATCTAATATAACTTTGTCACTGTCATGGAAAATTTACAAGTACAGTTAACTCCCCGGTAACTCGAGTTCTGTTAACTCAATTTCGAAGTTACTCAAGTTCAGATTTATTGAGATATATTCTGTTAGAGAGAGAGAGAGAGAGAGAGAGAGAAAGAGAGAGAGAGAGAGAGAGAGAGAGAGAGAGAGAGAGAGAGAGAGAGAGAGAGAGAGAGAGAGAGAGAGATAGGTAGGTAGGTAGGTAGGTAGGTAGGTAGGTAGGTAGGTAGGTAGGTAGGTAGGTATTTAAGCTTGCAAACAAATAAATCTTAGTTTTTAATGTAGTACCAAAAAAAAAAAGTTAATCTAATTTTAGGAGTAAATGTACATCCATGCTTGTAAATGTAGATGTTTACAATTTAGCATTTGTTCCGTAACTGACATACAAACCACGCTATTTAATAGGGGATATTACTTTCGGCGTAGCTGAAATGACAAGCCATTAGAATTTTAAGCAGGGTTTACTACCCCACCCCTAGTTAGAGGGGGGTAGGGAGGGTAGCCTGCTACTCCCCCCCTCACACACACCTGTGCTTGAGCTCACTTTGCTCTCGGCTCGGGTGGTAGTCGGACGTGTCCGCTCTCACCCTCGCCATTTAATGCTTTTTGCTTTTGCTTTCTCTTTTACAGGTGCGTCTGAAGTTGGCCTCTACGATCATGCGAAAGTGTCCTGGATTATCCGACCGCCCTTGTGGCACGTTTATGCCGGTGGTCGATACGGACCCTCACACCCTTTGTCCTTATTGCAGGGGCCAGCGGTGTGATAAAGATAATAAGTGTGGTGAGTGTAGGGAGTGGTCTACCTCCCAGTGGGAGAGGTTGAGAGGTTTTCTCGGCGACGGAAGAAGAAGTTCAGACGGGATATTTTCCTTCGAAGGTTTCTTTGAAAGGAGAAACCCCAAGTACTCTTTGCCCAAACCTCCTCCGAAGCTCCCGCTCGATCGGTTTCTTCCGAGAAACCGTCAAGTGGAAGCGTAGGGCATGGTTCTGTTGACTGATTTCGGGGTTCGGGAGAGGGAGTTGCCTCCCGTAGCGAGGCAGCTCCCTCCTCCTCCCCCAGGTGAGGATTTAAATCTTGATTTATGCATTAATGATTTATTTCAGCTTTGGTCTTCCTTGGGGCTCCAGGGTTCGCCCTCCAAGGAAGCCTTGTTTGACATGATCCAGTTGGGGGCCGCTGTCAAACAATCGCCGACTTTAGCAGAGGTTGATCCTCTGTATATCGTTGATGTTGGGTGGGGGGCAGAGGCTTCCGGTGTGATATCTCAAACCTCTGCTCCTGATCAACTTGTTGTTGCTGAAGGCTTAGTTTCTCCCTCTGCTCATTCTTCGAGGGAAGAACTAAGTCCAACGGTCTCTCCTGCCAGTGATTCTCCCCCTCGGGGGAGTTCACTTATAGAGACTCCTCTTCGGAGGACTGCTGATGGTCAGCATGCTGGTCCCACGGCCCCTAGAGGGCGCAAAAGGCGTAAAGCCCGCCTTCCTTTTCGCCGGAGAGGTCTTCCTTCGCCTAACAAGGGTGTGAGGAGGCGCCTCTTTGGTTCATCGTCTCCGCAGTCCGCCGCAGAGGAACCTCGCCATCGTGCTCCGACTCTCCCAGCTACAACCCTGGACCTCTCCGCAGATCGTTCGCGATCTCCTTCGGTGGAAGGTCGTCCTTACAAAGGACATGTCGACCTTCCACCCGCCAGACCTGCTGACCTGCCGTTGCCGTTCCTGGCGGCTGACGCGCTGTGGGCGCCAACGCATCCTGTTGTCAGGCAACGGCCCCTTCGGGGCAAAAAGGGCGTATGAGCAAATTTGCACATACTTCCCTTAAGCGCCAGGGTTCACCTGCGCGCCAACGCTCACCTGCGCGCCAACGCTCACCTGCGCGCCAACGCTTACCTGCTCGCAAGCGCTCGTCGCTGGATGTTCCTGCTATAGCGCGCACATTGTTGGATGTTCCTGATAAAGCACGCCAGCGCTCTCCTCAGCGTTCATCGTTGGATGTTCCTGATAAAGCGCGTCAGCGCTCACCTGCGCGTCAGCGCTCTCCTGCGCGCCAACACTCACCTGCGCGCCAGCACTCTCCTGATCGCCAGCACGCTACTGCGAGCCATCGTTCTCCTGCACGCCGGCGCTCACCAAAGCGCCAGCGCTCTCCGTGCCAACGATCTCTTGCGCGCCCACGATCTTCGGATCTGGGCGCAGTAGGGAAGATATTTTCTTCTACGTACTCATCAGCGCTCGCCAGCGCGCCGTCACTCTCCACCTGCGCGCCATCCCTCGCCAGCACATCTTCGCGCGCAGTCTGCGACTCGCGCCCACGAGGTTGTGCACGCACGCAGTCTCCGATTCACGCCCACAAGGTTGTGCGCCCACGAAGTTGCGCGCCCACGAGGTTGCGTGCCCACGCCCATCTCCAAAGCCTGATGAGCGATCTTATGCGCATCCACGCGCAAGGGATGTGTCTCTTGCGGGCGCGCCCCCAACGGTATCTTTGCCCGCACGGGCTCTCAGGCGGATCCTGCGGCGCGCGAACATTCACCTTCGCGTGCGCGAGCGCGCAATCTTCCATCGATGCACCCTCTGATGTCTCCATCACGCGCCATCGCTCCGCGCGCGAACAGTCACCCGCGCGTGACCCCGGGCATTTCCCATCGCGCGAGCGCCAGCGCGATCAGCAACCACCCACGCGCGTTGCTCCAGGACAACGCGCGCCTAGGTCATCATCCACCCCCCCTGGGCCACAAATCTTTGGCAGCTTCTATTCCCCTGAAGAGGAAGAGAGGAGTTTTGAACGTGGTAACTTCTCCAAGGGTAAAGCTGACTCCGCGTAAGTCCTTGAGGAAGGCCTCCCCACCCCCCCAGACGATCTCTTCATCCCCTTCGGACGAAGAATTCCCGTCCTCAGGGGAGTCACTGAGGTGAGACGTTCCCCCATCGCATCAATGGGGGAAACCCCACCTCTTGCTGAAACGTCTTCTCGGGTAGGGGTGAAGAAGAGCCTCCCACCGTCGCTTTTGGAGTCCTGCATCCCTCCCAGGAGGGAGTCGAAGGACTCTAAAACTGTACCTAAATCGTCATCAAAGCCTATACCGGAGCCAGCCAAGCCCTCGGAAAACGTCCACGAGTCCCCCCAAGAAGAGACTTTGGGGACAGGAGACTTTGCTGCTAGCCCTTCAGGAGGAGAGCTGCAGGAGTCAGAACACGCGTTCTGGCAGATTCTATCCCTTATGAGGAATCTCAATGGGTTTGCGGACTCCAAGATTCCTCCTCGTGAGGGCAAGGACACGGTTTTGGACCGAGTTTTTGGGACTCAAAAACCCTCTAGGGCCAGTGTGGCTTTGCCCTACTCTCAGGGGGTTAAGAGTGCCAGGGCCAAGATCGAGGTCCAGCTCTCCAAGCTTGCCTCCTCCAGCAGATCCAGCGCCGGCAACAAGCTCCTCCCACCTCCTCGCGTCCATCAGAGGAGGTACTTCGACATCGTTGAGGAGCCTTGTTTAGCTCTTCCACTTCACCATTCGTTGGAAGAGCTCACCAGGGGAGTCCCTCTCGAGACTCTCCAACCGGCAGGTTTCATTCTCGGAGATCCTTAGCCAGGAGAAGGTGGCGAAGTGTGCCATGCAGGCCACTTAGTGGCTGGATATCTGGCTAGGGACACCAGGCATCCTGTTACGTTTAGAGGATTTGTCCAAAGAAAGTACCAGGAAGGCTATGGAGACCTTTTTACTCTCGGGCACTCGCACGATCGAGTTTCTAGCCTACCAAGTCTCGAACTTGTGGGCTAATACCATCTTGAAATGTCGAGATGCGGTGTCCGAGAGGTTCCATACAAAGGTCCCCAGTACCGAGGTCAGCAGGCTCAGGCATTCTTCCGTTATGGGGAAGAATTTGTTTGAGCCTAAGGATGTGGAGCAGGCTGTTGAGAGGTGGAGGAAGTCCAACCAGGACTCTCTCCTACATAGAGCTCTAACATCGAAGCCCTATAAACCTCCAGCACCCCAGCAACCACGTCCTACCAAGACTACGAAACCGGCAGCTGCAGCGAAGACGACAGTGTCTAAGCCCCTTCCTGTCAAGGACAAGAAAGGCAAAAAGTCCTCCAGTGGAGGGAAAAATCCTAGAGGGAGCAGCCGAGGCTGCAAACGCTAGGATTGGCAGTCCCCCTGCATGTCCACCAGTGGGGGGATGCCTACAAAGTTGCGCGAACAGGTGGCAGCAACTCGGGGCCGATTCCTGGACGATTTCCGTAATCAGTCAGGGATATCGCGTCCTGTTCACAACATCTTTACCTCCCCTGACAGCGGATCCAGTGTCGTTGAGCTCCCTTGCTATGGGATCGGCAAGGGGGCAGGCCCTTCGGGCAGAAGTCCAGACCATGTTGAAGAAGGGCGCTCTCCAAGAGGTCCTCGACGGATCTCCAGGCTTCTTCAGTTGACTTTCTTGTAAAGAAGGCGTCTGGAGGCTGGAGACCAGTCATCGACCTCTCAGCTCTGAACAAGTTTGTCAAGCAAACTCCGCTCAGCATGGAGACGGCAGACACAGTCAGACTTACAGTAAGACCCCAAGACTTCATGTGTACACTGGATCTGAAGGACGCGTACTTCCAGATCCGAGTCCATCCGTCTTCAAGGAAGTACTTAAGATTCAGCCTAGACAACAAGGTTTACCAGTTCAAGGTGCTGTGTTTCGGTCTCTCCACAGCACCACAGGTATTCACCAGTGTTCACCCTAATATCGTCGTGGGCACACAGGATCGGCATCCGTCTCCTCCGTTATTTGGACGACTGGCTGATCCTAACAGACTCGGAGTCATCACTTCTTCAACACCGAGACAAACTTCTGGGACTTTGCCAGGATCTGGGGATCGTGGTAAATCTCGAGAAGTCCTCTCTGCTTCCCACTTAAAGACTGGTATATCTAGGCATGATCATAGACACCAATCTCCACAAAGCCTTCCCATCAGACGACAGGATAGCAAGGCTGAGGAGGGTCGCAAGCCCTTTCCTCAGACGAGAAGAACTCCCAGCCCAATCGTGGTTACGTCTCCTCGGTCACCTCTCATCTTTGGCTCGTCTAATTCCTAAAGGTCACCTCAGGATGATATCCCTCCAGTGGCGACTCGAATCCCGGTGGAATCAAGGTTCCGATTCTCCAGACATCTTGATCCCTATGGGACCTGCGGAACGGACGGACCTTCAGTGGTGGGTGACAGACGAGAACTTACGAAAAGGAGTGGATCTTCTCATCCTCCCCCCGGACTTGATGCTGTTTTCGGACGCCTCAAAGAAAGGGTGGGGGCCCAGGTTCTGCACCACAGGACCTTAGGCCTGTGGTCAGAATCAGAAAAGTGCCTCCACATAAATCTGCTAGAGATGAAGGCCGTCTTCCTGGCCCTTCAACAGTTCCAACAATACCTGGCGGGTCACTCTGTGGTGGTGATGAGCGACAACATCACAGTAGTGGCTTACATCAACAAGCAAGGAGGTACCTTTCGAAGCAGCTATCCCATCTCACAGTAGAGATGCTGAGATGAACCGAAGTCCATTCAATTCTACTATCGGCACGTTTCATTCCAGGCAAGAAGAATGTGCTCGCCGACAGTCTGAGCAGAGCGTCTCAGATAGTGAGTACCGAGTGGTCTTTGGATCATCTAGTAGCCAACAAAGTCCTGACTTTGTGGGGTTTCCCCACTGTGGATCTGTTCTCGACAGCGTTGAACTTAAAGCTGCCGCTGTACTGCTCCCCAGTCCCAGATCCCAAGCCTCTCTGGCAAGACGCCTTCCAACAACGGTGGGACAACATCGACGTGTACGCCTTTCCCCCATTCTGTCTGATGAGGAGGGTACTCAACAAGACCAGAATATCGGTCAATCTATCAATGACCGTTATAGCTCCGCTATGGCATCACGCGGAATGGTTTCCGGACCTTCTGCAACTCCTAACGGAACTTCCGAGGGAACTCCCTCCACGACACGAGCTACTCAGATAACCACTTGCCAACATCTTCCACAAAGCCATAGCTTCGCTACGACTTCACGCCTGGAGACTATCCAGCATCTCCTTGCTGAGAGAGGATTTTCGCAACAAGTTGCGATCAGGATGTCTGGACATCTGCGAAAGTCATCCGCATCTGTCTACCAGGCAAAGTGGAAAGTCTTCTTTGGTTGGTGTCGTGGAAGTGGTATCTCTCTACTTGTATGCCACTATTCCCGCAATAGCGGAGTTTCACGTGTATATGCGGGAAGAAATGTGCCTTTCAGTCTCGGCGGTGAAAGGCTATCGCTCAGCCTTAAGTCTAGCCTTCAGCCTCAAAGGAATGGACATTTCTTCCTCGCTGGAACTTTTCCTACTCATACGAAGTTATGAACTTACCTGCCCTCAGTCGGAAGTGAGACCTCCTCCATGGAACGTGGTTCGAGTTCTCAGGTCTCTTAAGAGACCTCCCTATGAACCATTACGCCAGGCTTCAGATCGCCACCTAACTTGGAAGACGGTGTTCCTACTAGCTTTGGCTTCGGCCTAGCGAGTCAGTGAACTTCATGGTTTCTCATATGACATCGCCCATTCAAGGGGATGGGGGGAGGTAACATTCAAATTCGTCCCTGAGTTTATTGCTAAGACTCAGAATCCGGGGGTGCCGGACCCTCGGTTCGACTCCTTCCAGATTTCGAGTCTTCGTTCTGTAACAGATGACCCAGACCATCTCCTACTGTGCCCAGTAAGGCGTCCGAGGCTATATCTCAAAAGAACAGCTGCAGTCCGCCCTCAAGTGCAGGCATTGTTTGTGAGCACTGGAAGGACTAAGAGGAGGGTCACCAAGAATACCATCTCGGCATGGATTCGGAAGGTGATCCATCTGTCCCTGAATCCAGACCCTCCTCCGTTACGTCGACCTAGAGCACATGATGTCAGGGGCGTAGCTACGTCCTTGGCCTTCAAGAAGAACTTCTCAGTGACGCAGGTTCTTCAAGCGGGGGTGTGGAAGCGTCAGACAACCTTCACAGCCCACTACCTGCAAGACGTGACACACAGGAGGCTTGATACGTTTTCTATCGGCCCTGTGGTGGCTGCACAACAGCTGGTTTAAACCTTAGGCTCCTTAATGGACAAGTAGCAGCAGGTTGAGGGCATTGTTACCCAGTCTTAGTCTGCATGAATGAAAAGATATGTCAGGCCCTTATTCTTTTCTTCATCCTCTCCTCTCTTGGGGAAAGCAGCATCCTGGGTTCTCTGCACAGCTGACCTCAAACCACTGCAGGTAAACCATGTTTCCCTGTGTTCCTAGTATTAAGCTAATACAGTAATACCTCTACATACGATCTTAATTCGTTCCAGAAACTGCTTCGTATGTTAAAACGATCATATGTTGGAGCAAATATTCCCATAAGAATACATGGTAATTGATTTAATTCGTTCCTCAGCCTAAAAACCCATAATAAATCCTTAATAAATGGCTACACATAATTACACAATACATTAATACAATGTCTGTATAATAAATACATATTACAAACCAAAAAAAAGAATAATAATAATGAAATAATAAATAAAAAACGGGTTGTAATGTAACACTTTACCTTAGCGACAGGCCAGCGCAGGTGTAGGGACTTCTACGCAGAAGGAGACGGAAGATCAGCGAGGAGGTAGGGACGGTGACTTTGTACGATAACGTGTACGATAACTTACACTAACTTACACTACTATGTGAACTTTAACTTAACTTATCTTATTTTTTTTTTCATTTTTAAGATTTTAGATTTTTTTTCACATTTTTCTTTTCTTATTTTTAGTTTTCATCACTTTCACTCGATTCGGTCTTCCTTTTCTTTGCTTCACTTTCTTCTTTTCATCATGATCACTAGACCGTTTTAGTAGAGATTTTTTTAAATATTTAACTTAGCCGGTGAATATATAGCTGCAACTCTGTTGCTCGACAGACAAAAAACTGTACAAAAAAACTCGCCAGCGATCGCTATACAGGTTGCGGGTGTGCCCATCAGCGCCAGCTGTCGGCCAGATACCAAGCTCCATGTAAACAAAGACTCAATTTTCTCTCTGTCGACGTGTCGACAAGACGTACTTTACTCGCTGTTGAAACCTGGAGTTTTTCCCATCATCTTTGGTGAAGTACTATATTCTGGTTTGAGCTTTCGCAGTGCAGGTGTTTTTCTTCATCTTAAATCTTGAACTCGTTTTGGATAGATTTAATTTTTGGTGACAAAGAGAGTATGGACTTTCTTTGACTCTTAAATGGCCGACCCTTCCCTTAGACGGAAGTGTGTTTAAGCTTTTAGTAATTATCTTATCACGTTATAAATTAATTATAGATTTTCCTCTATATATTTTATATCTCTCCGCCTTTATTAGGCCTCTTCGATTAACTTTCCATTTATAAACATAAAAAATAAATTTTAATGTTTTGTTTATATGCGACCTTTCCTGAGAGTAGGCGGTCCTAACTTGGAAACCGAAGTTAAACAACGTTGAGCCCTTTGCAATCGTAAATAGCTTTTAAAGAGCTAATGATTTAAAACCTTTTAAATGAATATTTTTAATAAATATTTTATGAAAGAATTTCTTTGAATAGTCTTCGTACTGTTTTCAAAGATGAACTAACGTTTAGTTTATTTATACTACGCAGTTTGCGCTCTATCGTTACGATAGAGAGAGAGAGTATCACGGTTTCACTTTGCAGAAAGAGTAAATCGATTCTGACGTTTTGTTCATTCTTCTTTCAAAGCTTAAATGTTTTAAATTCTATTTTAAAGGAACTTTTTAATTGAAAAACCTTTCAGTTTTTTCCTTTGGTCAAATAACATGTTTTTTTTGACGAAATGTAATTGGGCTCTTCTTCTAGGTGCGAAATCAAGAGAGAAAGAGAGAGAGAGATAGAGACGGAGGGAGAGAGAGGAGAGAAAACGTTCCGTTCAAGCGGGTAACGTTGTTCTCGAGTTACTCTCGTCCCTAGTCTCTGTACGGGGAGAAAGGATAAAACGTTTTTAGTTTTTTATTCTCGTCCCCAGGCTATGTGCGGTGAGAGATCGAAAACGTAGTTTTGAATGAACTAGTGTTTAGTCTCTTCCCCAGCCACTGAATTTTTTATCTTAAAATATGTTTTCTGTTTTTTGCTGGTATTAATGAGCTTGCATTATACGCCTGATTTCGCAATTACTACCTTTTGATGAGGGTAGAATTGCGTGTTTCAGGTAGAAATCAGTAAAAGTTTCTATTTCAGTGAAATAAGTGCAAAACAGAAAATCGAAGTGATAAAGTGATATTGCGCAAAGTGTTACAGTGTTGCGTCCGAGGGTTCGTCTGTTCGTGCCTGTCGTTCACCTAGTCCGGGACCTCTTGCAAGCTCCCAACCCAGGGGAGAAGTAATGTCGAACGACTTATGGGTTCGAGAGGCCTTAATCAACGAACAGACGTTTCCCTCTATGGTATCGGGTGTATCTTACCAAGATCTCCCCTACCATAAGGCGAGAGAGACGTTTTTTCTCCTCGTCATCCGAAGGCTTTTCGCATAAGAAACCCGTAACAAGGTTTCGAAGCCCTTAAGCGAAAGTCAGTCCTTTCAGGACAGGTCCAGCGTCCTGGTTACAGCCATTAGGACAGCTCTGACCCTATGCAGTCATCGGAAAACTGCTCGCCGCCTAACAAAAGCGTAACACAGACTCCGAGAGTCTTTTTTGTTGGCAAAGTGTTGCGGTCACAGACGTTACCCTCGTCTCTTACCACAACCATTTCCGTTGATCCTTAATGGGTTGTACGGCAAGACATGCAGAATATGCTTGCCTCCCTTATGGAAGACTATTCTGCTGATTAGTCCGTTGAGTCTAGCCGTTTATCTCATCGATATCCTGGCTTTCAGCCAACCTAACGTTCCTTTGTGCTTCCTGTTGACGTTGGCGTAGCTAAATCACGTTAGTCAGGTTGTTTAGAACCACACTTGATGCGGTCTCGTGTGGATTTTCAGCCACATTTGGACGTTAGGCCACTTGCTGATGCTCCTGTTGATGTTCAGGACGTTCGCTAACAATCGGAGTTGACTTGTTTTGACGCTGTGCGTCAACCTCCGCATTCTAGAGTTGTTTTGACTGCTCAGTCTAGGCAGTCAAAGCAGTCTCGAGTGGACGCTGTGCGTCCTCACGCACCTGTTGTTGTTGACAGTTCAGTTGTTGACAGTTCACAGACTGTCAAGCAGTTACATGACGTTGCGTCCTGGTCCGCTACTATTGCACCAGCGACAACATCACAGTAGTGGCTTACATCAACAAGCAAGGAGGTACCTTTCGAAGCAGCTATCCCATCTCACAGTAGAGATGCTGAGATGAACCGAAGTCCATTCAATTCTACTATCGGCACGTTTCATTCCAGGCAAGAAGAATGTGCTCGCCGACAGTCTGAGCAGAGCGTCTCAGATAGTGAGTACCGAGTGGTCTTTGGATCATCTAGTAGCCAACAAAGTCCTGACTTTGTGGGGTTTCCCCACTGTGGATCTGTTCTCGACAGCGTTGAACTTAAAGCTGCCGCTGTACTGCTCCCCAGTCCCAGATCCCAAGCCTCTCTGGCAAGACGCCTTCCAACAACGGTGGGACAACATCGACGTGTACGCCTTTCCCCCATTCTGTCTGATGAGGAGGGTACTCAACAAGACCAGAATATCGGTCAATCTATCAATGACCGTTATAGCTCCGCTATGGCATCACGCGGAATGGTTTCCGGACCTTCTGCAACTCCTAACGGAACTTCCGAGGGAACTCCCTCCACGACACGAGCTACTCAGATAACCACTTGCCAACATCTTCCACAAAGCCATAGCTTCGCTACGACTTCACGCCTGGAGACTATCCAGCATCTCCTTGCTGAGAGAGGATTTTCGCAACAAGTTGCGATCAGGATGTCTGGACATCTGCGAAAGTCATCCGCATCTGTCTACCAGGCAAAGTGGAAAGTCTTCTTTGGTTGGTGTCGTGGAAGTGGTATCTCTCTACTTGTATGCCACTATTCCCGCAATAGCGGAGTTTCACGTGTATTTGCGGGAAGAAATGTGCCTTTCAGTCTCGGCGGTGAAAGGCTATCGCTCAGCCTTAAGTCTAGCCTTCAGCCTCAAAGGAATGGACATTTCTTCCTCGCTGGAACTTTTCCTACTCATACGAAGTTATGAACTTACCTGCCCTCAGTCGGAAGTGAGACCTCCTCCATGGAACGTGGTTCGAGTTCTCAGGTCTCTTAAGAGACCTCCCTATGAACCATTACGCCAGGCTTCAGATCGCCACCTAACTTGGAAGACGGTGTTCCTACTAGCTTTGGCTTCGGCCTAGCGAGTCAGTGAACTTCATGGTTTCTCATATGACATCGCCCATTCAAGGGGATGGGGGGAGGTAACATTCAAATTCGTCCCTGAGTTTATTGCTAAGACTCAGAATCCGGGGGTGCCGGACCCTCGGTTCGACTCCTTCCAGATTTCGAGTCTTCGTTCTGTAACAGATGACCCAGACCATCTCCTACTGTGCCCAGTAAGGCGTCCGAGGCTATATCTCAAAAGAACAGCTGCAGTCCGCCCTCAAGTGCAGGCATTGTTTGTGAGCACTGGAAGGACTAAGAGGAGGGTCACCAAGAATACCATCTCGGCATGGATTCGGAAGGTGATCCATCTGTCCCTGAATCCAGACCCTCCTCCGTTACGTCGACCTAGAGCACATGATGTCAGGGGCGTAGCTACGTCCTTGGCCTTCAAGAAGAACTTCTCAGTGACGCAGGTTCTTCAAGCGGGGGTGTGGAAGCGTCAGACAACCTTCACAGCCCACTACCTGCAAGACGTGACACACAGGAGGCTTGATACGTTTTCTATCGGCCCTGTGGTGGCTGCACAACAGCTGGTTTAAACCTTAGGCTCCTTAATGGACAAGTAGCAGCAGGTTGAGGGCATTGTTACCCAGTCTTAGTCTGCATGAATGAAAAGATATGTCAGGCCCTTATTCTTTTCTTCATCCTCTCCTCTCTTGGGGAAAGCAGCATCCTGGGTTCTCTGCACAGCTGACCTCAAACCACTGCAGGTAAACCATGTTTCCCTGTGTTCCTAGTATTAAGCTAATACAGTAATACCTCTACATACGATCTTAATTCGTTCCAGAAACTGCTTCGTATGTTAAAACGATCATATGTTGGAGCAAATATTCCCATAAGAATACATGGTAATTGATTTAATTCGTTCCTCAGCCTAAAAACCCATAATAAATCCTTAATAAATGGCTACACATAATTACACAATACATTAATACAATGTCTGTATAATAAATACATATTACAAACCAAAAAAAAGAATAATAATAATGAAATAATAAATAAAAAACGGGTTGTAATGTAACACTTTACCTTAGCGACAGGCCAGCGCAGGTGTAGGGACTTCTACGCAGAAGGAGACGGAAGATCAGCGAGGAGGTAGGGACGGTGACTTTGTACGATAACGTGTACGATAACTTACACTAACTTACACTACTATGTGAACTTTAACTTAACTTATCTTATTTTTTTTTTCATTTTTAAGATTTTAGATTTTTTTCACATTTTTCTTTTCTTATTTTTAGTTTTCATCACTTTCACTCGATTCGGTCTTCCTTTTCTTTGCTTCACTTTCTTCTTTTCATCATGATCACTAGACCGTTTTAGTAGAGATTTTTTTAAATATTTAACTTAGCCGGTGAATATATAGCTGCAACTCTGTTGCTCGACAGACAAAAAACTGTACAAAAAAACTCGCCAGCGATCGCTATACAGGTTGCGGGTGTGCCCATCAGCGCCAGCTGTCGGCCAGATACCAAGCTCCATGTAAACAAAGACTCAATTTTCTCTCTGTCGACGTGTCGACAAGACGTACTTTACTCGCTGTTGAAACCTGGAGTTTTTCCCATCATCTTTGGTGAAGTACTATATTCTGGTTTGAGCTTTCGCAGTGCAGGTGTTTTTCTTCATCTTAAATCTTGAACTCGTTTTGGATAGA
This sequence comes from Palaemon carinicauda, assembly GCF_036898095.1. Classification (NCBI taxonomy): domain Eukaryota; kingdom Metazoa; phylum Arthropoda; class Malacostraca; order Decapoda; family Palaemonidae; genus Palaemon; species Palaemon carinicauda. The sequence goes on from NC_090731.1 coordinate 90,646,256, forward strand.
TTTAATTTTTGGTGACAAAGAGAGTATGGACTTTCTTTGACTCTTAAATGGCCGACCCTTCCCTTAGACGGAAGTGTGTTTAAGCTTTTAGTAATTATCTTATCACGTTATAAATTAATTATAGATTTTCCTCTATATATTTTATATCTCTCCGCCTTTATTAGGCCTCTTCGATTAACTTTCCATTTATAAACATAAAAAATAAATTTTAATGTTTTGTTTATATGCGACCTTTCCTGAGAGTAGGCGGTCCTAACTTGGAAACCGAAGTTAAACAACGTTGAGCCCTTTGCAATCGTAAATAGCTTTTAAAGAGCTAATGATTTAAAACCTTTTAAATGAATATTTTTAATAAATATTTTATGAAAGAATTTCTTTGAATAGTCTTCGTACTGTTTTCAAAGATGAACTAACGTTTAGTTTATTTATACTACGCAGTTTGCGCTCTATCGTTACGATAGAGAGAGAGAGTATCACGGTTTCACTTTGCAGAAAGAGTAAATCGATTCTGACGTTTTGTTCATTCTTCTTTCAAAGCTTAAATGTTTTAAATTCTATTTTAAAGGAACTTTTTAATTGAAAAACCTTTCAGTTTTTTCCTTTGGTCAAATAACATGTTTTTTTTGACGAAATGTAATTGGGCTCTTCTTCTAGGTGCGAAATCAAGAGAGAAAGAGAGAGAGAGATAGAGACGGAGGGAGAGAGAGGAGAGAAAACGTTCCGTTCAAGCGGGTAACGTTGTTCTCGAGTTACTCTCGTCCCTAGTCTCTGTACGGGGAGAAAGGATAAAACGTTTTTAGTTTTTTATTCTCGTCCCCAGGCTATGTGCGGTGAGAGATCGAAAACGTAGTTTTGAATGAACTAGTGTTTAGTCTCTTCCCCAGCCACTGAATTTTTTATCTTAAAATATGTTTTCTGTTTTTTGCTGGTATTAATGAGCTTGCATTATACGCCTGATTTCGCAATTACTACCTTTTGATGAGGGTAGAATTGCGTGTTTCAGGTAGAAATCAGTAAAAGTTTCTATTTCAGTGAAATAAGTGCAAAACAGAAAATCGAAGTGATAAAGTGATATTGTGCAAAGTGTTACAGTGTTGCGTCCGAGGGTTCGTCTGTTCGTGCCTGTCGTTCACCTAGTCCGGGACCTCTTGCAAGCTCCCAACCCAGGGGAGAAGTAATGTCGAACGACTTATGGGTTCGAGAGGCCTTAATCAACGAACAGACGTTTCCCTCTATGGTATCGGGTGTATCTTACCAAGATCTCCCCTACCATAAGGCGAGAGAGACGTTTTTTCTCCTCGTCATCCGAAGGCTTTTCGCATAAGAAACCCGTAACAAGGTTTCGAAGCCCTTAAGCGAAAGTCAGTCCTTTCAGGACAGGTCCAGCGTCCTGGTTACAGCCATTAGGACAGCTCTGACCCTATGCAGTCATCGGAAAACTGCTCGCCGCCTAACAAAAGCGTAACACAGACTCCGAGAGTCTTTTTTGTTGGCAAAGTGTTGCGGTCACAGACGTTACCCTCGTCTCTTACCACAACCATTTCCGTTGATCCTTAATGGGTTGTACGGCAAGACATGCAGAATATGCTTGCCTCCCTTATGGAAGACTATTCTGCTGATTAGTCCGTTGAGTCTAGCCGTTTATCTCATCGATATCCTGGCTTTCAGCCAACCTAACGTTCCTTTGTGCTTCCTGTTGACGTTGGCGTAGCTAAATCACGTTAGTCAGGTTGTTTAGAACCACACTTGATGCGGTCTCGTGTGGATTTTCAGCCACATTTGGACGTTAGGCCACTTGCTGATGCTCCTGTTGACGTTCAGGACGTTCGCTAACAATCGGAGTTGACTTGTTTTGACGCTGTGCGTCAACCTCCGCATTCTAGAGTTGTTTTGACTGCTCAGTCTAGGCAGTCAAAGCAGTCTCGAGTGGACGCTGTGCGTCCTCACGCACCTGTTGTTGTTGACAGTTCAGTTGTTGACAGTTCACAGACTGTCAAGCAGTTACATGACGTTGCGTCCTGGTCCGCTACTATTGCACCAGTGCATGTGGACTCTGCTTGTAAAGAAAGTATTGCCACCACGGTAGGTCTCTCCCTTGCTTGAGACTCGGCTTTTATCGGACAAGGTTCCTGTAGATGAGGAAGTTGCTGTTCCCCCTCCTACTGATATTCCCTTGAGGACTCTGTCAGACGGAGAGGAGCCTAAAGCTGCTTAGCACTCTATGGACTTTAATTAAATCATGATGATTTATTTTAAGGATCTTTGTCCGGATCTTTTTGTAACTGCTGCTCCTCGTTCGCCTAAACGTCAGAGCTTACACTAGGCCTAGCTACTTCGAAGCCGTTGTTTATAAGCTAGTGCTCTCTCGCTCTCCTAGAGAGCTTTACGTTTGCTAGGCGACTGGTTTATCACCAGGAGGAGTTTGGGGGATACAGCCTTTGCTTTCCCTTCTTTTAAACTGGCTTATAGAGCGAGAGTCTGATATGACACGAGAGAAGTTCTCGGCTTGGGAGTTCATGCCTCTGCCCAGATAGACTTCTCAAATCTCGTAGACTCTCCCTGGCGCCTGGCCAGGAGACGCTCCAAGTTTTTTACAGGTCAACTTCACAGCTGTTTTCGAGCCTTTGAAGTTTTGCTGTACAATTATGTCATGCATAAACAAGGCTTTCAGGGATGGAAAGCGGTACCGCCTCAGTCGCTAACCCCGTCTGTTGCCGCACCTGCTCCCGTAGACCCTAAATGGGCTTTGCTGCAAGACATGCAGTCCAAGCTTGCGTCCTTGATAGTGGACTTTAATGCGGAGAAGGTTGCTGCCGAACCTTCTGGCCAACAACCTTCCAACCGGTCGGTTGTGCGTCCTGTTGACGCTGAGGTAACCTACTTGCGTCTACCAGTTGAGGTGGTTCCTCCACCGATGCGACCCAGTGTGGTTTGCCAGCCGCACGTTGACGTTAAGCGACGCTCGGAGGTGGTTGTTGACGTTCAGGACGTTCAACAACCAGCAGAGGTGACTTGTTTTGACGCGGTGCGTCAACCTCAGCAACCCGGTATGGTGTTGACTGCACAACCCAGACGGTCTAGACATTCTCGGGTGGACGCTGTGCTTCCTCGCGCACCCATGGTTGTTGACAGTTCACAGACTGTGCAGCAGTTCCATGACGTTGCGTCCGGCTCCGTCACGCATGCACCAGTGCGACCGGACTCAGCGAGCCAGACGTTGCCCACTACGTTGCCGTTTCCTCATCAGTTTTCGGATGAGGAACTATCTGATGAGGACGTTGCTGAACAACAAGACGATCAGCCCCCAGAATAGATCAAGCCCTGCTATCCATCCAGAAGATGCTGAAGAAGGAACGCTGCTCAGTCAGGCTGTGGATGAGTCTGGTGGAGACGCTGTCATCCCTGGAACAGTTTGTATCACTAGGAAGACTACAACTCCGTCCTCTTCAATACCATCTGGCTTTTCACTGGAAAAAGGACAAGACGCTAGAAGCGGTCTCGATCCCGATTTCCGGAAAGATAAAGTCTTGTCTGACTTGGTGGAAGGATAATATCAACCTAAGAGAGGGTCTTCCCCTGGCTGTTCAGACTCCCCACCACGTTCTCTTCTCGGACGCATCGGACTTGGGCTGGGGCGCGACACTGGACGGTCGGGAATGCTCAGGACTGTGGAACTTGAGTCAGAGGAGCATGCATATCAACTGCAAGAAGCTGTTGGCAGTTCATCTGGCCTTGAAAAGCTTCGAGTATCTCCTTCGAGGCAAAGTGGTGGAAGTAAACTCGGACAACACCACGGCCTTGGCGTACATCTCCAAACAAGGAGGTACCCACTCACTGACGTTGTACGAGATCGCAAGGGACCTGCTCATCTGGTCAAAAGGTCAAGACATCTCCCTAGTAACGAGGTTCATCCAAGGCAACTTGAATGTCATAGCAGATTGTCTCAGTCGGAAAGGGCAAGTAATTCCAACAGAATGGACCCTCCACAAGGATGTGTGCAAGAGACTTTGGGCCACTTGGGGCCAACCAACCATAGATCTCTTTGCAACCTCGCTGACCAAGAGGCTTCCAATCTATTGCTCCCCAGTCCCGGACCCAGCAGCAATACATATAGATGCCTTCCTCCTAGATTGGTCACATCTGGATCTCTACGCATTCCCACCGTTCAAGATTGTCAACAAGGTACTGCAGAAGTTCGCCTCTCACGAAGGGACAAGGTTGACGTTAGTTGCTCCCCTCTGGCCCGCGAGAGAATGGTTCACCGAGGTACTTCGATGGCTAGTAGACGTTCCCAGAAGTCTTCCTCTAAGGGTGGACCTTCTACGTCAGCCTCACGTAAAGAAGGTACACCAAAACCTCCTCGCTCTTCGTCTGACTGCCTTCAGACTATCGAAAGACTCTCGAGAGCTAGAGGCTTTTCGAAGGAGGCAGCCAGTGCGATTGCTAGAGCAAGGAGAGCGTCCACCATTAGAGTCTACCAGTCGAAGTGGGAAGTCTTCCGAGACTGGTGCAAGTCAGTTTCTGTATCCTCGACCAGTACCTCTGTAGCTCAAATAGCTGATTTTCTCTTATACCTGAGAAAAGGACGATCCCTTTCAGCTCCCACTATCAAGGGCTACAGAAGCATGTTGGCATCAGTCTTCCGGCATAGAGGCTTAGATCTTTCCAACAATAAAGATCTTCAAGACCTCCTTAAGTCTTTTGAGACCACCAAGGAGCGTCGTTTGGCTACCCCTGGATGGAATTTAGACGTGGTGCTAAGATTCCTCATGTCAGACAGGTTTGAGCCGTTACAATCAGCCTCCCTGAAAGATCTCACTCTAAAGACTCTTTTCCTGGTATTCTTAGCCTCGGCTAAAAGAGTCAGTGAGATTCATGCCTTCAGCAAGAACATCGGATTTTCGTCAGAAAAAGCCACCTGTTCGCTGCAACTTGGTTTTCTAGCCAAAAATGAGCTGCCTTCTCGGCCTTGGCTTAAATCTTTCGATATTCCCAGCTTATCGGAGATCGTAGGCAATGAACTAGAAAGAGTCTTATGCCCTGTTAGAGCTCTTAAGTTCTATTTAAAGCGTACCAAACCTTTACGAGGCCAATCTGAAGCTTTATGGTGTTCAGTTAAGAAACCATCTTTGCCTATGTCAAAGAATGCTTTATCATACTTTATCAGATTGTTAATACGAGAAGCTCATTCACATCTGAGTGAGGAAGACCAAGCTTTGCTTAAGGTGAAGACGCACGAAGTTAGAGCTGTAGCAACTTCCGTGGCCTTTAAGCAAAATAGATCTCTGCGAAGTATAATGGACGCAACCTATTGGAGAAGCAAGTCAGTGTTCGCGTCTTTTTATCTAAAGGATGTCCAGTCTCTTTACGAGAACTGCTACACACTGGGACCATTCGTAGCAGCGAGTGCAGTAGTGGGTGAGGGCTCAACCACTACAATTCCCTAATTCCATATCCTTTTAATCTGTCTCTTGAAATGTTTTTAATATTGTTTTTATGGGTTGTCCAGAAGGCTAAGAAGCCTTTCGCATCCTGGTTGATTTGCGGGTGGTCAAAGTCATTTCTTGAGAGCGCCCAGATTAGGGGTTTGATGAGGTCCTGTTGTATGGGTTGCAGCCCTTGATACTTCAGCTCCTAGGGGTCTATCAGCATCCTAAGAGGATCGCGAGGCTCCGTAAGGAAGACGTACTTATAAGGCAGAGTAATCGTACAAGTCGACTTCCTTACCAGGTACCTATTTATTTTGTTTTTGTTATTTTGATAACTTCTAAAATGAAATAAAAACTCTTAGCTCATAAAATGTAAACATATTTTACTGGTCTCTACCCACCATCCTGGGTGTGAATCAGCTATATATTCACCGGCTAAGTTAAATATTTAAAAATGATATTTTAATTATAAAATAAATTTCTGAATATACTTACCCGGTGAATATATAAATTAAATGACCCTCCCTTCCTCCCCAATAGAGACGCAGTGGGACGAGGAGAAAATTGAGTCTTTGTTTACATGGAGCTTGGTATCTGGCCGACAGCTGGCGCTGATGGGCACACCCGCAACCTGTATAGCGATCGCTGGCGAGTTTTTTTGTACAGTTTTTTGTCTGTCGAGCAACAGAGTTGCAGCTATATATTCACCGGGTAAGTATATTCAAAAATTTATTTTATAATTAAAATATCATTTTAAAGAAACTATCGAGTGAAAGTTGCTTTGTACAGCTTTTAAGGATTTTTCTAAAATGCATTAAGCAAACATCATCGAACTGCGCAACAACACGGCAAACCTGAAGTTTCTGTGGGTGATGCTTGTCGATGAAATCAACAACGTGTTGATGATATGCTTACATCTGTTTTATTTCCGCCATACCTAAGATTTCACCTACCTCCTCGATCTCCTCCGAATCACTCAACTGCGCTTGGAACTCATCATGCTGCATGGCTTGCAGCTCCTTGAGTTCCTCGGTGATGAGCTCTTCGTGATGCTCATCGACGAGTTCGATGATGTCATCTTCATCCACCTCCAGACCCATGGACTTGCCAAGGGATACAATCTCTTCGACGTCTTCCTCGGCGGCAAGCACAGGTTCATTCTTGGGGCCAAAACCTTCAAAATCTCTGGGAGCAACAGCATCAGGCCAAAGCGTCTTCCAAGTGGAATTCAGGGTCCGACGAGTTACTCCCTCCCAAGCCTGATCAATGATCTTTAAGCAGTGCACGATATTGAAGTGGCTCCTCCAAAATTCACGCAAAGTTAAGTTGGTGCTTTGCGTGACATTAAAGCACTGCTTAAATAAGTGCTTGGTGTACAGCTTCTTAAAATTAGAGATGACTTGCTGGTCCATGGGCTGGAGGATAGGGGTGGTATTCGGTGGAAGATACAACACCTTGATGAATTTGTATTCGTCGATGATATTATCTTCGAGTCCGGGGGGGTTAGCGGGTGCATTGTCCAAACAAAGCAAGCACTTCAAAGGCAAATTCCTTTCCTGAAGATACTTCTTGACAGCAGGGCCGAAAACTACGTTTACCCATTCCACAAAGATAGGCCTAGTAACCCAAGCCTTAGAATTAGAACGCCATAGAATATGTAGCAGGTCTTTATTAATTCTATGTGCTTTAAATACCCTAGGGTTTTCGGAATGGTAAACTAACAGAGGCTTAATTTTGCAGTCCCCGCTGGCGTTGGCACAAAGCGCAAGAGTCAACCGATCCTTCATTGGCTTATGTCCAGGCATTTTCTTCTCTTCGGCGGTAATGTACGTTCGACTAGGCATCTTTTTCCAAAACAGACCGGTTTTATCACAGTTGAAAACCTGCTGCTCTACGTAACCTTCCTCCGCGACGATGCTTTTGAACTTTTTAACAAAGTCTTTAGCAGCCTTAGTGTCCGAACTCGAAGCTTCTCCATGACGAACAACTGAATGAATCCCGGTCCGTTTCCTAAATTTCTCGAACCAACCTTGAGACGCCTTGAATTCCTCCGTCGTAGGATCGGCTTAACTCTGCCCCGCGTCACCCCGAGAGCGCGCCGCCTTCAAGTCACTGTAGATAGCGCTGGCCTTCTCACAAATGATCGTTTCCGTGATCGTATCGCCAATAATCTCCTTGTCTTTGATGCATATTAACAAAAGTCGTTCCATCTCTTCAAGGGTAGGGCTACGACGTTTAGAAATAATCGTGATCCCCTTCGAAGGTTTCTCTGATTTAATGGCTGACTTCTGTTTTATGATCGTCGAGATTGTCGACATATTCCGGCCATATTGTTTAGCCAGATCGCTAACACGTACACCTTGCTCATGGTTTTTTATGATTTCCTGCTTCAATTCTAATGAAAGCATAGACTTCCTCTTTTTCTCACCACTGCTACTACTTCCTGAACCGAAACTAAGCTTTTTAGGACCCATGATTATGGAACACAGAAAACAACACGTGAAAAGGCAAGATAAAAAACTGTTAAAATTGAGCGAATAGAGGACAACCATATGATGCGCACGGGATGAGAGGACTGATCAAGGTGACGTTCGATTGGCGTCCCTCCGATGTGCTGCCGTCTAGCGGCGTCAACAACAAACCACAGTACACTGCACGCTTTCGAGAAAATTCCACGAGTAAGCGTATTGTTTACGTCGTATGTTGGAGCAACACTTCGTATGTTGAGACAGAAATTTGGTCGAATTTTACTTCGCATGTTGGAAAATTCGTATGTTGGGACAATCGTATGTAGAGGTTCCACTGTACTGTCACATCCCCATACCCTGACGAGGTGGTATTGGGAGAGTCCTAGCCTAGAGTTTCTATCTAAAGAACTACAGGTCAACTTCCTAGGACGAGTCACACTTTATTCCTTCACACACAGCTTACGTAGGCCGCTTCCCGGGTCTAGCGAGGGCAGGGACTCCTTATTGTTGAGTGCTGACACACTCAGATATTGAGTCCCCAGGCAAAGCCAAAAGCCAGTACTGGCCGGGACTGTCCACCCTTCCTAATGGGTGAGTCACCCCTGTTAAATAGAGTGGTTTGTATGTCAGTTACGGAGCAAATGACAAATTCGGAGGTAATTTGTATTTTATTTTTCCTAACTATACAAACCTTAGCTATTTAATCAAACTTGCCCGCCAGCCCTATCCCCCTTGAAGTCCTACCGCTAAGCAAAGTGAGCTCAAGCACAGGGGGATGGGGGGGGGGGGGGGGGGCGGTTAGCAGGCTACCCTCCCTTAGCGGTGGGGTAGTAAACCCTCGTTAAAATTCTAATGGCTCATCATTTCAGCTATGCTGAAAGTAATAACCCCTATTAAATAGCTAAGGTTTGTATAATTAGGAAAAATACAAATTACCTCCGAATTTGTCATGTTTACAGTATATTGCGGTTCTTTATTTGTGAATGTGGTTTGCTATTAGTATTAAATAGAAAGATTTTGTAAGGTTGTATAACAAATAAGGTTATAAAAATTATATTGCGATGATATAAGATAAAATTAATTGTTACATTTACTAATATTTTTGGGCTCAAGCCATGGCGTCCTGATGGAAGGTTCCTGTTTGGTAGCTTCCTTGGGTATAAGACTACTAAGATATTCCCAGAGAATTTAACCACAGGTTATCACAGAATTCTAACTTCTGGAGCGAGTATCTCAAAGGTTTCCCTTTAAGACATCGTAATACAACAGGGGACACGCATGTCTGAACGTGCCACATAGCTATCTTCACCCCGAACAGAGTTAATGCTTCGGTGTGTAAGGGCTGAGAATAGCTGGGAGCCGTTCCACAGCTAATCTCACTCGTGGCTACTACTGATACTCGAGACGTAAACAAACGGACGCCATTGCTCTGATGACGTCACGCCCGTCTTTATCCTTTGTTTAGTAGCTGCCCTACTTAGACGGATTTTCCCTTGTGTTATCTTTATCGCTTTGCATCTTCGCTATGTCGTTACCTTCAGCCTCGCCTTCTTCTGGAAAGTTGAGTACAAGGTTCCAGTATTGTTTAATTAAGCTCTGGCCGTAAAGTAAATATTATTTTGCGAAATAATTGATGTTTTGTGGCAGAGCTGTGCCTCTACCGGACCCGCCATTTTATGGCGTCGTTGTTGTTTTGCATGTCTTATTTAGTTAGCCACAACAACGCTTCCGGCATTATATACTAATCGAATACATTAGTTTATTTAGTCTTCATAGCTAGGAACTTTTATATCGTGTTTAGACGCTTTTTATCGGTCATCGATTGACCTCATACCAGTCGGCTACTATAGCCCCCAGGCCAGGAGCCTACATACAAGTGTTCATGCATGATTTATTAGTGATCCTAGACTAAGTTATGAAGATAGTGGCATTATTATTTTACAATACTTTTGACAGTGATGCAAATGTTTTCGCCTTCAGGGACCATATAGGGGATAGGCTAGTCAGTGATTCTTTCTAGCCTAACCTAACCTTAGGACCCCTATATGCTTCCTTCATCCCCTGCCTTGGCATTCCCTCTATTTAGCCTTGATCCCTTTTCTGAGTAAAGGGATTAATTGTCTAATAGAGTATATTTCGCCTCTCGGTCCTCCCTAAAGGAATGAACCCCCTTTAGGATTGCGTCTGAGAGTGAGGTTAGGCTAGCCTACCTCTATGGCTAGGATAGTCTATGACTTTCCTGCGATAGCGATATGTCTTCTTCCTTGCCTAGTTCAGGACTTTTAGCCCTGTTCTAGGTCGGGTTAGGAAGGTTTCTCTGTTCCATGCTGAAACTGTACTCTTGCACCGTTTTAGCCGATCAGCCTGATCTTAGGTTAGGGAGTGTCCTCCCTTCCCTTAGTGGCCGCTCTGGTACAGAAACCCTTCCTGGGAAGACCTCTCTCTTCTCCCTCCCCACCTATCTCTTGTATAGCCTAGCCTATGCTTAGGTTAGTTTATACTCATCTGTCCCCTGTCCTACAACTCCTCCTTAGGGTGGATGAGTAGGGCTACCCGAGCTTCCTTGTGCAGTCCACTCTGGTACATATACCTTCATAGTGTCCTATAAGGTTAGTTACTAGTATAGTTCTGCATATGGGAGTCTCCCCCCCCCCTCTTGGGTGTTCCCTAGCCCTCCCTTGGGCTACCTAGCTCCCGGTCCCTAGTGACCCCTGCTCATGGATGTTAGAGCCTGCCTCTATCATGAGTACACCCTCTCAGGGAGGGGGAGGGATGTCTGGAACCCTGACGGTACTTCCTGCATCCCTTTCCCCCCTCCCCCTGTCTCTCTATCTATCCGGGTGCCGGTCTCTTGCCGCCTCTACTGTCGGCAATACCTGCCTCCTTCTTGGTGACTTCCCTACCCTTGCCGCCAGCCCCCCGTGTACCGAGGGACTGCCGGCTGCCGCCGGCTACTACCGGCGGCTCTCCTACTCCTATCTAATCGTCCGCCTGCTGGTCGATCACCGGAGTGCCGGCATATACTGCCGGCAACCCGATACTACCTTTACCATCCTTATCCCAGTCACCAACCTGGCATCCTCCGACTGCCGGAGCCGCCGCTTCCTGCCGGCGTGCCGCCGTTGTGCCGGCGGCCGCCATCCTGGTATCTAACTGACTTTTGAAAATTGTCTGTTCTAATGCCAGAATCTATGCTGGAGCGAGCTCCGGCATGCCGGCGGCTTGCCGGATGCCTCGGAGGCGTCAAGAATACTTGCACCCCCTTACTGTAGCTATCATAAGACTAGGATAGCCCTACATGGCAAACAGATAAGCTGCTTTTGCTATTAAGATCAGTACCTAGTACTGCTCTATTAGTGATCATGCTGTCTCTTTGCATTCTTCTAATTCCAGCATGCTATGTGCATCTTAGCACGGCTGGTTGCCAGAAGCAGTTACCTTTAATGAGGCCTTCTGGCTCTTAACTGGGAACCGAATGAATTCGATCCCAATCTTGTCCTTGGTTTTCCATGGAGTTCCAAAATACTGGGAATCCTAGGAAACTATATCCAATGATCTCGGTCATTTGGATTATCCCAGGACCAAGCTTATGGTAACCAGCCGGGCGAGATGCATGGAGCGTGTTCTCCTTTACTGTTTTCATTCTCTATGCATCACACCTTCTTTAAGTTAAAATTAATGATTAATATTAACTTAGTTTAAGAGCCATTCTTATGACTCCCCCATACTCATTTTCTCTTTCTTCCACAGGAGGAGCAGATGAAGTGTGACTTCGCCTTCTGCGCTGTGAAACGCCCGCAGTTTTACGGGCATACGGCTTGCAGGACTCACGCCCCTTGTGCAGACAAGAAAGGGGATTTGAAGTTCTGGAATCCACTGGATTGTACGGTCTGCCAGGCCCACCTAGTTGAGGCCTTCCATAACCCTCCCTCAGCGGAGGTTAGAGACATTTCTTGTGAAAAGCTGCGCAAGTGGGTGCGTGGCTTTCAGAAAAATGCTACTGGACCGTACCTGGCCACCGAAGAACTGAGGTCCCTGTTGTTCCCTAAGGCCTCCCCTGACTCAGTGGTACCAAAAGAAGCAATCCCCACTGTCCAAATTACGGTGGAACCTGATGTGGTCATGGCTCAGTCCATGCACGAGTGTCGTTTAGATTCCGAGGATGATGAACAGATCTCAGACGTCTCGGAAGACACGGAGAAGACGCTTATGGCTCAAGGAGCCGAAGAGGACGAAGACAAGGTGGAATACACCGAGTCGGAGCTTGGAGCTGCTCCCTCGTCCATCCCTCCTCCTACTCCTACACCGACGGAAATGTCCATTCCGTCTACCTCCTCGACTCCGGATCCTTCCTCTTCTACCCAAGAACTGATCCGGCTGATTAGAGCCGTCATGGACGACAGGCTGAAGGAGAACCAGGAGTCCATCAGGTCAATGATTGGATCCAGAGAACCGAAGAAGATTTCGGTCAAGGATCTCCCAGCTTGCTCTCATGCCAACCCGTGGAGGTATGCAGAGCATATGGTTATTGCGACCGGCAGGATCTTTGTTAGTGACAAGATCTGCACGGTCCCGTTGGAAGATGTGGAGTTCTTCCCAAGCTTCGAGGCCTACCCGGACTGTTACGTCCGGCTTCGTTCCGAACCTGCCTCGAAGGAAGAGACCGAACCTAAAGAAGAGATAGTGTTCGATCTCGCAAAGGCCCAGGCTATGCTAGCCTCCGCATTTAAGAGTAGGGGCTTTACCTGCTCTAAGCTTCCGGCTTTGAGCAAGAAGCATCCTACATACGTTGCACCTGACACTGCGGTTCTTCCTTTCTTGGAAAAGGCCTTAGCTGCATGCCTTAAAGCGGCGGAAGAAGGGAAACCCTGCCCTGCACTGGAGGAGTGCAGACCCTTCTCCATCGTGACCCCCCCTGACGCTCGACACTGGAAAGATGTTCAGCATACTTTCGTCGTGGGTAGGCTCGATCCTGACGTCGCCGGACGTCAGTTTAATGAAGACCTCCCTAAGCTCAACGATCACCTCCTTCGCCGGGAACAAGACACGAAGGAGAGGCTTGCGGCATCTCTTTCTCATCAAGTCCAACTGGAAGTGATGGCCTGTGACACAAGAGTACCAGATCACTACATGGTACTAGCCAAATCCCACTTACTGACAGTAATGAAGGACTTGTACCACTTCATAAAGGCTCGTAGAGCCTGTCGTGAATTCGTGTTTGCCGGTGCCACCGTGAAACACGAACCCCGGAGGCTGATTTCCTCCAACATCTGGGGAAAGCACCTGTTTCCTTCTGACCTTGTCAAGGAAATAACTGACAGAGCCGCCACGGAGAATAGGAACCTTCTCCACAAGTGGGGCATGTCCAGAAAAAGGAAACCCTCTCAGGACGATGGACCTCAGCCTAAGAGGAAACCGCAAAAGCCAAAACCCCAGCAACGTCAGCAACGACGTCAGTTTCCGGGACCCGCTACCTCCCAAGTGGTTGCCCAACCACAACAGACCTTTCAATTGGTCCCCCAACCGGTGTTGTCACAGTCACCGGTCTTCACCCCTGCCTTTGAGCAACCATCCACTACCTTTCATGCCAAAGGTAGAGGCTCGTCCAGGGGTGCAAGCAGAGACGCATCTCGTCGTCCCTCCAGAGGTAGAGGAGGAAAGGGAGCTAGCGGCCGAGGCAACAAGTCCTCGGGACACCAGAAGCAATGAAGTGCTTCCGGTGGGCGGAAGACTCCGCCAATTCCAGGATCGTTGGACCTTCGATCCCTGGGCACACAGCATCATCAAGAACGGTCTAGGCTGGAGTTGGACGCAACCACCCCCAATCTTCCAGCGGTTCTTCCAACAATCGACCCCCATTCTGGAAGAATATGTTCTAGACCTCTTGAACAAGAAGGTTATAAGGAAGGTAAAGTCCACCAGGTTCCAAGGGAGACTGTTTTGCGTTCCCAAGAAGGACTCAGACAAACTCAGAGTCATTCTGGACTTATCCCCCCTCAACAAGTTCATAGAGAACAACAAATTCAAGATGCTGACGCTTCAACAAATAAGGACCCTTCTGCCTCAAGGTTCCTACACGGTCTCTATAGACCTGGCGGATGCCTATTGGCACATTCCAATGAACCATCACGCTTCCTCCTACCTAGGATTTCGACTCCAAAGGAAAAGCTACGCCTTCCGGGCCATGCCATTCGGCCTCAATGTGGCCCCTCGGATCTTCACAAAACTGGCGGATGCCATAGTACAACAGCTCCGCCTAAGAAACGTCCAGGTGATGGCCTACCTCGACGACTGGCTAGTCTGGGCTCCATCGCCCGAAGAGTGTGCAAAGTCTTGCAACGAAGTTACCCAGTACCTAGAACACCTGGGATTCAAGATCAACGAGAAGAAATCTCGCCTCTCTCCAGCTCAGAAGTTTCAGTGGTTGGGAATCCACTGGAATCTTCAGTCACACCGCCTTTCCATCCCCCAGAAGAAAAGGAAGGAAATAGCAGGGTCTGTCAAGCGACTACTGAAATCCAAACGCATTTCAAGACGACAGCAGGAACGAGTTCTAGGCTCTCTACAATTCGCCTCAGTGACAAACCCAGTGCTTCGCGCACAGCTAAAGGATGCCGCGGGAGTTTGGAGACGCTCGGCATCCATCGCTCGAAGAGACCTCAAGAGACGGCTTCCAAACAGACTTCGACGCCTCCTAAAGCCGTGGTCGGAAGCAAAGGCCCTGAAAAGGTCCATTCCTCTCCAACACCCTCCTCCATCACTCAACATCCACACGGATGCCTCACTGGAAGGCTGGGGAGGTCACTCCCACCTGAAACAGGCTCAAGGGACCTGGTCTCCACTATTCAAGACGTTCCACATAAACATCTTGGAGGCCATGGCGGTCCTTCTAACTCTGAAGAAGTTATCCCCGCCGCCCTCGATCCACATCCGTCTAACCCTAGACAACTCGGTGGTAGTTCGTTGTCTCAATCGCCAAGGCTCAAGATCGCCCCAGATAAATCAGGTGCTTCTCCCAATCTTCCGTCTGGCGGAGAAGAAGAAGTGGCACCTGTCTGCAGTTCACCTACAAGGATTCCGCAATGTGACAGCGGATGCTCTATCTCGGACAAACCCGATAGAGTCGGAATGGTCTCTAGACGCAAGATCATTCTCCTTCATCTCTCATCAAGTCCCAGAACTTCAGATAGATCTCTTTGCAACGAGCGACAACAATCAACTTCCTCTGTACGTAGCCCCGTACGAGGACCCCAAAGCAGAAGCGGTGGACGCCATGTCACTGGACTGGAACAGATGGTCCAAGATATACCTGTTCCCTCCCACCAACCTTCTGTTGAAAGTCCTCTCCAAACTGAGAACCTTCAAAGGGACAGCGGCCCTAGTGGCTCCCAAGTGGCCCCGGAGCAACTGGTACCCCCTGGTCCTGGAGCTGCAGCCCAAGCTGATCCCTCTCCCGGGCCCAGTTCTCTCTCAACAAGTACAGAAGTCGACTGTCTTCGCTTCATCATCGAAAATCAAGGACCTTCATCTCATGATTTTCTCTCCCTTGCCGCAAAGAAGAGGTTTGGGATCTCGAAGAAAAGTCTAGACTTCCTAGAGGAATACAAGACCGAATCCACGAGACGGCAATATGAATCATCCTGGAGGAAATGGGTCTCCTTTGTCAAGGCAAAAAATCCTAAAGAAATCACCATTGATTTCTGTATGTCCTTCTTCATTCACCTTCATGGACAAGGATTAGCAGCCAATACGATTTCAACCTGCAAATCGGCCTTGACTAGACCAATTCTATATGCTTTCCAAATTGATCTGTCCAACGACATCTTTAACAAATTACCAAAAGCATGTGCTCGCCTACGCCCAGCACCCCCTCCGAAACCGATCTCCTGGTCACTAGACAAGGTACTCCATTTCGCCTCCAACTTGGACAACGATTCATGCCCCCTCAAGGATCTGACTCAGAAAGTTATATTTTTATTTGCTCTCGCCTCGGGAGCTCGAGTCAGCGAAATAGTGGCATTATCAAGAGAAGAGGGACACATCCTGTTTGCCGATTCAGGAGAAGTGACCCTCTCCCCTGATCCGACGTTTCTCGCTAAAAACGAATTACCCACCAAAAGATGGGGCCCTTGGAGAATATGCCCCCTGAAGGAGGATGTCTCTCTATGTCCAGTAGAGAGTCTCAAGGTCTATCTTCGCAGAACTTCGAACTTTGGTGGAGGCCAACTCTTCAAAGGAGAAACATCGGGCAGCGACCTGTCACTGAAACAATTAAGAGCGAAAATCACCTACTTCATTCGCAGAGCGGATCCGAACAGTACACCCGCTGGTCATGATCCTAGAAAAGTGGCATCTTCTCTGAACTTCTTTCAGAGCATGGACTTTGAAAGCCTTAAAAACTTTACGGGCTGGAAGTCCTCGCGAGTTTTCTTTAAACATTATGCGAAACAAGTGCACGAAGTCAAACATTTTGTGGTAGCCGCAGGTAGTGTTATGAAACCTGCACCTAACTCTGCGTAGAACAGTGAGTTACTTGGGACTCTAACTCTTCGGGTGCCTATGTTGACCCTCGAGCGATTCATAGTGATGTCTAAAAACACTTAGTGCTTTTATAACTGTTCTTATCCCAGGTGAAATGTCATAGTGTCACACAAGTGCCGCATGCCTTGAGCATGATGTGTTGTTTAAAGACTTGCGTTCCTCGAGAATGAGTACCTACTAATCCTGAAATTCCTTTTCAGATTCAAGAGCAAGCCTTTATTTCTATGTACATTATTATTACTGTAAATGAACTTTACTTTTGCTGTAAATTATTTAATTTCTGCATTGTGAAATAAAATTTCTATTTTATTACTTATGCGTCTCTTTCAGCTCCTACCTACTATGAAATACATACTGTCATAATTTTATTTATTCCTCCTCTCTTATGGTCATGAAGAATTTAAGATGTCTAATCCTAAATTATATTCACCCTGTCTCAGTAAGGTTCCTACACGAATACTTACTTCTGATAACCAAGAGATGAACTCTATACACAGTGCCCAACCACCACTGGTCTAATTCAGAATGTTCCTATACAAATATCAAACATTCTGCTTCATCTCTAAGTTCTTCAAGTTCTTCTGTCAGGATGAATAGCCCTTCAATACCTCTTTGACGTCGGCATAGCCCATGGGAACTTCCTACCAATGGGGGGCAGGATACTTCGTTCCTATGGTTCTTTACCTAAGATTACTTTGCTGTTTTGTCAATGCCTAGGCACTTAACACTGGGGGAAAATCTACCACGATACATTGATTCTCTGGTACTCTTCCATCAGGACGCCATGGCTTGAGCCCAAAAAACGGATTTTGAGCGAAGCGAAAAATCTATTTTTGGGTGAGATAGCCATGGCGTCCTGATGGACCCTCCCTACTACTTCGTCCAGTTTTGTTCCCACCCTACACAATTGTATCATGGTGATGGGCAGCAACTGGCTTCAGGATAAAGACGGGCGTGACGTCATCAGAGCAATGGCGTCCGTTTGTTTACGTCTCGAGTATCAGTAGTAGCCACGAGTGAGATTAGCTGTGGAACGGCTCCCAGCTATTCTCAGCCCTTACACACCGAAGCATTAACTCTGTTCGGGGTGAAGATAGCTATGTGGCACGTTCAGACATGCGTGTCCCCTGTTGTATTACGATGTCTTAAAGGGAAACCTTTGAGATACTCGCTCCAGAAGTTAGAATTCTGTGATAACCTGTGGTTAAATTCTCTGGGAATATCTTAGTAGTCTTATACCCAAGGAAGCTACCAAACAGGAACCTTCCATCAGGACGCCATGGCTATCTCACCCAAAAATAGATTTTTCGCTTCGCTCAAAATCCGTTTTATATTCTAGATCTTTGTTTACATAGCATATGGAGAGAGAGAGAGAGAGAGAGAGAGAGAGAGAGAGAGAGAGAGAGAGAGAGAGAGAGAGAGAGAGACTATGACATTCATACCACTTAATAAGGTTACTTAGGAAATCTCTAAACTGCATAAGATTTTTGCCTCTGACCTTTGGTTTTGCGACGACAGGACGAATTATCCAGAAAATGAGTGTTTTTTAGATTCTATCTTCTCCCTTGATAATTAATATTAAGACCTGGGATTAGTACCCTATATAGACTTGATGTAGACCTCCAATAAAATTAGTTTTTTTTTTTTAAGTAATTTTTTTTTGCTAGATATGAATTTTTTTCATTATGGTAAAAAAATGAACCCTAAAAATGGGGGGGGGGGTAAAATTTAAAAAAATGAAAAAAAAAAATGGTTAAAAGGGCACCATTTGATTGTTTTATGATGTCTTTGTATGTTAAATACCAAATTTCAATGCTTCATCTTTAAAATTATGGGAAAAGATAGAATTTGAAGGTCAATAAGTATAGTTTTGAGATACGCTCATTCAAATTTTTTTTGTATTTTTACAAAGACAGTATTAATAAATCCTGATTATTATGAATTTTATGTTCTTTTTCAATAGTGATAAACAAAAACAAAGTTATTTATCATAATTTAATCATAAATGAAGATCCTTTTGCTCAATATCTTGCTTCTTTTGGCTCGTGTCAGGCAAGGCGGCTGCTTCTCCATCCACACCACTCTCTCTCTCTCTCTCTCTGCGTCACTACCTATATTATTACCCTCTTCCGAACTATTAATAGAGTGAAATTTCTTTTCCCTCGTGTTAGCAAAATGTTGAAATTGTCTTTTCCTCTTTGAAATGATAAAATACTTGCCGAAGACGAGAAAAACAAATGTAAAAACGAGGGAATGTCAGAGGGCGTTCAAAGTTTTTCTTTGTATTTTTACAAAGACAATATTAATAAATCTGGATTATTATGAATTTTTTGTTCTTTTT
Source organism: Palaemon carinicauda (assembly GCF_036898095.1). Classification (NCBI taxonomy): domain Eukaryota; kingdom Metazoa; phylum Arthropoda; class Malacostraca; order Decapoda; family Palaemonidae; genus Palaemon; species Palaemon carinicauda. The sequence goes on from NC_090731.1 coordinate 90,665,035, forward strand.
TGGATATCAATAAACGAAAAACAAAGTTATTTATGATAATATAATCATAAACGAAGATCCTTTTGCTCAATATCTTGCTTCTTTTGGCTCGTGTCAGGCAAGGCAGCCGCTCTTCCATTTACACCACTCTCTCTCTCTCTCTCTCTCTCTCTCTCTCTCTCTCTCTCTCTCTCTCTCTCTCTGCGTCACTACCGATATTACCCTCATCTGAACTCTTAATAGAGCAAATTTTCTTCCTTATGTTAGCAAGATGTTGAAATTGTCTTTTCCTCTTTGAAATGATAAAATTCTTGCGGAAAACGCAAAAAATAAACATAAAAATGAGTGAATGTCAGAGGTCAAACACAGACATGTATTGTACTCTCCATAAGGTTTGTGGTAGGACTGAAGGGCAAAGGGTGTAATTTGCCATGTAATATATCATCTTGTGACTCGTAGAAGCTTTAAAGATGGCTTTTTTCATAATTTTGCATTAAAATGTAATAATTATCAAATTTTCAATATTACACTTAGCCGGTGATCATATAAGCTGCAACTCTGTTGCTCGACAGAAAAACCTACGGTCAAAATACGCCAGCGATCGCTATGCAGGTGGGGGTGTACATCAACAGCGCCATCTGTCGAGCAGGTACTTAGTACTCCAAGTAAACAAAGAACCAATTTTCTCTCTGTCGGGCTACCGGCAAGACCTACTAATACGCTGTTACTAACTGGATTTGTTTTCACAACTATTTGGTGAAGTACACTATTCTAGTTTTGAGCTTTCGCTATGCAGGTGTTTTATCTTCATCTCAAAACTTGAACTCGTTTTGGATAGATTTAATTAGGGTGACAAAGAGAGTATGGACTCTCACTTTTAAATGGCCGACCCTTCCCTTAGACGGAAGTGTGTTTAGGTTTTTAGTAATTTTGCTTAACACGTTATAGATCTATATATTTTATATCTCTCCGCCTTTATTAGGCCTCTTCGATTTACTTTCCATTTATTATAAACATATAAAGATAATTTTTATGTTTTGTTTATATGCGACCTTTCCTGATAGTAGGCGGTCCTAACTTGGAACCAAAGTTAATCAACGTTGAGCCCGTTATATCGTATTTAGCCTTTAAAGAATTTAAAACTTTTTAAATTTAATTTTTTATGAAAGAATTTCTTTGATAGTCTTCGTACTGTTTTCAAAGATGAACTAACGTTTAGTTTTTTATGCTACGCAGTTGTTGACGTTCAGGACGTTCAACATGCGCTCTATCGTTACGATAGAGAGAGAGTGTATCACGGTTTCACTTTGCAGTAAGAGTAAATCGATTCTGACGTTTTGTTCATTCTTTCTTAGCTTAAATATTTTAAATTCTAATTTAAAGGAACTTTTTATTTGGAAAACCTTTCAGTTTTTTCCTTTAGTCAAATAACATGTTTTTTTGACGATATATATTTGGGCTCTTCTCTTAGGTGCGAAATCAATAGAGAGAGAGAGAGAGAGAGAGATAGAGACGGAGGGAGAGAGAGGAGAGAAAACGTTCCGTTCAAGCGGGTAATGTTTTTCTCGTGTTACTCTCGTCCCTAGTCGCTGTACGGGGAAGAAGGTAAAACGTTTCTAGGGTTTTATTCTTGTCCCCAGGCTATGTGCGGTGAGAGATTGTAAACGTAGTTTATTTGAACTAGTGTTTAGTCTCTTTCCCAGCCACTGATTATTTTATCTTTATATATGTTTTCTGTTTTTTGCTAGTATTAATGAGCTGCATTATACGACTGATTTCGCAATTACTACCTTTTAATGAGGGTAGAATTGCGTGTTTCAGGTAGAAATCAGTAAAAGTTTCGATTTCAGTGAAATAAGTGCAAAACAGAAAATCGAAGTGATAAAGTGATATGCGCAAAGTGTTACAGTTGCGTCCGAGGGTTCGTCTGTTCGTGCCTGTCGTTCACCTAGTCCGGGACCTCTTGCAAGCTCCCAAGCCCAGGGGAGAAGTAATGTCGAACGACTTATGGGTTCGTCAGGCCTTGATCAACGAACAGACGTTTCTCTCCGTGGTTTCGGGCGTATCTACCCAAGATCGCCCCACCCACACAAAGACGAGAGAGCCCATTTATTTCTCGTCTGCGGAAGAGGTTTCTCGTAAGAAACCATGGACCAAGGTCTCGCAGCTTATTAAGCGCAAGTCGGTCCCTTCCGCGCAAGTCCAACAGCCCAGTTGTAGCCACTGGGTCAGTTCGGACTCGCTGCAGTCTTCCGACGACTGCTCACCTCCTAAGAGAGGCAAAGCGGTACCGCATCAGGCAGTCACACCGTCTGTTGCCGCACCTGCTCCTGTAGACCCTAAGTGGTCTTTGCTGCAGACCATGCAGTCTCAGTTAACGTCATTGATGCGGGACTTTCGTGCGGAGAAGGTTGACACTGCACCAACCTCTAGCCTACAACCAACACGGTTGTGCGTCCTGTGGACGCTGAGGCGACCTTCTGCCGCACTCCAGCTGAGAGAGTCCCGCCACCCATGCGTTCCAGTGTAGCCTGCCAGCCGCATGTTGACGTTCAGTAACGCACGGAACCTTCCGTTGACATTCGCGAGGTACAACAACAGTCTAAGTTGTTTTGTTTTGACGCGGTGCGTCAACCTCCGCATTCTAGAGTTGTTTTGACTGCTCAGTATAGACAGTCAAAGCAGTCTCGAGTGAACACTGTATGTCCTCACGCACCTGTTGTGGTTGACAGTTCAGTTGTTGACAGTTCACAGACTGTCAAGCAGTTACATGACGTTGCCTTCTGGTCTGCTACTAATGCACCAGTGAGAGACTCACTGAGATAACCTAGCTTTTATCGGACAAGGTTCCTGTAGATGAGAAAGTGCTGTTCTCCCTCCTACTGATATTCCCTTGAGGACTCTGTCATTTGGAGAGGAGCCTTAAGCTGCTTAGCCTCCTATGGACTTTAATTAAATCATGATGATTTTTTAAGGATCTTCGTCCGGATCTTGTAACTGCTGCTCCTCGTTCGCCTAAACGTCAGAACTTACACTAGGCCTAGCTACTTCGAAGCCGTTGTTTTTAAGCTAGTGCTCTCTCGCTCTCCTAGAGAGCGTTACATTGGCTAGGCGACTGGTTTTTGCACCAGGAGGAGTTTTAGGGATACAGCCTTTGATTTCCCTTCTTTTAAACTGGCTTATAGAGCGAGAGTCTGATAGGACACGAGAGAAGTTCTCGGCTTGGGAGTTCATGCCTCTGCCCAGATAGACTTCTCAATTCTGGTAGACTCGCCCTGGCGCCTAGCCAGGAGACGCTCCAAGTTGTTTACAGGTCAACTTCTCAACTTTTGTCGAGCCTTTGAAGTTTTGCTGTACTATTATGTCACACATAACAAGGCTTTCAGGGATGGTAAATGGTTCCGCCTCAGTCGCTAACCCCGTCTGTTGCCACACCTGCTCCCGTAGACCCTAAATGGGCTTTGCTGCAAGACATGCAGTCCAAGCTTGCGTCCTTGATAGAGGACTTAAATGCGGAGAAGAACCTTCTGGCCAACAACCTTCCAACCGGTTGGTTGTGCGCCCTGTTGACGCTGAGGTAACCTACTCGCGTCTGCCAGTTGAGGTGGTTCCTCCTTCTGGCCAACAACCTTCCAACCGGTCGGTTGTGCGCCCTGTTGACGCTGAGGTAACCTACTCGCGTCTGCCAGTTGAGGTGGTTCCTCCACCGATGCGACCCAGTGTGGGTTGCCAGTCGCACGTTGACGTTAAGCGACGCTCGGAGGTGGTTGTTGACGTTCAGGACGTTCAACAACCAGCAGAGGTGACTTGTTATGACGCAGTGCGTCAACCTCAGCAACCCGGTAGGGTGTTGACTGCACAACCCAGACAGTCTAGACAGTTTCGGGTTGACGCTGTACTTCCTCGCGCACCCATGGTTGTTGACAGTTCACAGACTGTGCAGCAGTTCCATGATATTGCGTCCGGCTCCGTCACGCATCCACCAGTGCGACCGGATTCAGCGAGTCAGACGTTGCCCACTCCGTTGCCGTTTCCTCATCAGTTTCGGATGAGGAACCCTCTGATGAGGACGTTGCTGAACAAGACGATCAGCCCCCAGCCCTGCTATCCATCCAGAAGATGCTGAAGAAGGAACGCTGCCCAGTCAGGCTGTGGATGAGTCTGGTAGGGACACTGTCATCCGTGGATCAATTTGTGTCACTAGGAAGACTACACCTCCGTCCTCTTCTATACCATCTAGCTTTTCACTGGAAAAAGGACAAGACGCTAGAAGCGGTCTCGTTCCCGGTTTCCGGAAAGATAAAGTCTTGTCTGACTTGGTGAAAGGACTATATCAACCTTAGAGAGGGTCTTCCCCTGACTGTTCAGACTCCCAACCACGTTCTCTTCTCGGACGCATCGGACGTAGGCTGGGGTGCGACATTAGACGGTAGGGAATGCTCGGGATTATGGAACTCGAGTCAAAGGACAATGCATTTCAACTGCAAGGAGCTACTGGCAGTACGTCTGACCTGGAAAAGCTTCAGGTCTCTCCTTCAAGGCAAAGTGGTGGAGGTGAACTCGGACAACACCACGGCTTTGGCGTACATCTCCAAGCAAGGAGGGACCTACTCTCTGACATTGTACGAGATCGCAAGGGACCTCCTCACCTGGTCAAAAGGTCTAGACATATCACTAGTAACGTGGTTCATCCAAGGCAACTTGAATGTCATGGCAGATTGTCTCAGTCGGAAGGGACAAAAAATTCCAACAGAATGGACCCTCCACAAGGATGTATGCAAGAGACTTTGGGCCACCTGGGGCCAGCCAACCATAGATCTCTTCGCAACCTCGATGACCAAGAGGCTCCCAATATTTTGCTCACCAATCCCGGACCCAGCATCAGTTCATATAGATGCCTTTCTACTAGATTGGTCACATCTAGATCTATATGCATTCCCTCCGTTCAAGATTGTCAACAAGGTACTGCAGAAGTTCGCCTCTCACGAAGGGACAAGGTTGACGCTAGTTGCTTCCCTCTGGCCCGCGAGAGAATGGTTCACCGAGGTACTTCGATGGCTAGTAGACGTTCCTAGAACACTTCCCCTAAGGGTGGACCTTCTACGTCAACCACGCGTAAAGAAGGTACACCAAGGCCTCCACGCTCTTCGTCTGACTGCCTTCAGACTATCGAAAGACTCTCGAGAGCTAGAGGCTTTTCGAAGGAGGCAGCCAGAGCGATTGCTAGAGCAAGGAGAACATCCACCCTTAGAGTCTACCAATCGAAGTGGGAAATCTTCCGAAACTGTGCAAGTCAGTATCCGTATCCTCGACCAGTACCTCTGTAACTCAAATAGCTGACTTCCTCTTATATCTGAGGAAAGAACGATCTCTTTCAGCTCCCACTATCAAGGGTTACAGAAGCATGTTGGCATCAGTCTTCCGTCACAGAGGCTTAGATCTTTCCAACAATAAAGATCTACAGGACCTCCTTAAGTCTTTTGAGACCACGAAGGAGCGTCGTTTGGTTACACTTGGTTGGAATTTAGACGTGGTACTAAGATTCCTTATGTCAGACAGGTTCGAACCGCTACAATCAGCCTCCCTGAAAGATCTCACCTTAAAGACTCTTTTCCTGGTATGCTTAGCCACAGCTAAAAGAGTCAGTGAGATTCATGCCTTCAGCAAGAACATCGGATTCTCATCCGAAACGGCTACATGTTCTACAACTTGGTTTTCTAGCCAAACACGAGCTGCCTTCTCGGCCTTGGCCAATATCGTTCGATATTCCAAACTTATCGTATGGTTGGAAATGAACTAGAAAGAGTCTTATGTCCTGTAAGAGCTCTTAAGTTCTATTTAAAAACCTTTACGAGGCCCGTCTGAAGCTTTATGGTGTTCAGTTAAGAATCCATCTTTGCCTATGTCAAAGAATGCTTTATCCTATTTTATCAGACTGTTAATACGAGAAGCTCATTCCCATCTGAATGAGGAAGACCAAGCTTTGCTGAAGGTAAGGACACACGAAGTTAGAGCTGTCGCAACTTCCGTGGCCTTTAAACAAAATAGATCTCTGCAAAGTATAATCGACGCCACCTATTGGAAAAGCAAATCAGTGTTCGCGTCTTTTTATCTTAAGAATGTCCAGTCTCTTTACGAGAACTGCTACACTCTGGGACCATTCATAGCAACGAGTGCAGTAGTGGGTGAGGGCTCAACCACTACAATTCCCTAATTCCATAACCTTTTTAATCTTTCTCTTGAAATGTTTTATAATTGTTTTTGGGTTGTCCGGAAGGCTAAGAAGCCTTTCGCATCCTACTTGATTTGGCGGGTGGTCAAAGTCATTTCTTGAGAAGCGCCTAGATTAGAGGTTTTGATGAGGTCCTGTTGTATGGGTTGCAACCCTTGATACTTCAGATCCTAGGGGTCGCTCAGCATCCTAAGAGGATCGCGAGGCTCCGTAAGGAAGACGTACTTAAAAAGGCAGAGTAATTGTTCAAGTCGACTTCCTTACCAGGTACTTATTTATTTTATGTTTGTTATTTTGAATAACTGCTAAAATGAAATACAAAATACTTAGCTCATAATAATGTAAACATGTAATGCTGGTCTCTACCCACCCCCCTGGGTGTGAATCAGCTTATATGCTCACCGGCTAAGTTTAATATTGAAAAATGTTATTTTTATTAATAAAATAAATTTTTGAATATACTTACCCGGTGATCATATATTAAAGGACCCTCCCTTCCTCCCCAATAGAGACCCAGTGGACCGAGGAGAAAATTGGTTCTTTGTTTACTTGGAGTACTAAGTACCTGCTCGACAGATGGCGCTGTTGATGTACACCCCCACCTGCATAGCGATCGCTGGCGTATTTTGACCGTAGGTTTTTCTGTCGAGCAACAGAGTTGCAGCTTATATGATCACCGGGTAAGTATATTCAGAAATTTATTTTATTAATAAAAATAACATATTTACGATATCAGAAGAAATACAGTACTGCATTTTCTTGTAGGGAACAGTGTTTATGGTTAATTGAGTTACTTTTATTAATTACCCTGTACTGTAACTATGAAAGTAAGAGTTACTTTGACAAAATATTTCGTATATGCAATCTCTATTTCCATACGAAGTTCAGTTAATTTTTTCAGGATTTTTGTGCTTTTCTTCCTACACCCTCATATATTGGCATTCTGGCCGGGCCCCTCAAGAAATCTTGTGCAACCCCTTTACTCACAGCCTATAGTAGCAGTATGAAAGCACTACTCGTGTCACGTGGGACCTTTCTTGCCCCCCAAATGACCCGGCCTTCACTCGAGATGGCCTTGTCCCACCCATCTAAGGAGTGAGTCATCCCTATAAATAGCTAAGGGTTTGTATTTGATTTTGGAATAAATGACAAATTTGTAAGTAATTTGTATTTTTCCTAATGATACAAACTTGTAGCTATTCATACAGATTGGCCCGCCATCACCTGACCCCAAAGAAGTCCTACCTGCAATCAAAAGTGGTAACACAACACTTGTGTGTGATTGAGCGGAGTACCCTCCTCCCCTCCCCATCACACTAGTAGGCTGGTGGCTATACATCGCTAAAAGTCTTATGGCTCGTCTTCCAGTTTCCTCAAAAGTATACAGGTAATCTGTATAAATAGCTACAGATTTTTATTGTTAGGAAAAATACAATTGTTCCGTAACCGAAATACAAACCACGCTATTTACATTGGGTTTACCTTTTAGCGCAGCTGAAATGGCGAGCCGTTAGAATTTAACGAGGGTGTATTACCCCCGCGCTAGTTAGCGGGGGGGGGGGGGGGGGGTTAAGGGAGTGATAGCTAGCTACCCCTCCCCCCCCCTCACACACAGGTGAATGCTCACTTTCACTTTTGGCTCGGACTGGGACAGACGTCTCTGTCTTGGTCCTCGCTTGGCAGCCATTGTTTGTTTTGTCTTTACTTAATAGCTTACTTTTCTTTTACTCAATATATATGTAAACATGTTTTCATGTTTTTATATATATTTGAGTATAGAAATCAGTAAGTTTCCTTTTCAGAGTTGTGTGTGTAGTGTACGATATCTCTGTGGAGTCCCCGTCAGTTAGGCCACCACGGCGTAATTTTATGGGTTGCGATCGAGTTTGACTTCGGTCTTTCTCTCTCTCTCTCTCTCTTGAGGTTGTTCACCCTTTTACTACGTGTTACTACGCCCCTGTAGCTTCCTTCCCATGTGGGGGGGGGGGGGTTGCTACGCCGTACGTTTTGTCTCAATTAGTTTATGAATCTAATTGTAGTTGTTAATTTTTCAGCTTGTAGAACGATTCCTTTCGGGGTTTTCGTTCTTTCTTTAGTGTTCATTCTTTTTTTTAAATTACATAATTACATAGTTTCATAATTATAATTGTTATAATTCTGTTTTGGTTACAGCTCTCCTTCCATGAGTGTAAGTGGTTGTGAGGGCACGTGCCTGTTGTGTAATTCTTGTTTCCTTTCCCTCGGGATTCCTCTTCGGAGCCTTCCCGGGGGAATGAATGTGTACTAATGTTTTTTATTTATTATTTTTTTACAGTTACCGATCTAGTTCGTTTCTGTAATATGGCTACGGTGTGAGCTGTCTTGTGGAGGCCTGGGGATTCGGCTGTTGCTGCCTCCCCTTTGGATTTTCATCAGGGGCATGTCTCCTTCTACAGGAAGTACTCCCGCGACGATTGACAGCTCTCCAGTTCATTTTAGAACACAGGAGGCTTGCCTCCTTGGGTGGGTAACTTTCCTTCCGAGGGAAGTTTTTCCTGTCCAGGCTTGAGTTTTTCCCCTTTTGGGGGGTTCTTCTCTTGCCTTTTTTTCGTGCGACTATGCTCTTGGTGTTGAGCGGTCACACCTGCAGTTTCGCTCAAGGGGCTGGGCAACTGCAGGAGCCCCTCTTCGGAGGATTGCTCCTTTTAGGTCACTGGCTGACCAGTCTCTTCTACGAAGTGTTTCTCTTTCGTTCGCGAGAGAAAGTACACTCATAGAGACTCCTCTTCGGAGGATTCTTCTGCTGCTGTTGCTGTTGGCCTCCTTCGCCGTAAGGCTCACCGTCCGCCTCGTCGTAAGGGCCTCTCATCTCCCTATAAGGGGGCTAAGAGGCGCCTTTTTGAATCTACGTTTGCAACCTACAACTCCTTCATCCGCCCTGATGCAGATGGACAGCAGTCTGACGGGCAACGGTCTTCCTGACGGGCAACGGTCTTCCCGACGGGCAACGGTCTTCCCGACGGGCAACGGTCTTCCCGACGTACAACGGTCTTCCGACTGACATCAGTCTCCCGGCGGACAGGCATGGTCTTCCGGCCTGCTCCTGCTCAGTGTTAGCGCACAGGCGCTCTCCTGCTCATCAGCGCTCTCCTGTTCGCCAACGCTCTCCTGTTCGTCAGCGCTCTCCTGCTCGTCGGCGCTCTCCTGTTCGTCAGGACTCTCCTGCTCGTCGGCGCTCTCCTGCTCGTCGGCGCTCAACTGCTCGTCGGCGCTCTCCTGATGTTCGCCCTCCTCGCCAGCACTCTCCTGCTCATCAGCTCTCTTCTGAGCGTCAGCGCTCATTTGAGGATCATCGCCCTGCGGTCTCTGACCATCCTACAGTTCCTGCTGAGCTCCCTGCTCCCCATCAGTCTTCTGACCCTGTGGCGCCTGCGATCTTCCTGTTCCTGCTCGTGAACGCGCCGCGCCACCTGTTTCCTTCACAGGATCTCACGTGTCGACCTCCTGCTCGCCAGCGATCACCTACGCGCCAGCGATCACCTGCTCGCCAGCGTTCACCTGCTCGCCAGCGCGCACAGGCGATTTTAGTATCCCCTATTCGCCAGCGTTCTCCCACGCGTCAACGATCGCCTACTCGCCAGCGTTCACCTGCTCGCCAGCGTTCACCTGCTCGTCAACGTTCACCTGCTCGTCAGCGTGCTCAGGCGATTTTGGTATAGCCTATTCACCAGCGTTCTACGCGTCAGCGATCACCTGTTTCCCGGCGATCTCCGGACCGCCCGTGTGTGTTACAGCCTGCGTGCCAACGTTCTCCAACGTTTCGTCAGCCGGAGGTTCTAGAGGGACATGGTTCGCCGGCTACTAGCTCGCCATCGCGCGATCGCTCACCGGCGCATGCTGCTCGCTATCGCTCGCCAACGCGTCGCCATGCCACAACGCGCCATCGCCTAGCTGCACGTCAGCGCTCACCAGCTCACCACCGATCTCCGGTTGATCCACATCGCCAGCAATCTTCCTCACCCATGCGGCAGCGCGTTTCCTCGCCATCGGGCCAACGCTTGCGTTCGCCGCCTCGGACACGCGCTCATTCACCTGCCCACCCTCGCGCCCGCGCGACCGCTCGCCCGCGCTCCCGCGCGACCATCGTTCGCGGCGAATTCCGCAGCCGGGGGTAGCAGCAGGAACACGTGTTCCTAGACAACGCTCGGGATCGCCTCCACCCAAACACAGGTTGGTAGTGCAGGACAAGGATACTACTGAGGAGAAGTTAGTACATCATTCTTCCCCACCTTCTTTTCAGGCAGGTACTGTGGGGTCCACTCCAAAGGATCGCCCGATCCCTTTCCCTTTAGCTAGGATTTCGGACTCTGTGCCCTTGGAGCAACAGACTTGGTTTGGTCCTCTGGCGCAGGCGTTATTGAGGGTTATGAAACCAGCACTCGCCAACCAGGGTAACAAACCAATGGCTGTCTCTCCTACGCTGAAGAGAAAGAGAGGAGTGGACTTCGTGGTGACTTCCCCCTGGGGTAAGTTGGTTCCCAAGAGGTCGATCGCGAAGGCCCCTTCTCCTGCTCGAGGGCTTTCTCCTTCTCCCGTGGACGGGGCCTCTCCGTCCTCAGGTGAGTTCAGTGTGGCGGTAGTCTTCCCCTCGGCACCAAGGGGGGAGACTTCGCTTCATGGAGGAGAATCATCTCGTGAGGAAGGGGCCCCTCGAATCTCTTTGTTGGGATCCTGTATCCCTCCCAGGAGGGAATCCAAGGACTCCAAGACCGTCCCGAAATCCTCCTCAAGGATTCGCCAGGAACCCATGACTACCCGGGGAAATGTCCACGTTTTACCCCAGGAAGAGATCCCTGGGGCAGGAGACTTAGCTGCCAGCCCGCAGGGAGGAGAACAGCAGGAATCCGAATATACCTTCTGGCAGGTCTTAAGCCTGATAAGGCAACTTAACGGGCTTGTGGATCCAGTCATCGCCCCCCATGAAGGCAAAGACACGATCTTGGATGAAGTGTCTGACGTTCGGAAAGCTCCGAAGTCCAGTGCGCCTCTGCCCTGGTCTCGGGGTCTGAAGAGTGCCAGAGCTAGGGCCATCCTTGAGAAGAGTTTGTTTGTGCCCAAGGACAGAGACTTAGACAGCGGCTGTGCGGAGGAAGTCGACTTCCGTTTTCACTCCTCCAAGGCGCTTTCTTCCAGACTCTGCAGGGCTCCAGCGCCTTTTTCTTTCAACCACGTCGGCCTAAGTTATCGGCTACGACAACTGAGACAAGGTGTCCAATTGCAGTTTCCTCCTGTCAGGAACAGATGGCACGGGAGGCTCCCCCGGGGGGGCATAGTCCTAGAGGGAGCGGCAGAGTTCACGAACTCTAGGATTGCAGGTTTCACGCTGGGAGGATGCTTAAGGTTACTCATCCGGATGACAGCTTCCCGATGCCCATTCCCGCACGATCTCTGTGATCAGCCAAGGATATCGCGCCTGCCGTCTCTGTCAGCGAAGTCAGTGTCTCTGAACCTCTATGCCATAGCGTCGGCAAGAGTTGCCCGGTTGGGCAGAATGATCCATACCTTAGGCGAAGGTCCTCCATAGGATCATCGACGGCTTCACCCCTGGCTTCTTCAGTCGATCCTTTCTTGTAAGGAAGGATCTGGGATGGGAGTTCTGTAGTCGACCTCTCAGCCCTGATCAAGTTTGTCGAACAAACTTCGGCCAGCGTAGAACAGCAGAATCGATCAGACTGTAACGAGGCGACAGGACTCCTTAAACCCTGGATCGGAAGGACGGATACTTTCAGTTTCCATTCCATCCATCTTCCAGGGAGCTCGTGGAATTCAGCCTAGACTGCAAGTATTCCTGCTTATGATGCAGTATGGCGATCCCGCCGTGGCATCGCAGGATTTTTTCCCCAGAGAACTCTCCCTGCTTTCCTCATGGCCGCTCAGGTGCAGGCTTCCGCCTCCTTCGCTTTTTGGAGGGCTGGTCAACTCCGGTAGGCTCGGGTTCGACCTTCTTCAGCGCCGGGACAAGCTTCCGGATGCTTACCATGAGTGTGGGTTCATGGTATTTTGCTAGGAGCCTTCTCTTCTTCTGCCTCAACATCTGGAGTATCTGGCCATGATATTGAGTCAACGGCCTTACCACTTTGGAAACCCCGCTTCTCGTCCGTCCAGCGAGGTTAAGCAACGTCGGTTCTGGTCGGTACTTGGATGGGTGACCACCTGGGGACGCCAGATTCTGTTGCCACATCCTCCGAGCCTTCCCTTCAGTTGACTGTGGCAAGGCTGAGGAGAGTCGTAGTACCTGTTCTCAGTCAAGCAGAGCTTTCAGCCCTACCTGGGACCGTTTCCTAGTTCTCCTTTCCTCATTGACCCGTCTATAGTCCAAACGGTTGCCTCAGGATAAGTTCCATGTGTGGAGGTCCAAGTTCCGGTGGTTTCAGGCAACGATTAACCGGACTTCCTGGCCCCTATAGGACCAGCGGAACTATTAGACCTGCAATGGGTGTTGACCTATGGAACCTCCTGATGGGAGTGGATATTCTCGTCCTTTCCCCACATTCTTGATGCTGTTCTCGGACTCATCTAAGAAAAGGGGGCGGGGGGGCTGTCCTGTTCCAGGCCTATGGTCAGGACCTGAAGGATACCTCTCCATCATTCAGGCAGGCTTAGGGGCCGTAGTCTAGCCCCTCTACAGATCCTACAGCTCCGTGCGCGTCGACTTCATGATTCTGGCGTGTTCTAACCAGCAAGGGACGCATTTTCACACCTTCACATCTTGCAGTAGAGATACCGAGATGATTGAGATACTCTCAATACCACCATCGGCTCTTTCATTCCAGGCAGAGGAATGTTCTCTTCGACTATCCGAGCAGAGCCTCGTAGAGAGAGTGTACCTGGGGGTCTTTGGCCTTGAGTAACCAGCAAGTCCTGGTCTGGGGGACCTGGTCGCGACAGCTTGGAACCTCAAGCTTCCGCTGTTCTTCCCCCCAGTCTCAGACCCCGAGACTCCGGCAAGATGCATTCCGGTGATGGTGGGACAACTTCGACGCCTGCGTCTTCCCTCCTTTTTGTCTGTGGAGAATGGGTCTCAACAAGACCAGGTTGCCTGTCAACCTTTCATGGGAGAGCTCCACTGGGACTATGCGCAGAACGGTTTCTGGACCCTCTGCTTCCCCTGACGGAACTCCCGGAAAAGCTTCTCCCACGGCACAGACTACTCAAACAACCACACTGCAATATCTTTCACGAACCGGGGCGTCGCTTCGGCTTTATGCCTTGGAGACACTACGCTTCTTCCTCAAGAAGAGACAACCCGCTACAATCGCGTGACGAAGGTCGCGTCATCTGCGGTAGTCATCCGCAGGGTCTTCCAGGCAAAGTGAAGAGTCTTCGGTGGTTGGTGCCGTGGGAGATATACCTCTTCCCTTGAGGCCTCTTCTCCAGCAATAACGGTCTTATTGCCTTTCGGCGGGAGGAAACTCCTTTCCGCTCTCGGCAATGAAGCCTGTCGCTCTGCCTTTCCCTGACCTTCAGGCTTAAAGGAATAACTTTTTCCTGCCCGCTGGATCTTTCCTTGCTCATGCGAAGCTACGATCGTCCCTGCCCTAGTCGGAGGGAGATCTCCAACTTGGAGCATGGCTCGGACGTTTTAGTCCCTTAAGAGATCTTCTCAAGACCCTTTACGACAGGCCTCGGATTGTATTCCGTCTTGGGTCTCCTGCTCACTCTGGCCACGGCCAGTGTGTATGCAATCTTCTTGGTCTCGTACGACTCCGCCCTTTCTAAGGAAGAGGGGAAGGCAACATTCAGGTTCGCTCCTGAGTTGTTGGCTAGACTCAGAATCTTGGGGTCCCGGCCCTTCGGTCCAATTCCTTCAAGATTTCGAGTCTCCATTCTGTATCTGATGTCCCAAGACCTTCTCTTTCTTGCCAGTAAAGGAGTCGAGAGGTTAGCTTTGGGAACAGCTGCATTTTGTCCTCAGTTGCAGTCGATTTGGGAGCACAAGGAGGACACGGGGGAGAGTCACCAGTATACCTCTTCAGCTCGTACTCAAGGACATTCATCTTGACCTGTCTCCAGACCCTCTCCCGTCACATCACCCTACAGCACGATGTTGGATACATCGCAACATCCCTCGCCTTCGTGTAATACTACTCTGTGACGCAGGTGCTACAAACTGGAGTCTGGAAGCGTCTAATGACCTTTGCAGCCCGCTTCCTGCAGGGCGTGACCCACAGGAGTTTCGATAGGTTTTCTATCGCTCTGTGGTGGCTACACAACAGCTGGTCTAACCTCAGGCTCCGTTTTGGACAGGTAGCAGAAGGTTGAGGGCATTGTTATCAGGTTTTAGTCTGCATGAACGAAAGAAGTATGTCTGGCCCTTATTTCTTTCTTCATCATCCCCTCTACGGGGAAGCAGCATCCTGGTCTCTGCATAGCTGACCTCGAACCTCTGCAGGTAAACCATGCTTCCTTGTGTTCCGAGTATTGAGTCAATACTGTCGCGTCCCCCATACCCTGACGAGGTGGTATTGGAACGTCCTAACCCAGAGTTCCTTCTGGAACTCCAGGTCAACTGCCTAGGACGGGTCACACTTCTTCCTTCACACACAAGCTTATGTAGGCCACACACAGTTCCTTGCGGAGCAAGGAACTTGTGAGGTGCAGGGACTCCTTTTCTCGAGTGCGACTCACTCGGATTCTGAGTCCCCGAGTAAAGCCAAAGCCAGTATGGCTGGGGACTTTCCACCCTACCTAAGGGGTAAGTCACCCAATGTAAATAACGTGGTTTGTATTTCGGTTACGGAACAAATGACAAATTCGAAGATAATTTGTATTTTTCCTAACCATACAAACCTCAGCTATTTATACATATTTGCCCGCTAGCCCTGTCCCCCAAGACAAGTCCTACCTCTAAGTGAAAGTGAGCATTCACCTGTGTGTGAGAGGTGGGGGGGGGTAGCTAGCTACCACTCCCCTACCCCCACGCTAACTAGCGCGGGGGTAATACACCCTCGTTAAATTCTAATGGCTCGCCATTTCAGCTGCGCTAAAAGGTAAACCCAATGTAAATAGCTAAGGTTTGTATGGTTAGGAAAAATACAAATTATTTTCGAATTTGTCATATTACCTATAAAGTTTTAATTATTGTGTAAGAATTTAGTTTTAAAGTGTTGATATTGGAAATAGGTTTGGAACCCCATCTGGATATTCAAGTAATTATTTTTCTTTGGGTTAGGATTGGTTACCTTTCAAGTGAGTCTCAGGTGAGTGATAAATTTGTTGATGTAGATTGTTATTTTGCCATCTTTTTCTTTTATTAACCGGCCTTTATCAGTGTTGGAGTTAGCTGTATGAAAGTCAGGGGAGTTTTATAGAAATAAACAGGATTTTAATGGTGAAATTTATAATTTCTGTAATCACCTCATTTCCATATACAGTACTGTTCTTAACCCCTTTCCACTCCACTGACCAGTGATGTCAAGAAACTAATGATTTTGTTCCAACTTTGAGAACTGAAAGGAATTATAACCCATCATTAACTAGATATTTGCCATTAACTCTAAGATAGTTAAATGGTTCCCAGAGGGGACAGCATTTGGCAAGAGAAAATGGGAATTTTTAGTGGTATAGGCATTGACATTTAAACAGCCTCAAGAGAGAAGTAATATGCAATATGAACATCAATTGAATATAGAAATAATAAATTTTATAATTATAATTTAATTTTTAAAATAATTTACCATTTCACAGGCTTTTATTGTTAATGCAGCAGAACCCTTTCCAAATGACAGTGCAACAGAACTCCATCCTAATGACAGTATAGCTGAGGCCTCTCCAGTCATCAGCACTGAAGGTATACAATAAGTGGTTTTGTTTACTAAATTTGATGAATCTGGAGTTCTTGCAGTGTTTGGTTTAACTGAAAATAAGTAATTTTCTTTTAACTATTGTTATACTGTACTGTAATTGAAAATTTCTCGTTTGGAAACAGGTAGTGTTATCTATGAAGATGTATCAGTGTCCTCTGTGGAAACAGTTATTACTGCCCTTGAGGATAAGTCTGTCGTGGATTCTTCAAATATTACAAATGCCTCAGAAGCAATTATAGGTACTTATTCTAAGTCTAAAGATTAACCCCTTCCCTATGATGACGTCATTTGTCATCAAAACATGCCCGGTCCCCTTCACTACAATGACGTCGTTTGACGTCAGAACATGCATGGGCCCCTTTACTACAATGAACAAAACATGCACGGACCCTTCACTTCAATGACGTCAAAATATGCACGATCCCCTTCACTACAATGACATCGTTTGACATCAAAACATGCATGGTCCCCTTCACTACAATGTCATTTGACATCAAAATATGCCCGTCCCCTTCACTACATTGATGTCTTCTGACTTCAAAACATGCACGGTGCCCTTCACTATAATGATGTCATTTGATGTCAAAACATGCACAGTCTCCTTCACTACAATGATGTTGTTTGACGTCAAAACATGCATGGCCCTCTTCACTACAGTAACGTCGTTTGTACATCAAGATATGCACGTTCCCTTTCACTACAAAGACGTCGTTTGACGTCAAAATATGGCCAGTCCCCTTCACTAAAATGACGTCGTTTAATGTCAAAACATACACGGTCCCCTTCACTATAATGACGTTGTTTGACGTCTAAACATGCAAGGTCTCCTTCACTACAATGACGTCGTTTGACGTCAAAACATGCCTGGTCCCCTTCACTACAATGACGTTGTTTGACGTCAAAACATGCACGGTCCCCTTCACTACAATGACGTTGTTTGTGGTCAAAACATGCCCTGTCCTCTTCACTACAATGACATCGTTTGACGTCAAAACATGACCTGTCCTCTTCACTACAATGACATCATTTCACGTCAAAACATACATGGTCCCTTTCACTACAATAACATCGTCTGACGTCAAAACATGCCCTGTCCCCTTCACTCCAATGATGTCGTTTGATGTGAAAACATGCTCGTCCCCTTCACTGCAATGATGTCAAAACATGCCGGTCCCCTTCACTACAATGACGTCGTTTGATCTCAAAACAGTTACGTGATACAGACGATGACTTCTCAGATACCTCTTTTACAAATATAAACCATATGGAAGTTAAAATTACTTGTATATCATACAAAGGAGTGCAGCACATTGCTGTATATCACACAGTTTACACTCAGGAAAATCTCCTCCCCTCCCTGATATTAGCCTCCCCTCCTTTCTTCATCCAATCAACAAAGTCTTTTGGGTTTTAGCCTTTATTTCTGATTATGTAAGAGCTATTTTAGTCAGTTTTTATGTTACTACAATATGTAGAATCGCACTACTTTCTCTAGCCAGTGGCGACATTCCCTACCTGAGGCATTATTCAACCCCCCCCCCCCCCCCCGAAACCCCACCACCAACTGTAACACTTGTAATTTTAGTCCTTATTCATGTTATGTAACGTGTATTTTAGTGTATTTCTATGTTGGCATACGGTTTCTAACCGTGCAGAAAGCATTCTCTCATCGATTTTCCCACTGTATTCCACCCCCAATGCCACCAAAACACCAATAAACGGATTTTGAGCAAAGCGAAAAATCTATTTTTGGGTGATATGGCCATGTTGTCCTGTGGGAAGGTTCCTTTAGGTAGCTTTCTATGGGATATTTGGCTACAGTGATACTCCCAGAGAATTGACCACAGGTCTCCAGAATTCTAACTCCTGGCGCAAGTATCCTTAATATAAGTCTTGAGGATATCGCATGATATCAGGGGACGTATTTCTTGATACGACACATAGCAATCTTCACCCCGAATAGAGTTTTCGCTTTGAGGGGGAAGAGTGGCGAAATTGAAGGGGAGCCGTTATCAAGGTTACCTGGTGGATCCCCTCCCAGTACTACCACGGCGTACTATTCCTTGTTGCAATTAAGCATGGATAGCCGCAGATAGAGTAGTTTCGGGTGGGAACTTTGTTACATAGTTGTATACTCCTTTTAGAAAGGAGGGAGGGTCCATCAAGACGACATGGTCATATCACCCAAAAATAGATTTGTTCCGTAACCTAATACAAACCACGCTATTTACATGGGGTATTATTTTGGCGGAGCTGAAATGACGAGCTATTAAATTTTAACGAGGGTTAACTACCCCCTCGCTAGTTAGCGGGGGATAGGGAAGGGGTAGCTAGCTACCCCTCCCCCCCCTCACACTGTGCGTAGCTCAATTCACTTTTGGCTCGGGTGATGATCAGACGTTTCTGCTCTCACCCTCGCTTGACAGCCTATAATCTTTTTCTGCTTTCTCTTTAAACAGTTTGTGTGTGAAGTTGGCCTCAACTCTATAACAATGCGTACTTGCCCTGGATTTCCTAATCGACTTTTATGTCCTCTATGGATACGGATCCTCACGCCCTTTGCCCCCTTTGCCGAGGTCAACGGTGTGACAAGGAAAATGTGTGCAGTGAGTGCAGGGAGTGGTCTGCCTCCCAGTGGGAGAAGTTCGGCCGTAGGCGCAAGAAGAAGTCCAAGAGAGACCGATCTCCTTCGAAGGTGACTTTCAAGAAGCAGGAGGTCTCTAAGGACTCCTCTTGCGCCGCCCGAACCTCCTCCGAAGGTCTCCCTCGTCCGGCTTCACCTGTGAAACCGCCGAGTGAGATCGCAGGCCCTAGTGGTTTTTGCCAACCTCGGGGTGGTGGAGAGGGCGTGGCCTCCCTTAGCGAAGTTGTTCCCTCTCCTCCCCCGGGGGAGGATATTTTATATTTTGATGAATTTGACTGTACGGTATCTAACCATGGTTTATTTCAGCTTTGGGCTTCCTTGGGGCTTAAGGGCACTCCCTCCAAGGAAGGCCTGTTTGACTTGTTGCAGCTGGGGGCTGCAGTCAAATAGTCGCCGGTAATTCCGGAGGTTTATCCTTCGGACATTGTCGACACTGTTTTGACTGTCCGTTCTGACGTGACAAGTCAAACCCTTGTTCCTGCTGCCTCGGATGTTGCTGAAGACTCACCTCTCCCTTCCGCGCAGCCTTCGAAGGGGAAGGTGGGTCCTCCGGTCTCTCCTGCGAGCTCGTCTCCCCCCCGGGGGAGCGCGCTTTCAGAAACACCTCTACGAAGGACCGATGACCCTGACTCCTTACCCAGGGGTCGCATTCGACGTAAGGCCCATAGGTCTCTTCGAGAGAGGGGGCTCCCTTCTCCCTATAAAGGGGTGAAGAGGCACCTCTTTGGGTCTCCTTCTCCTCCCCCTGTGGAGGAACTACCTCGTCAGGAAAAGGTCATACCTGCAACATCCCTTGACCTCTCTGCGGATCGTTCACGATCCCCTACTCCTGCCAGATCTTCAGTGCTGCCGTCACCTGTAATCCTACAGGCACCGTCCCCTTCGGGGGAAAAGGACTCTGGGGTTAAGTCCCTGGCACCTGCGCGCTTGCGTACAGTTGAGCGTAGGTCATCTTCGTCACCTACTCGTCAACGATCTCCTGTTCGCCAGCGCTCTCCAACGTGCCAGCGATCTCCTGTGTGCCAGCACTCTCCTGCTCGCCAGTGCGCCCCTGGGCGCGCTCTTCATCTTGACGATGATCAACGCTCCCCAACGCGCCAGTGATCTCCTGCTCGCCAGCGCCTTTCTGGGCGCGCTCTTCAGCCTGTGAAGGACCAACGCTCCCCAACGTGCCAGCGATATCCTGCGCGCCAGCGATATCCTGCGCGCCAGCGCTCTCCTGGACATCCAGAGAAGGTACAACGCCTTCCAACGTGCCAGCGATCTCCTACTCGCCAGAGCTCCCCTGCTCGCCAGCGCTCCTCTGCTCGCCAGCGCTCCTTAGGGCGCCCCCACCCTGAGAAGCAACAATTTCCTGATGGGCGCACTGCGTGCCATCACTCTCATGCGCGCGCGCAAGCACGCACTAGTGCCTGTGCCTGTTGCACGCCCTGCGCGCTCACGCTCGCCAGCGCCCTCAAGATCTTCTGATTCAGACGCTCGCAAGGGTTCACTTTTGCCTCACTCGTCGATTCCTGCACTCCCAGTTGCTCCTGCGCGCCCTTCGATTACTGAGCGCCTCTTAAGTTTGGCGCACCCACGCCCACGATCTCCTACAGCTCGCCCTTCACGCCAACATGCTGTGGGGCCTGCAGGCTCTAAAGAAGGGGCCTCTCCTTCATGCGCCCCAATCACTGACAGATCTGCGCGCCACCAGTTGAGGGAGACCAAGTCTTCTAGGAGACATCTCTCTCCCTCCCACCATTACCAGCGCTCTCCTAAGAGGTCGCGCGCCCACTCGCCAGCTCGTTCTCTGGAACGTTCTCCTACGCGTTCATATGCACGCTCTCCTACTCGACCTCGTGCATACTCTCCTGCGTGCCATTCACCTGCGCACAAATCACCTGCGCGCCACCACGCGCGGTCCTATGGTCGCCATTCTCCTACGCGCGAACGCTCACCCATAGGACGTTCGCCTACGGGCCATCGCGCTACCTCGCCTGCGCGCCAGCGCGCTCTATCGCCACGCTTACGTGCGCCCTCACGTGCCCACGCTCGCGCGCGCCCTTGCCCGCGCGCGAAACTTCTTTCACAAGCTCTCCCGGGCGCGGCATCGTACCCGCCTGTGTGGGTCATACGGATTGCAAGGATCATCAGCAGGACGCTCCTCCTGGGAGGCGTTCCCAGGATTCACCTCCACGCAAGAGGAGGACAACGACAGAACAAGAAAGATCGGCAGAGAGGTCGAGGCAATCATCTTTTTCTTTTCAGGAAGGCCCCGTGGTGTCCACTCCTAAGGGTCGCGAGATCCCCTTTTCTCCAGCGGGGATTGCTGACACAGAGTCAGTTATCCGTCTACCATGGTTCCGCCACATGATCAATGCTGTGGTCCAGGCTATTAAGCCTTCCAGCACTGATCAGGGACGGGACCCTGTTACGGGTTCTCCACCGTTGAAGAAAAGGAAAGGAGTGGGCCTCGTGGTGACTCCTCCCCGGGAAAAGCTGGTCTCCAGGAACCCCATCAGGCGGACCCCTTCTCCTTCTCCAACCTCTGCAGCTCCACCCCCTCCTGTAGATGAGTTTATCTCGTCCTCGGGGGATTCCTCTAACTCGGAGAATTCTCCCTTGGCACCAAGGGGAGAATTTTCTCCGGATAGAGGAGGGGTTGCACGTGAGGAGGGTCCTCCTCGGGCGTCTTTGTTGGAGTCCTACTTCCCTCCCAGGAGGGAATCGAAGGACACCAAGACTGTTCCAAAATCTTCATCGAAGATTCGTCAAGAGCCAGCTATCCCTGGGGAGGACGTCCACGTTTGGGAGACTTAGCTGCCAGTCCACCAAGAGGAGAGCACAGCGTGTCAGAACATGCGTTCTGGCAGGTCCTTGGATTGATGAGGGAGCTCAACAAAATCAAGGACCCAGAGACAGCCCCTCGCGAGGGGAAAGACATCGTGCTTGACGAGGTCTTTGGTGTCCAGAAGCCCCCCAAGACTAGTGCGGCTTTGCCCTGGTCTAAAGGGGTGAAAGGCGCCAGAGACAAGGTCAAAGCTCAACTCTCCGGTCTGACCTCCTCAGGACGTTCTTCTGCCGGGTTCAAACTCCTCCCACCTCCTCTAGTCCAACAGAGGAGGTATTTCGAGATCGACGGGGAGTCTTGCATGTCTCTTCCACTCCATCATTCCGTGGAAGAACTAGCAAAGGGAACTTCTTTCGAGAAGCTCTCTACCCAGCAGGTGACGTTTGCAGCGTCAGAGACCCAAAACCTGGAAAAAGTCGCGAAGAGTGCCATGCAGGCAACTTCGTGGCTTGATCTCTGGCTTGGGTCTCTGGGCATCCTATTGCGATCCGAGGATCTGTACAAGGAGAGCAATAGGAAAGCTTTGGAGACCTTCCTACTCTCGGGCACTCGCTCTATTCAGTTTTTAGCTCACCAGGTCACTAACCTGTGGGCCAACATGATCCTCAAAAGACGCGATTCGGTGTCCGAGAGGTTCCATCCGAAGATCCCCACTGCAGACATCAGCAGGCTCAGGCACTCCTCTATTTTTGGAGGGAAGTTACTGGAGCCTCGTGACATTGAGCAAACGGCTGAGAGGTGGAGGAGATCGAACCAGGACTCTCTCCTCCAAAGGGCCCTGACATCTCGGCCCTATAAACCTCCAGCCCCTCAACAACAACGTCAACAGCAGCCTCGCAAGACACCTAAGCAGGCTCCGGCAGCTAAGACAAGGGTGTCTAAGACGCAGTCCTTTCAGCTGAAAGACAATAAACGCGGCAAGTCCTCTAAGGGACGTAGAACTCCTAGAGGAACCGGCAAAGGTCGCAAACACTAGGAGTGGCAGTCCCCCCGCGTGTCCACCTGTGGGAGGATGCCTAAAAAGTTGCGTGCAGAGGTGGCAGCAACTCGGGGTCGACCCTTGGACGGTCTCTGTGATCGGTCAAGGGTATCGCGTCCCGTTCACAACATCTCTACCTCCCCTGACAGCGAATCGAGTGTCGTTGAACTCCTATGCCTTGGGATCGGCAAAGGGGTTGGCCCTCCGGGCAGAAGTCGAGACCATGCTCAAGAAGGATGCTCTCCAGGAGGTCGACGACGGCTCCCCAGGCTTCTTCAGTTGACTCTTTCTCGTAAAGAAGGCGTCTGGAGGCTGGAGACCGGTCATCGACCTCTCAGCACTAAACAAGTTTGTCGTACAAACTCGTTTCAGTATGGAGACAGCGGGAACGGTCAGACTTGCAGTGAGACCACAAGACTATGTGCACTCTGGATCTGAAGGACGCGTACTTCCAGATCCCCATCCATCCGTCTTCCTGGAAGTACTTAAGATTCAGCCTAGACAGCAAGACCTACCAGTTCAAGGTGCTGTGTTTCGGTCTCTCCACGCACCCCAGGTGTTCACCAAGGTGTTCACTCTGATCTCGTCGTGGGCTCACAGGAACGGCATCCGTCTCCTTCGTTATCTGGACGACTGGCTAATCCTGGCAGACTCTGAGTCGACCCTTCTGCGACACCGACACAGGCTTCTGGAAGTTTGCCAAGATCTAGGGATCTTGGTAAATCTCGAGAAGTCCTCTCTGCGCCCTACGAAGAAACTGGTATACCTAGGCATGAAACTAGACACGATTCTCCACAAAGCCTTTCCACCAGACGAAAGGATAGCAAGGCTGAGGAAGGTAGCAGAACCTTTCCTCAAACAAGAAGAGCTTCCAGCCCAACTGTGGTTACGTCTCTTAGGCCATCTATCATCTTTGGTTCGTCTTGTTCCAAACGGCCGCCTCAGGATTAGATCCCTTCAGTGGCGGCTGAAGTCACGATGGAATCAGGGAAACGATTCCCCGGAGTTCCTAGTTCCCATAGGACCTTCGGAACGGGCGGATCTTCGATGGTGTCTGGACGACGAGAACCTACGGAAGGGAGCGGATCTTCTCGTCCTCCCCCCAGATTTGACTCTGTTTACGGACGCGTCAAATCAAGGGTGGGGGGCCCACATTCTGAACCAAAGAGCCTCAGGCCTTTGGTCAGAATCGGAAAGGTGCCTACACATCAACCTGCTAGAATTGAAGGCCGTTTTTCTGGCTCTTCAACAGTTCCAACAAATCCTGGCGGGCCACTCCGTGGTGGTGATGAGCGACAACACCACAGTACCTTCTCGCAACAGCTATCCCATCTTGCAGTAGAGATTCTGAGATGGTCCGAAACCCGCTCGATCTCACTGTCAGCTCGCTTCATTCCTGGCAAGAGGAATGTTCTCGCCGACAGCCTCAGCAGGGCAACGCAGATAGTGAGTACCGAGTGGTCTTTGGATCCTCAGATAGCCAACAAAGTCCTGACTTTGTGGGGTTCCCCGATTGTAGACCTGTTTGCGACAGCCTTGAATTTCAGGCTGCCCCTTTACTGCTCTCCAGTCCCGGACCCCAAGGCTCTCTGGCAGGATGCATTTCAACACAGGTGGGACAACATGGACGTTTACGCCTTCCCACTTTTTTGTCTGATGAGAAGGGTGCTCAACAAGGCCAACCTATCGGTCAACCTCTCCATGACTCATAGTTCCGCTATGGCATCATGCGGAATGGTTCCCGGACCTTCTGCAACTCCTAACGGAACCCCCAAGAGAACTCCCTCCACGTCACGAGCTACTCAGACAACCACATTGCAACATCTTCCACAAGGCCGTAGCTTCGCTTCGGCTTCACGCCTGGAGACTATCCAGCGACTCCTCACGGAGAGAGGATTTTTTCAACAGGTTGCGGACAGGATGTCTCGACACCTGCGAGAATCCTCTGCCAGCGTCTACCAGGCGAAGTGGAAAGTCTTTAGTGGTTGGTGTCGTGGAAGGGGTATCTTTCCGCTCGATGCCACTATTCCAACAATAGCGGAGTTCCTTGTATATCTTCGGGAGGAAATGCGCCTTTCGGTCTCGGCGGTGAAAGGCTATCGCTTAGCCTTCAGGCTGAAAGGAGTGGATATTTCCTCTTCGTTGGAACTTTCTCTACTCATACGCAACTACGAGCTTACTTGCCCCCAGTCGGAAGTCAGACACCCTTCTTGGAACGTGGTTCAAATGCTCAGGGCTCTGAAAAGAGCTCCCTTTGAACCATTACGCCAGGCGTCTGATTGCCACCTAACGTGGAAGACGGTGTTCCTACTTGCGTTGGCCTCGGCCAAACGAGTAAGTGAACTTCATGGTCTCTCCTACGACGTTGCCCATTCAAGGGGATGGGGGGAGGTAACGTTCAAGTTCGTCCCTGAGTTCATTGCTAAGACTCAAAACCCTGGGGTGTCGGATCCAAGATTCGACTCCTTCAAGGTAACGAGTTTACGTTCTGTAACAAGTGACCCAGACCATCTGTTACTGTTCCCAGTCAGGAGTCTGAGGCGCTACCTCAAAAGAACAGCTGCAGCCCGTCCTCATGTGCAAGCTTTGTTTGTGAGCACAGGGAGGACAAAGAGGAGGGTCACCAAGAACTCCATCTCTTCATGGATTCGCAAGGTGATAAGCAGCACCTTGAATCCCGACTCTCCTCCGTCACGTCGTCCCAGAGCTCACGACGTCAGGGGTGTTGCTACTTCCCTGGCCTTCAAGAGAAACTTCTCTGTGACGCAGGTTCTACAAGCTGGGGTCTGGAAGCGTCAGACGACCTTCACAGCCCACTACCTGCAAGACGTGACCCACAGGAGCCTCGATACGTTCTCTATCGGCCCTGTGGTGGCTGCACAACAGCTGGTCTAACCTCAGGCTCCTTAATGGACAGGTAGCAGAAGGTTGAGGGCATTGTTACCTGGTTTTAGACTGCATGAATGAAAAAGTATGTCTGGCCCTTACTTCTTTCTTCATTCTCCCCTCTCTTGGGGATAGCAGCATCCAGGTCTTTGCGCAGCTGACCTCAACCTCTGCAGGTAAACTAATGCTTCCTTGTGCTCCTAGTATTAGCCTTAATACTGTCGCGTCCTCCATACCCTGACAAGGTGGTATTGGGAACGTCCTAGCCTAGAGTTCCACATAAAGAACTCCAGGTCAACTTCCTAGGATGAGTCACGTTATTCTCCTTCACACACATCCTAGTAGGCCGCACGATGGTCAAACATGACAACGTGCGAGGGTTAGGGACTCCCATTCCTTGAGTTCTACAACTCGGAATTGGAGTCCCCGGGTAAAGCCGAAGCCAGAAGGCTGGGGACTTTCCGCTCTTCCTAAGGGTAAGTCACCCCATGTAAATAGCGTGGTTTGTATTAGGTTACGGAACAAATGACAAATTTCGTAGATAATTTGTATTTTTCCTACCATACAAACCTTAGCTATTTACGCAAATGTTACCCGCCAGCCCTGACCCCCAAGTTAAGTCTTACCTTTAAGTGAATTGAGCTATTCACAGTGTGTGAGGGGGGGGGGGGGGGGGAGGGGTAGCTAGCTACCCCTTCCCTACCCACCTCTAACTAGCGAGGGGGTAGTTAACCCTCGATAAAATTTAATGGCTCGTCATTTCAGCTCCGCCAAAATAATACCCCATATAAATAGCTAAGGTTTGTACGGTAGGAAAAATACAAATTATCAACGAAATTTGTCATTTTTCGCTTTGCTCAAAATTTGTTTTCTGGGCTCGAACCTGTGCCGCCCAGTGAATAAGCTCCATTTAGCACTTATTCTTAGGTAATTTACTGCTAAATATACCAGAGAAAAAAATGTAAAGGAGTGCTAGGTTAACTAGCTCGCTCACCTATTGGTGTCGGTATAAAATTGGGCGTATAATCCAGAGGTCCCGCACTATTTAGATTCATCCACGACAAAGACCCCAATAGAGGAGAGCCGTTCAACCTCACTCGGCACCACCAACTCTGCATCCGCTCAGAACCCAACTCCTTTTAGCACGCCTTTATGGTAACCCGCTTTTTGTTTGTGCTCTCGTGTTTTTGCGATTTTCCTTTGGATTATGGCTTCTTCATCGGTTTCCCAGGAGACACCGTCTAAGTTAAGTACCAAGCTATGTTTTGCTGTGTTTTGAGCAATCTAGATCGTTTAATATTTAAATTATAGGAGTTTATTCTCTTCGTTCATATCGATCTTGCTTGATTCCGCTTACAGTTGGTACTCCTGTTTTGAGAGCTTTTAGTTTCACTCGCGGTGTTACTATGTGTATTATTTTTATTATTAATTAAATTTTATTTGTTATTGTGGATATTCATTATTTAGCGTTTAGAACCCTCGTGGTTCATTTTTAGGGCCGATATCAGTTACGTATCGTATGGCTTGCCGACCTTCGTTACTAGGCGGCAATGTTATTTTATAAGCCATCAGGTGTGTCCTTTGTGATTTATTTATTATGTTGCATACCTTGCCCTAAATTTTTTATGTGTATATTTATATAATTTTTCAACGCTATTACTATTATAATGAATATTTGTGCTATTACTCCGTTTGATCTGTCTGGTTGGGGATCGTCAGTTGGTAGCCCTGCTGCTCCGTATCACGTGATCCTCCCCCAAGCTCCCCCTCTCGCTAGGTGGGCGGCTAGGCTTCTCTCACCCCTCCCCTAGGGGACCGTTGCCTTCCCTCCTTTTAGAGGGGGTAGTTCAGTGTTTATGGACTTTGTCCTCCGGGTGTCCCGGCGGGTTCGTCTCTGTCTAGACTGGTTGGCCGCCGGTCAACAGAGTTGGATCCCGGTGCACCCTATTGTATATTCACTTATCACACTTTTATTATGTTATACGAAACCCTCCGGGTTCGGTTGGCGGTTCTTATCTACAGTTCCGCCCCCCCTATTAATTTATAACAGTTCATATGATTATATATGATTATATATGACAGATCACTATCCCGGAGTTCCTATACGAATTGGTTTATGGATATACTTTTATTTCCCGGCCCGGGGCTTAACCTCGCTCCGGGAAATCAGACCCCATGTGTCTTAATTCTTTGTTGCATCCTTTTTATGCTCCCGGCTCGACCGGAATGGATAGCTATACTTTAGTCTTAAGTTAGACTTATGTTTAGGCCCGGACTTATGTTAGGCCCGGGTCCTCCGGACCCGCCCCTACAGTTTCTCATATACTATTCTTTTTATAGATGGTGCATTGTCAGACGACGGCCTGTGCGGCTGTTCTTCATCAGCCTTGTGGCCATACCGTATGTCGGTCTCACGCCCTCTGCGGAGTTCAGCTGGAGGACATCGTGGTATGGCACCCTGATAACTGTATGGTCTGTTTTGACCTCATCACCACCCTTGGATCTGACTCGGTGAGTCCCGTTGGCTATGTTGCCTTCTTATTTATTTTACCTTTTTTTGGTATACATACACTATTTAGTAAGATCTCTATGGTCTTGAAGGACCACTGGGAGTCTTCCCTTTTATAATGCCCACTATTATTTCAGGCATCCCCGGAGCAAAAGTCTGCGGCTCGGGCCACACTGAAAGTGTGGGTTGGTGGTTTTGCCCGAAACGTGAAATCCAAGCAGCCTTACGTCCTATCCGAAGACTATTGTGCCATGATCTATCCTAACGCCAAGTCTTCAGCCGCTGTGGCTAGGCATGTTGCAGCTCCCATCATTGCCCACATTGATGCCATCATAGCGGGGTTCATTGATCAAGAACAAGATCCGTCGGATGCCCCCGGAGATCTGGAAGACAATGTTGCTTCCATGAACCTGGATGTTGAACCCATGTTATTGGATGATCCGGATGCAGGTAGGGTGGTAAGTGAGGCAGGTGTTACCGGCGCTGAGATTCCTATCCTCAGCCCCGCTCTTTCTTCTTCATCTGATCGCTCTTCCTTTCATGGTTTTTCTGGGGACCGTGATTCGTCTCAACGATCACACCCGGTTCCCCCCAAGGATAAGTCTACATCTAGAACCTCACCTAAAGCTCGTAAGCCTCACAAGGCTTCCCATAGTTCTAAGCTGAATACAAACCCGTCATCTAAGGCTTCTGGCTCCTCCTCTAAGTCTCACGACCTGGGAGTACAATCCGCCACTCCTGCTCCTAGCCCGGGCCTTTCCGAATCAGCCATGCTTCGCATTGTGTCGGAGATGCAGTCTAAGATTGTGTCGGAAATGCAGGCCAAGATGGACACGATGTTCTCTAACATCGGTCAGAGACTTGGGGCATTAGAGCAAGGTGCTCCGGAGCGAGTCCAAAGCTCTCTCATCCCGGATGCCTCTAAGCTCCCGCCGTTTACCAAGAATAATCCTTGGCGCATGGCTCTTCATTCCCCGTTCTCAGACGGAATGTTAACTTTGGAAGGTCTTGGCACTCGTCCTCTAGAGGACTTTGAATTCTTTCCTCCTGGTCTGGCATTTCCATTTCATGGTTATGCCAGGCTTACCGAGGAAGCTCTGGTTCGGTTAGATAAGGTCCCCAAAGAGACTGTCATCTTCCCAAAAGAACAAGCCCAATCTGTTTGGGCTAGGTTCCTGAATGACATTGGTTGCACCAACACCATGTTGACGCCTTATAAGAGCTCCTTCACAATGTTCTTAATGGACAAAAACACCGTGACTCCATGCGTCAATAAGGTAGCAGAGCTTGCTTTCCAATATGCTCTGGAGGAGAAGCCCTTGCCTCCCATCCGAGAGGTGGATCCGATCTCCCTCCTTCTTCCTTCTGGCATTGAGTGTTGGGACAATGTCCATACCACTTTTACCTCTGGCAAGCTATCAGCGGACTGTGCTTCAGTTATGTTTAGTGAGCGGCTTCCCCGTCTCCCGGAATCCCTCATTAAACAGGAGTATGATTCCCGCCTACGTGTTGGCCGTACTCTGAACTTGGCCACGTCCACGGAGTCGATAGCCTTAACTTATGATACTGAGAGTATCTTTAAGTCTCTCAATAAGGCTACGTTGCAGTCATTATACTACGACCTTTATGACTTCGCTATTGCTAAACGTAGGTGTCGCAAACACGTCCTGGCTGAGGCGACTATTAGGCACGAGCCTAATAAGCTTATCCGGTCCTCCTGCTGGGGTTCAAATCTCTTCCCTGAGGATCTTGTAGAGGAAGTCTTGGCAGAGGCCACTAGAGTCAATCAGAGCCTTAAAGCCCGTTGGGGTTTGACTCCTAAACGGAAATATGACCCCGCAAATTACCAAGCCCGGGGTAGGAAGAAGCTCCGCCCGTATACCTCCACCCAGTTCAGGCAACAGCAGAGTAGTTCGTCCAATTTCCGACTGCCTCTTCCTCCATCTCCCGTTGCTCCTGCACAGCCTTCCACCTCTCAGGCTCCTTCGGACGACTATGTCACCGTTCTGCTCCCTAAGAGCCAGCTTTCCGGTGCCTCCACCACTTCTCCTGCCTTTAACCAGTCTTATGAGGCTCATAGCTCTTCCCAGAGTTATAACAGAGGTAGAGGCTACCACCGTGGTTCAAACCAGAACAGAGGTAGAGGAAGAGTCTTTCGCAAGGGAAAGAACTTCCGAGGCGGACGTGGAGGCAACTCCTCAAGCCAATACTGAGGTGCAGCAGGTAGGGGGGAGGCTTTATGCCTTCCGCAACAAATGGAGGTTCAGTCCCTGGGCTTTCAGTATCATCTCCAAGGGACTGGGGTGGAGTTGGATTCAAGGGCCTCCTCCTCCGAACAAATTTCATCAACATTCCACTCCGGACCTAGTCGAATTTGTCCAGGATCTGTTACAAAAGAACGCCATACAAGAAACGAAACACCTGAAGTTTCAGGGTCGGCTGTTCAGTGTCCCGAAGAAGGATTCAGACAAGAGGAGAGTGATTCTAGACCTATCCCTTCTCAACTTGTCCATTCAATGCGACAAGTTTCGAATGCTTACCGTCTCGCAGGTGCGGACCTTACTTCCCCGTGGGGCCGTCACCACCTCTATCGATCTTACAGACGCCTATTATCACGTCCCGATAGCGAGACACTTCCGTCCGTATCTAGGCTTCCGCCTAGGGGACAAAAATTACTCCTTCAAGGTGATGCCTTTCGGGCTCAACATCGCCCCAAGGATCTTCACAAAGTTAGCAGAAGTTGCTGTTCAGGAACTCAGAAATCAAGGGATTCAAGTAGTAGCCTATCTGGACGACTGGCTCATTTGGTCAGACACCTCCCAAAATTGCCTTAAAGCCACTCACAGAGTCATCCAATATCTTCAATCTCTAGGCTTCCAGATCAACTTCAAGAAGTCCCGTCTTCTTCCGAAATCAAAGTTCCAATGGCTCGGCCTGCAATGGGATCTTATATCTCATACTCTGTGTCTTCCCAAACCCAAGAGGTTAGAGATTGCAAGGAACACCAAACGCTTTCTCAAAGACAAAGTAAGTTCCAGACGACTCCAAGAGAGGATTCTGGGGTCCCTTCAATTTGCCTCAGTGACGGATCTACTTCTGAAGGCAAAATTGAAAGATATCAATCGTGTCTGGCGTTCGAGGGCGAACCGGAAGCTCCGGGACAGGAAAGTCCGCCTTCCTCCCATTCTACGGGAAAGACTTCTTCCTTGGACAAGAGCCAACAATCTGTCAAAGTCAGTTCCCCTTCGATTTCCGCCTCCGAAGTTAATCATTCACACGGACGCATCCCTATCAGGTTGGGGCGGCTATTCTCAGCTCAGGAAAGTTCAAGGTCTTTGGTCTCCCTTATTCCGCCAATTTCACATCAATGTGCTGGAGGCCATGGCAGTTCTTCTAACCCTGAAACGTCTCGCTCTACCCAAGAGACAACACCTTCGTCTGGTCCTCGACAGCGAAGTGGTGGTCCGCTGCCTCAACAGAGGCGGGTCAAAATCAGGGCCTCTGAACCATGTTCTAGTAGCCTTATTCTCCCTAGCAGCCTCGAACCGTTGGCATCTTTCAGCTGTCCACCTGGCGGGAGTCCGGAACGTAGTGGCAGACGCCTTGTCCCGGACCTCCCCTTTAGAATCGGAATGGTCACTTGATCTAAAGTCATTCCGGTGGATTCTCTCTCGGGTTCCCGGTCTCCAAGTGGACCTCTTCGCCACGGAATCCAACCACAAATTGAGAGTATATGTGGCTCCCAATCTAGACCCTCAGGCTTACGCCACAGACGCCATGTCACAGAATTGGGACATCTGGGAAAGGATTTATCTCTTTCCCCCGGTGAATCTTTTACTGAAAGTCCTAGACAAACTGAGATCCTTCAAGGGACAAGTAGCCTTGGTCGCACCCAACTGGCCCAAGAGCAACTGGTATCCTCTCCTGCGAGAGTTGAGACTACATCCTCACCCGATACCCAATCCGGTTCTGTCTCAGATAGTACAAACACGCGTTGTGTACGCTTTCTCAAACATTCAGAGCGCCCTAACTTTATGTACTTCATGAAGTTTGCGGCCATGCATGGTGCCAATATCGATCCTCAAAACACCCTGTTCCTAGAATCAGATAAACGGGATTCCACCATCCGCCAATATGATTCTGCAGTTAAAAAGTTGGCAAAATTTTTGATAAACTCAGACGTGCACTGTATGAACTTGAACCTTACAGTCACTTTCTTTAGAACTTTATTAGAATCAGGTCTGGCAGCCAATACTATCACCACTATTAAATCTGCTTTGAAAAAGATCTTCCTAGTGGGTTTTAACATAGACTTAACCGACTCTTTGTTAGCTTCAATTCCGAAAGCCTGTGCCAGACTGAAACCGGTTACTCGTCCTACCCCGGTGACCTGGTTCCTTAATGATGTACTCAAATTGGCTTCTGATACCATTAACAGTTCTTGTGATTACATTCCCCTTCTCAGGAAAACACTTTTCCTGGTGAGCTTGGCTTCCGGGGCAAGAATTTCTGAACTGGCAGCCTTGTCGAGAGACCCCGGGTCATATTGAGTTCCTTCCTTCGGGAGAGGTCCTTCTTTCACCTAACAAATTCTTTTTGGCTAAGAACGAAGACCCTCAGAACAGATGGTCCTCCTGGAAAATTGTTCCCCTCACGCAAGATCCGTCTCTGTGCCCTGTTACTACTCTTAGGTCTTATTTATCCCGGACCTCCTCTAACTCCTCGGGGCCTCTATTCATTAGAGAACAAGGTGGTACCATTACCATTAAAGGGATCAGGCAACAAATTTTGTATTTTATTAAACAAGCTAGCCCTGACTCTTTTCCTCTTGCACATGATATCAGAGCGGTTGCTACTTCGGTGAACTTTTTTCACCACATGAATTTTACGGACCTTTCCAGGTATACAGGGTGGAAATCACCGTCAGTGTTCAAGAAACACTACCTTAAACATTTGGAAGCCCTAAAATTTTCTACAGTAGCTGCAGGGAGCGTAGTTACTCCCAGGTAACTCACATGTTAATTCATTGTCATTTTATCTCTCCCCCTTACCTGCCTCATTTATACCCTATTTGTATTCGTTGGTTTCGCACCTGAATACTGTTATTATATTTGTAAATTTTTAACTCCTGAGTATCTGTATATATTATCACTCACGGCATTATTATACCTTACCTTATTTGTCAGTTGTTCTACCAAGTGGATTTATGTTCCTTTTAAGATACCCTTATAATTGTTTTTGGCACTCATCTCTGATTAAAGCAACTTGTATTTCCCTTACGCTTATGTTTTTTCCTTTATTTTGCAAGTTTGGTGACATTTCTATCGTATATATTCACTGGGCGGCACAGGTTCGAGCCCAGAAAAGGGATTTTGACGCAGGAAAAATCTATTTCTGGGCGAGGGACCTGTGCCGCCCAGTGAACCCTCCCAGCTCCTCTCCCTTGGAGTCCCCAAACTTTGGGTGCTAAGGAGTTGGGTTCTGAGCGGATGCAGAGTTGGTGGTGCCGAGTGAGGTTGAACGGCTCTCCTCTATTGGGGTCTTTGTCGTGGATGAATCTAAATAGTGCGGGACCTCTGGATTATACGCCCAATTTTATACCGACACCAATAGGTGAGCGAGCTAGTTAACCTAGCACTCCTTTACATTTTTTCTCTGGTATATTTAGCAGTAAATTACCTAAGAATAAGTGCTAAATGGAGCTTATTCACTGGGCGGCACAGGTCCCTCGCCCAGAAATAGATTTTTCCTACGTCAAAATCCCTTTTTTGGACTGAGCCATGTCGTCCTGATGGAAGTTTACCAAAGAATTACTTGAATACTATATCTGTGGGTTTGTATAAGTGCCTTTACTTTGACTCAGTTCTTTATATGGTCTCCCAGACCTAATATATATGACATTACCGTTATTTGTCATATCCACTAAGTTTGTAACTAATTTGAGGCTTCCTGCCCCCTGCAGGAAAATTGTTGATACCAACTATAATGCGTCAAAGTTGTATTTTGTAAGAACAAGGTGGAACTTTTTAGTGATTACCCGGTTGTTCTTACAGAGGTTTACAGACAAGTGTGTTTATTTTTAGGAAAAATAAAAGGCTCTGGAACATTTATTCGATTTCAGGCCGGGCGAATAAGACGCAGATACATTTTATGTATTTATTTGTATAGACAAATGTAAATACAACAACGAATGTATCGTAAATCGAATCCTTTAATAATTCAACATCTTCAAGGTATATATATATATATTTGTAACCTGTAAGGGAAGAAATACATATATGGGTTAGTCACAGGTGCCACTCAGTATTGTGAAATTATTTGATTGATTTCACTTAGATGTTGGATATGTTTCAACACTGTGTACGAATGTTCACACGGCACTGGTGTTATTGGTTAGATTCTACACCTATATAGAACAGTCCGAGATTCACTATAGTGATCTCCACTGACGGGTATTACACTAAAAGATGCTAATACCTGTTCACCCCGTATACTGTTAAGTCCCAAACAGTTCACTGTTCATTGCAGCACTAGACGACAGGTTTTATAACACTACCTGCCGCCACCACAAAGTGTTTTTTGTTCCGTAACTGAAATACAAACCACGCTATTTACATAGGGTATTACTTTCGGCGTAGCTGAATGACGAGCCATTAGATTTTTAACGAGGGTTAACTACCCCCTCGCTAGTTAGCGAGGGGGTAGGGGAGGGGTAGCTAGCTACCCCTTTCCCCTCACATACCGGTGAATTGATTCACTTCACTTTTGGCTCGGGTGATGATCAGACGTGTCTGTCTCGCCCTCGCATTTTTTGACAGCCTTAATCTTTTTTTGCTTTTTCTTGCAGTTGTGTGTATGGAAGTTGGCCTCTACCTCTATCATGCGGAAGTGCCCTGGCTTACTCGACCGCCCTTGTTGGACGTTTATGTTGGCAGTCGAGACGGACCCTCACACCTTGTGTCCGTACTGCAGAGGTCAACGGTGTGATAGAGATAAAACTTGCAGCGAGTGTAGGGAGTGATCTACCTCCCAGTGGGAGAGGTTTTCCCGGCGACGTAAGAAGAAGTCTAAGCGTGACCTTTCTCCTTCAAGGGCTTCCTTGAAGAAGGAAGGTTCCAAAGACTTCTTCCGTTGCCCGAACCTCCTCCGAAGCTCCCACTCGATCGGTCTCTAGCGAGAGGCCGTCGAGTGGTAGCGTAGGCCATTCTTTTGTTGACCAACCTCGGGGTTCGGGAGAGGGAGTTGCCTCCCATAGCGAGGCAGCTCCTCCTCCTCCTCCGGGGGAGGATATTGATAACTCTGTGGTTAATGATGATCTTTTGCAGCTTTGGGCTTTCTTGGGGCTTAAGGGCTCGCCCTCCAGGGAAGCCCTGTTTGACCTGATCCAGTTGGGTGCAGCTGTCAAACAGTCACCGGTAATAGCAGAGGTAGATCCTCTGTCTATTGTCGACGTTGTTGTGGCAGAGGCTTCCGACGGGTCGGGCCAAACCCCTGCTGTTGTTGGTGATGTTGCTGAAGGCTCAGTTACCCCCTCCGAACATCCTTTGAGGGAGGAGCTGAGTCCAACGGTCTCTCCTGCGGGTGATTCTCCCCCTCGGGGGAGTTCACTGACAGAGACTCCCCTTCGGAGGACCGGCGATGGTGTTGCTGCCCCTCGAGGTCGTCTTCGCCGTAAGGCTCGCCCTCCTCTTCCCCGTAGAGGCCTTCCTTCTCCTTACAAGGGAGTTGGGAGGCGCCTCTTCGGTTCATCACCCTCGACGTTCGCCGCAGAGTATCCTCCTCGACGTGAGCAGACCGTTGCAGCCGCATCCCTAGACCTCTCAGCAGATCGTTCGCGATTTCCTACGCCTGCCAGACCTGGGAGTCTTCCTTCTCCGTTCCTGGACGCAGATGTGCAGTGGGTGCCAACGCACCCCGTTATCCAACGGGCACTGGTCCCTTAGGGCAAAAGGGCTTATCTCACAATGTGAGTAAGTCCCTTAAGTGCCAGGTTTTACCTGCGCGCCCACGATCTCCTGCGCAGTAGCACGCAAGCGCTCTCTTGTTGTTGCTGAGGACCAGCCCTCTTCAAACTCAACGCACCAGCGATCTCCTGCAGCAGAGTCATCTCACCATTGACCTCCTGCTCGCCAGCGCTCACCTGCGTGCCAGTGCTCACCTGCGCGCTAGCGCTCACCTGCGTGCCAGCGCTCTCCTGCGCGCCAGCGCTCTCCTGCGCGTCATCGATCTCATGCTCGCCAGCGCTCTCCTGCTCGCCAGCGCACATCTCCGCGCCCTGTTCCTGCTGCGCGCCCACGATCGCCCACTTGCCAGCGCACATCTGCGCGCCCTGTTCCTGATGCGCGCCCACGATCTCCGGATCTGGGCGCAGGCAAGGAGATTCTTCCTTCGCCTCCTCGCCTGCGATCACCTGCGCGCCCTCAGAACTTGCCCACGCGCCAGCCATTGTCTGCGCGCCATCACGCGCACTCACCTGTGCGCTCTTCTAGAATGGGACGAGACACTGCTCGCCCGCGCGCCCACCAGAAGTCTCCTGTGCGCGCCCACGAGCGTTCTCCTTTGCGCGCCCACGAGCGTTCTCCTTTGCGCGCCCACGAGCGTTCTCCTTTGCGCACTGCTACACCTTCTGTTCCTGCGTCCAGCTGTTATCTCCTGACCGTGCACCTGCGCGATCTTTCGCCTGCGCGTAAGCGCTCTCCAACGCAACCGCGCGCCCACGCTTCTGATTGCCGAAGGTCTCCTACGCGCCCACTCGCTATCTCACCTGTGCGCAGTCAGTCACCTTTTCGCCCAATGCGCCATCGCTCGCCTGCGCACCGTCATTCTCCCGGCCGCCAGCGCTCGCCCTTAAAACCGCGCGCACCCTCACCTGCGCGCCCACGTGCACTTTCGCCTGCGAGCCCACT
This sequence comes from Palaemon carinicauda, assembly GCF_036898095.1. NCBI lineage: Eukaryota > Metazoa > Arthropoda > Malacostraca > Decapoda > Palaemonidae > Palaemon > Palaemon carinicauda. Next base: position 90,701,848 of record NC_090731.1, read on the forward strand.
CGCCCGCGTATCCTCGCCCACGCGCACCCGCGCTTTCATCTCCGCACACATGTGCGCCAATGTTCGCCCATGCGCAAACCTGCGATTCTTCCATCGCGCCAGCGCGATCTCGACCGCAATTCCCGCCGGGTTTCGCAGCACGGGCAACCTTGCGAGTCTTTGGGAGCGCGTACTTCCAGGTCATCGTCTTCACGATCCCCCCCCCCGTAAGCGCAGTACAGCGCACTTGTAGGAGGAGGAAAAATCTTCAGAGGTCTAGGCACCACTCTTCATCTTCTTTTTTTCAGGCAGGCCCTGTGGTGTCTACTCCAAAGGATTGCCCGATCCCCTTCCCTCCAGCGGGAGTCTATGACACTGCATCTGTCAACTGTCAGCCTTGGTTTGGGTCCCTGATCAGAGCTGTCGTCCAGGCTGTTAAGCCGGCCCTCGCTGATCTGGGCCTCAAACCAATGGCAGCCTTGTCTCCGCTGAAGAGGAAGAGAGGAGTAGACTTCGTGGTGACTTCTAGGGTTAAACTGGCTCCTAAGAAGTCCGTCAGGAAGGCCCCTTCCCCCTCTCAGACGTTCTCTCCTTCGCCTGTGGACGAAGCCTTTCCGTCCTCAGGAGAATCCAGCGAGGTGAGACCTTCTCCCACGGCACCGATGGGAGGAACCCCACCTCGAGTAGGAGAATCGTCACGTGTGGGGGCGGAGAGGAGCTCTCAGACTTCTTTACTGAGTCCTGTATCCCTCCTAGAAGGGAGCCCAAGGACTCGAAGACCGTCCCGAAGTCTTCTTCCCGGATTCGACCAGAGCCAGCAAGACCCCAGGAGAATGTCCACGTGTCCCCCCAAGTAGAGCAGTTGGGGACAGGATACTTTGCTGCCAGTCCACCAAGAGGAGAGCAGCATGAGTCAGAGCATGCCTTCTGGCAGGTCCTGAATCTCATGAGGCAGCTCAACAGGTTCAAGGACCCGGAGACCGCCCCTCGCGAAGGCAAGGATACGGTCCTGGACCAAGTCTACGGCACTCAAAAACCCTCGAAGGCCAGTGCGGCTCTGCCCTGGTCCCAGGGGGTAAAGAGCACCAGAGACAAGGTTGAGGGCCAGCTTTCCGAACTCGCATCCTCCAGCTGTTCTTCTGCCGGTAACAAACTCCTCCCACCTCCTCGTGTACAACAGAGGAGGTACTTTGAGATCATGGGGGAGCCTTGTTTAGGTCTTCCTCTCCACCATTCTGTGGAAGAGCTTACCAGGGGAGTCTCTCTTGAGAGACTCTCCACCCGGCAGGTGACATTCTCGGCTACAGAGATCCTGAGTCAGGAGAAAGTCGCAAAGTGTGCCATGCAGGCCACTTCGTGGCTGGATGTCTAGCTGGGGTCTCTGGGCATCCTGTTGCAATCCGAGGACCTGTCCGAGGAGAGCACCAGGAAGGCCATGGAGATTTTCCTCCTCTCGGGCACGCACCATCGAGTTTCTGGCCCACCAAGTTTCGAACTTGTGGGCAAACTCGATCTTGAAGCGTCGTGATGCGGTGGCCGAGAGGTTCCACTCGAAGGTCCCAGCCGTGGATGTCTGCAAGCTCAGACACTCTTCCATCCTTGGAAAGAGCCAGTTTGAGCCCAAGGATGTGGAACGGACAGCTGAGAGATGGAGGAAATCGAATCGCGATTCTCTCCTCCAAAGGGCTCTTACATCCAGACCCTACAAGCCTCCAGCACCTCAACAACAACAGCCTCGTCAGTCTAAGACATCGAAACCGGCTCCGGCAGCAAAGTCAAAGGTGTCCAAACAGCAGCCCTTTCCTGTCAAAGACAAGAAGGGAGGGAAGTCCTCCAGGGGAGGCAGGAATCCTAGAGGGAGTAGCCGAGGCCGCAAATGTTAGGATTGGCAATCCCCCTGCATGTCCACCAGTGGGGGGATGCCTGCAAAGTTGCGTGTTAAGGAGGCAGCAACTCGGGGCCGATTCCTGGACGATCTCTGTGATCAGCCAAGGATATCGCGTCCTGTTCATAACATCTCTCCCTTCCCTGACAGCGAATCCAGTTTCGTTGATCTCCTATGCCATGGGATCGGCAAAGGGGCTAGCCCTTCGGGCAGAAGTCGAGACCATGCACAAGAAGGATGCTCTCCAGGAAGTCGTCGACGGCTCCCCAGGCTTCTTCAGTCGACTCTTTCTTGTAAAGAAGGCGTCTGGAGGCTGGAGACCCGTCATCGACCTCTCAGCCCTGAACAAGTTTGTCAAACAGACTTCGTTCAGCATGGAGACAGCAGACACGGTCAGACTTGCAGTGAGACCGCAAGACTTCATGTGCACACTGGATCTGAAGGACGCGTACTTCCAGATCCCAATCCATCCGTCTTCCAGGAAGTACTTGAGATTCAGCCTAGATCTACCAGTTCAAGGTGCTGTGTTTCAGTCTCTCCACAGCACCACAGGTGTTCACCAGAGTGTTCACCCTGATATCTTCGTGGGCACACAGGATCGCCATCCGTCTCCTTCGCTATCTGGATGACTGGCTGATCCTGGCAGATTCGGAGTCGACCCTTCTTCGACACCGAGATAAGCTTCTGGGACTTTGTCAAGATCTAGGGATCATGGTAAATCTCGAGAAGTCTTCTCTCCTTCCATCTCAACGACTGGTATATCTAGGCATGATATTGGACACCAATCTCCACAAAGCCTTTCCATCAGACGACAGGATAGCAAGACTGAGGAGGGTCGCAGATCCTTTTCTCAAACGAGAAGAGCTTCCAGTCCAATCTGGGTTACGTCTCCTAGGTCAACTGTCTTCCTTGGCCCGTCTAGTTCCAAACGGCCACTTCAGGATGAGATCCCTGCAATGGTGGCTCAAGTCCCGGTGGAAACAAGGCAACGATTCCCTGGACATTTTGGTCCCTATGGGGCCTGCGGAATGGACGGACATGCAGTGGTGGTTGACCGACGAAAACCTGCGAAAGGGAGTGGATCTTCTCGTCCTCCCCCCGGATTTGATGCTGTTCTCGGACGTGTCAAAAGAAGGTTGGGGGAGCCCACGTTCTGAACCAAAGGACCTCTGGCCTATGGTCAGAATCAGAAAAGTACCTCCACATCAATCTGCTAGAAATGAAGGCCGTATATCTGGCACTTCAACAGTTCCAATAGATCCTGGCGGGTCACTCCGTGGTGGTGATGAGCGATAACACCACAGTAGTGGCTTATATCAACAAGCAGGGAGGTAACTTTTCACAACAGCTATCCCATCTTGCAGTAGAGATACTGAGATGGACCGAAGTCCACTCGATTCCACTATCAGCTCGCTTCATTCCGGGCAAAAGGAATGTGCTCGCCGACAGTCTGAGTAGAGCATCGCAGGTAGTGAGTACCGAGTCGTCTTTGGATCTTCTAGTAGCCAACAAAGTCCTGATTTTGTGGGGTTCCCCGACAGTGGACCTGTTCGCGACAGCCTTGAACTTCAAGCTACCGCTGTACTGTTCCCCAGTCTTGGATCCCAAGGCACTCTGGCAAGATGCCTTCCAACAATGGTGGGACAACATCGACGTCTACGCCTTCCCACCGTTCTGTCTGATGAGAAGGGTGCTCAATAAGACCAGACTATCGGTTAACCTGTCAATGACCTTAATAGCTCTGCTATGGCATCATGCAGAGTGGTTTCTGGACCTTCTGCAGCTCCTGACGGAACTCCCGAGAGAACTTCCTCCACGACACAAGCTACTCAAGCAAACACACTGCAACATCTTCCACAAAGCTGTAGCATCGCTTCGACTTCATGCCTGGAGACTATCCAGCATCTCCTCACAGAGAGAGGCTTTTCGCAACAAGTTGCGGAGAGGATGTCTCGACACCTGCGAAAGTCATCTGCAGGGGTCTACCGGGCGAAGTGGAGAGTCTTCTGTGGTTGGTGTCGTGGAAGGGGTATCTCTCCCCTTGATGCCACTATTCCAGCAATAGCGGAGTTTCTTGTATACTTGCGGGAGGAAATGCGCCTTTCGGTTTCGGCGGTGAAAGGCTATCGCTCAGCTTTAAGCCTGGCCTTCAGGCTGAAAGGAATAGACATTTCTTGCTCGCTGGAACTTTCTTTGCTCATGCGAAGCTACGAACTTACCTGCCCTCAGTCGGAAGTGAGACCTCCTCCATGGAACGTGGTTTGGGTTCTCAGGGCTCTTAAGAGACCTCCGTTCGAACCATTACACCAGGCTTCTGATCGTCACCTGACTTGGAAGACGGTGTTCCTGCTCGCTCTGGCCTCAGCCAAGCGTGTCAGTGAACTTCATGATCTCTCGTACGACGTCGCCCATTCAAGGGGATGGGGGAGGTAACGTTCAGGTTCGTCCCTGAGTTTGTAGCTGAGACTGAAAATCCTGGAGTTCCAGACCCACGGTTCGACTCCTTCAGGATTTCGAGTCTCCATTCTGTAACAGATGACCCAGACCATCTCCTACTATGCCCAGTAAGGAGTCTGAGGCGTTATCTTAAAAGAACAGCTGCAGTTCGTCCTCGTGTGCAAGCCCTGTTTGTGAGCACAGGAAGGACGAAGAGGAAGGTCACCAAGAATACCATCTCAGCTTGGATTCGGAGGGTCATCCATCATGCCCTGAATCCAGACCCTCCTCCGTCATGTCGCCCAAGAGCACACAATGTCAGAGGCATCGCTACGTCCCTGGCATTCAAGAGAAACTTCTCTGTGACGCAGGTGCTACAAGCTGGGGTCTGGAAGCGTCAAATGACCTTCACAGCCCACTACCTGCAGGACATGACCCACAGGAGTCTCGATACGTTCTCTATCGGCCCTGTGGTGGCTGCACAACAGCTGGTCTAACCTCAGGCTCCTTAATGGACAGGTAGCAGAAGGTTGAGGGCATTGTTACCCGGTTTTAGTCTGCATGAATGAAAAAGTATGTTTGGCCCTTACTCTTTTCTTCATCCTCCCCTCTCTTGGGGATAGCAGCATCCTGGGTTCTTTGCATAGCTGATCTCAAACCACTGCAGGTAAACCATGCTTCCTTGTGTTCCGAGTATTGAGTCAATACTGTCGCGTCCCCCATACCCTAACGAGGTGGTATTGGGAACGTCCTAACCCAGAGTTCCTTCTGGAACGCCAGGTCAACTGCCTAGGACGGGTCACACTTCTTCCTTCACACACAAGCTTATGTAGGCCACACGTTTCCTTGCGGAGCAAGGAATTTGCGAGGTGCAGGGACTCCTTTTCTCGAGTGCTACTCACTCGGATTCTGAGTCCCCGGGCAAAAGTCAAAGCCAGTAAGGCTGGGACTTTCCACCCTACCTAAGGGTTATGTCACCCTATGTAAATAGCGTGGTTTGTATTTCGGTTACGGAACAAATGACAAATTCGGAGATAATTTGTATTTTTCCTAACCATGCAAACCTTAGCTATTTACACATATTTGCCCGCCAGCCCTGTCCCCCGTGAAGTCCTACCTCTAAGCGAAGTGAATCAGTTTACTGGTGTGTGAGGGGGGGAGGGGTAGCTAGCTACCCCTCCCCTACCCCCTCGCTAACTAGCGAGAGGGTAGTTAACCCTCGTTAAAAATCTAATGGCTCGTCATTCAGCTACGCCGAAAGTAATACCCTATGAAATAGCTAAGGTTTGTATGGTTAGGAAAAATACAAATTATCTCCGAATTTGTCATATTTCATGCACTTGATTTGCATAATGTTTATAGAATACTCTAGAAGATTTTCACCCAGTATATGAGCGGAGTCCATCAAAGTCCATATGCTGAAAGAAGTTCAGCGAGGAAGCAACGTTTCTTGGATTGTAACCTGCGGGTGTACTGTCAGGATCCGTTCTGGGGATAAAGTAGTTGAGTTTCGCCCTCAGTTGTTTTAGGGATAAGTTTGATCCGGAGGTTTCGCCTAGGAAGAGCTGTCCTTCCTTGAAGTCTGAAATTCTTCGAAGATAGACCTTAAGACACTCTACTGGACATAGAGAGACATCTTCCTTCAGAGGGCAGATTCTCCAAGGACCCCACCTTTTGGTGGGAAGCTCGTCTTTGGCGAGAAAGGTAAAATCGGGAAAGAGATTCAGTTGTCCCTCTTCTGTGAACTGAATATGGCCCTTGTTTCTAGATAGGGCCGCTATTTCACTAACTCTAGCCCCTGAGGCTGTAGAGAATAAGGATATCACCTTCTGTGTTAGATCCTTTAGGGTACAATCTTCGTTGTTCAAGTTCGAAGCGTAGTGCAAGACTTTGTCCAAGGACCATGATGTGGGCTTTGGAGGGGTTGCTGGTTTGAGTCAGCGCATGCTTTCGGAATCTTATTGAAGATTTCGTTCGACAGGTCCACCTGGAATGCCTAAAGAAGAGGTCTAGTCAAAGCTGACTTACACGTAGTTATTGTGATGGAAGCCAGGCCTTGCTCATGAAGGTGAATGAAGAAGGAAAGGCAGAAGTCTATCGAGATTTCTGCTGGTCTGTTTGCTTTGACAAAGGAGACCCATTTCTTCCAAGACGATTCATATTGTCTTCTGGTTGACTTTGACTTGTATTCTTCTATAAAGTCGATGTTGTCTTTTGAGATCCCGAACGTTTTCTTGGCTGCTAAGGCGAGAAAATTATGAGATGTAGGTTTTGGGTTCTCAATGATGAAGCGTAGACAGTCGACTTCTTAACCAGTTAGGATAGAACTGGATTCGGTAGAGGAAACAGCCTCAGCTTCAGTTCTATCACTAGAGGGAACCAATTGCTCTTGGGCCATTTGGGGGCCACTGCTGCTGCTGTTCGCTTGATGGGTCTCAGCTTGTCGAGGACCTCCAGCAGAAGATTTGTTGGAGGGGACAGATAGATATGGTTCCATCTGTTTCAATCGAGGGACATAGCATCCGTCGCTTCTGCCCGAAGGTCCTCGTATGGAGCCACATGTCGAGGTAGTTTCTTGTTGTCGCTCGTTGCGAAGAGGTCGATCTGCAGTTCCGGGACTTTTTCCAAGATGAAGGAGAATGAGTCTGCGTCTATGGACCATTCTGACTCTATCGGTTTTCGCCTGGATAGAGCGTCTGCCATCACATTGCGGAACCCTTGTAGGTGAAACTGCTGATAAGTGCCATCTTTTCTTTCTTGCCAAGCGAAAGATGGCCAACATCATGTGATTGATGTAGGGCAATCTCGAGCTTTGTTGGTTCAGACATTTCACTATCACCTCACTGTCCAAGACCAACCTGATGTGGGCTGATCTGTGAGGGATAGTTTCTTCAACATTAGGAAGACTGCCATGGCTTCCAGAATGTTGATGTGAAAGGTCTTGAACTGGTGTGACCAGTTCCCTTGTACTTTCCTTTGATGGGAATGGCCTCCCCATCCTTCCGGTGAAGCATCTGTGTGGATGACTACTGACGGTTGAGGTGGTTGTAGGGGAATTGTCCTTGCTAGGCTCTTGACCTTTGACCACGGCCACAGAAGCGATCGCAGTAATGTCGGTGTCAATCTCTGTTGATCTCTTCGAGCGTTTGATGCGTATCTTCTCCAGACTCCTGACGCAACCTTCAGCTGTGCTTTCAGCACTGGGTCTGTTACTGCTGCGAACTGGAGAGAGCCCAGTACTCTTTCCTGTTGGCGTCTTGAAATCTTGTTGGATTTCAGTAGTCTCTTGACAGAACCCGCAATCTCTCTCCACTTCTTCGGTGGAATGGAGAGGCGATGTGACTGCAAGTTCCAGTGGATTCCTAACCATTGAAACTCTTGAGCTGGAGAGAGGCAAAACTTCTTGTAGTTGATCTTGAAGCCCAGATGGTCCAGGAACTGGATCACCTTCGTGGCTGCCTGCAGACAAGCAGTCTTGGATGCTGCCCACACCAGCCATTCGTCCTGATATGCTGCTACCTAAATGCCTTCTAAGCGTAGCTGTTGTACGACTGTGTCCGCAAATTTTGTGAATATCCTTGGGGCTATGTTTAGTCCAAAGGGCATGGCTGTGGAGAGTTGCGAGGTTTTCTTGGTTTGGTTGAGTTTGGGCGCAAGTTTGTTAGAGATTGTTCAGGTATAGGGAAGCCTTTGAATGAATGGACGGGTAAAAGGAATAGTACAAAATTAAAATGGGATGAAGGGATGATAGAAGCGTTTGAAAGGTTGAAGGAAGAGGCCGCGAAAGACGTCACTTTGGCATTTCCAGACTACAGTGAAAATGCGAATATGCTAGAGTTGTATACGGATGCGAGTGGGGTTAGTATGGGTGGTTGTTTGGTTCAAATGCAGAGAGTAAATGGAGAAGAGCAATTGAGAGTAATAGCGTATGTTAGTAAAGCGTTTAATAAAGCTGAGCGGAAGTATTCGACGATTGACAGGGAATTGGCTGCAATACGATTTTGTGTGAAAGCTTTGAAAGTATTTTTGTATGGTATAAAATTCATTGTGCGTACTGACCATCAGCCCCTAGTGTATATGATAAGGAAAGAGTGTGTGAATGCAAGGGTTGCTAGGACCATAGAGGATCTGAATGAATTTGATTTTAGGTTAGAATATGTACCGGGAAATAAGAATGTGATAGCGGATGCGATGTCGAGGATGCATGGAAGGATGGAAGATAAAGAGAGTAATCAGAATTCTGAAAGGTTGCCTGAAGGTTTAGTTGTGGAGCAGAGTTGTGAAGGGGAAGATATGGTATATAAGTGTATCCTAATGGGTTTAAGTAAGTTGGTACAAGAGGGGTTAAATACGGAAATACCAGGTAGCGTAAGCGAGCTTAAAAGAAGGGTGATGAATGAAGTGTCAAAAGAAATGGTATATGAGGAGGAGAGTAGTGTACTAGAAGGGGAAGTATTATCAAAGATATTAATGGTGGTAAGTATGTTGTATGGTGTAACTGTGTATTTGTATTTTGGATGGAATCGACCGATGGAATATAGGGCATGTAAGGAGAATGATAGGGAATATATTTTGAGGATTCAATGTAAGGAGGAATGTTGCAAATTGTTGAGTGAGAAGGATAATGGTGCAAGTGACCTTAATCTAAGATATGACGGTATAGAGGACAGTGAATGTGATGATGAACATATTGGTGAAGTGAGCGACAGAATTGAAAGGAGAGTAAATGTATGCATGCATGGTGTAAAAGGAAGGATGATGACATATGTGAATATAAATGAGAATGAATATTGTAGTTTAATTGATACGGGTGCTCAAGTGTCATTAGTAAATGAGTCGGTTATCAGGGAAATTGAGAGGTACAATTAGGAAGTGAAAAGACAGTGTACGAGTGTGAGAATTCATGGAATAGGTCAGGGAAGTTTACTTGTTTGGGAAGAAGTGAGGTTGAAGGTGAAACTAGGGAGTATGGAAGTTGAACATAATTTTATTGTAATGGGAGAGAATGAAATGCCTAGTTGTTTTTTGATAGGGATAGATTTTTTGATGTTGCACCATGTGTCAGTTGATGTTGGTAAGGGTTTGCTTTCAAAGAATGGCTGTAAGTTAATAGTAATTGAGGATAATAGTGTATTCATGGCGAATTTTGTTGGCATGATTGATATTGCGAAAAGTGAAGATGATTTGTTGAGCAAAGAAGAGGTGGAAGAAATGCAAGGTGAATGTTTCGAAATAAATAGGTTACGTGAATGTATTTTAAATGGTATTAGGGTGGAAGAATGGCCGTGTGATTTGGAAGCGTATAAGAAAGTTGTTAAAAGATTTATTGTTTGTAAGAATATTGTGTATTTTTTGCATAGGGGAATGGATGAAGATATATATGTTCCTGTATTTCCAATGCATGCAGCTGTAAGTATGTGTATGGTAGTGCATGACAGGTATGGGCATATGGGGAAGAATAAATTGTGGGAATGCATGCGAGAGAGGTTGTTTACGCCTGGGTTGAGTCAAATTTGTAGGGATGTAGCGACTACTTGTGAGGATTGTCAGAAGGGAAAGTATCAGAGCATGCATGCAAGTCCGCCTATTTTGAGGTTACGCATGAAAGAGCCATTTGAGATGTTTGTGATTGATTGTGTTTCGTTGCCTGTGACTGCGAGGAGACATGTGGGAATGATTGTCATGGTCGATCATATGAGCAAGTTTGCATATGCAGTACCCATCAAGAATAAAAGAAGTGAGACTGTAGCGAGAATGGTAAGTCAAGTGATGTTGCCGATGAGTGTGTGTAAGCCTGCGAAAATGTTAAGTGACAATGGTCCGGAGTTTGTTGGATGGGAGTTTGAGCAGATGTTGAGAGAATGGGGCATTGAACATGTGTATTCGACTCCGTATATGCCAAGTGCGAATGGTTTGGCTGAAAGGACTGTAAGAACCTTAACAGAAATTTTGCGGATGATGAGTACATGTGATAATGATTGGGATTTATATGTTGGGCGTGCGTTGTGGGCGTATAATGCGACTGTGCACAAGAGTACTGGTATGTCTCTGTGTAAGTTTGTGTTGAATTTTAAAAAGATAGTAAGACCGAGATTGAGTGTGTCCGAGAATGATAGAGATGTTTGGAAGAAAGCAAATGAGAGATTTGAAAGCTACAAAGTGGGAGAGAAAGTGTTAAAAGAAGTACAGTGATACCTCGGTACTCGACCATAATCCGTTCGAGATCCGTGTTCGACCTCCGATTTGTTCGAGTACCGAATTTTTTTTCCCCATAAGAAATAATGGTATATATTCTATTCCGTTCCCAAGCACTCGAACAGGCCCAAAATATTAATAAAACGTGTACCTAAACAACAATAATTATCTAAATGTGTATGAAATTGGTCAGAAAATCCTATAAAACAATTTTAAACCATTTACTGTACTAAAATAAAACAATTTTAAACCATTTTCTGTACTGTAGTGAACATACCTTTGAGCAGCGGTTCGATGGCATACAGGGATGGATGTGGAGAGGATGGAAGGGGGAGGTTACTGCTTGGAAGGAGAGTCCCCTTCCATGATGTGGCGGGGTAGTTCTCCTTCAGGAGTTGTTTCTCTCTCCAATGAAAGGGTGGGCAGATCTATTTCAGGGGTTTCTTCTCTTCTTTGTCTCTTCTTTGGAGGAGAAACAGGCTTTGATGTAGCAGCTTTCTTTTCTTTTGTGAAAAACTGGTCTATTGTTAATTGTTTCTTCCTCCTCTGCAGTATTCTTCGAAAATGATGAATACCTGTTCTATTACGAATACCTGTTCTATTACGAAACTTTTCAAACCAACCCCTGCTCGCTTTAAATGTAAATGAATCACTTTCACTGGTACTCGGACTTTTCTTCACTAATTCTTCATAGATATGCAACGCTTTTTCACAAATGAACGCTTCACTAACACTTTCCCCGGCCAACTGTTTTTCTTTAATAAATATTAAAAGCAACTTTTCCATCTCCTCAATCACTTGTGGCCTTTGCTTAGTTACCGCCGTAACTCCCGTTGCAACATTCGCCTTCTTAATCATTTCTTTATGCTTTAAAAACGTAGAAATGGTCGACTTCGCCATTCCGTATTCTACCGCTAAATCGGACACTCGTACTCCATTCTCATATTTCGCTATAATTTCCTTCTTCAACTCGATCGTTGTTCGCACTGTTTTCCTCTTCTCCTTCCCCTTAACACTCATTACTTTCTTGGGACTCATTATGAAAGCTAAAAAAGCAATTAAAAGCACTGAAAATCACTAAATCACAACGAATGCTGATCGCGCGTTGTCTGAGTGACGCTCTCGAGAGAACTGATGCTTCCCGAACAAGCGAGAGTGGCCGAGATGGCGCGATCATCACAAAGCCCATGCGGTCGTCACGTGTTCGGCTGGTCGAGTACCGAATTTTTGGTCGAGCACCGCAGCAAAAATTTCTCGAAAATTTTGGTCGAACTCCGAATTGTTCGAGTATAGAGTCGTTCGACTACCGAGGTATCACTGTAATTGAAAAAGGAAGAATGAATGTCAATAAGGTATGTGATAAGTTTGAAGGTCCATATGAGGTGTTAGATGTTGGTTCTAGTGGATTGAGTTATGTTTTAGGTAAAGTAAGTGTGGATGGTAGTGTGGAAAAGGTTAGGGCACACCACAATCAGTTGCGAAAATGGAAGGAGGTACCAAAATATATTCAGGAGAATGGTATGAATAAATGGCTGAAAACGAACAAGTATGAACCGAGTATGTGTGAGGCATTAGGTTTAGAAGATAAGCAATTGGTGTTAGTAGAGTATGGAAGGAAAAAGAAGTCTGAGAATTTTACTGGGGATAAAAGGCGAGAAAATTTTGTAGTTGTAGGCGGGAATCAGAATAAGCAGGACAAGGGTGTAAATGTACAGGTGAGTATGGAAGATAAATGTATTAATACAGATGAAACTTGGATGAGTATGAATGATACTTATAGTGTGTGTGGTTTTTCGTTAGATGAGGCAAGAGAACGTATGACGAACACGAGAATGAAAGATAGGAGAATGATAAGCAGTATGAATGATTCTTTTGTTAAAGTAGAAAATGGTTTAGATGTAATGGATGAATTGTTGACAGAAATTAGTGGAATTTTCGGGCCAGATGAAACTGAGGTAGATGAAATAGTGAATGATATCTTAGACGAGCAGAACATAGACGGGAATAGTAATAGTACGTTGAATGAAAACGACATGGAAGAAGTGAATGAGAGAGTGCAGGTATATGAAGGCCCAGTTACTCGAAGCCGAGGTCCCGTTTCAGACTGCGACTGGGTTATGAGAAAAAATTAGGTAAGTGTTGTGTGAGGATTTGGCAAAGTAAGGGGGGAGGAATGTGGAGGATAAATTTTATTCTAATTCAATTTTTTTTTGTTTTGCCAAATCGAGAGAGAGAGAGAGAGAGAGAGAGATAGAGAGAGAGAGAGAGAGAGAGAGAGAGAGAGAGAGAGAGAGAGAGAGAGAGTTGTTTTAGTATTGTTAAATCGAGATATTTTATTTGCTTTAGCTTTGTCATTAATGAGAGAGAGAGAGAGAGTGTTTATTTACTTAAGTTTTGTCAAACCGCAAGAGAAAGTGTTTATTTGCTTAGTTTTGTGAGAGAGAGAGAGAAAGAAAGAAAGAAAGAGTTTATTTGCTTTAGTTTTGTCAGAGAGAGAGAGAGAGAGAGAATTTAATTTGCTTTAGTTTTGCTAGATCGCGTGTGCGCGAGAGAGTATGTGTGTATGTGCGTTTGTGTGTGCGTGTTTTGTGTGTCCGCGGTGCGCGCCGAAGAAAAAGGGTAATTAGCGAATGATTGTTTGAAGTTGGAAAGATTGTTGGTATATTTGAGGTTGTTTGTTTACATTTTTTTAGCTAGGATAGGGTGGTGATGAATGTCTTGGGCGAAAGCATTGGATCTCGGACTGTGGAAGGAGTCGGTTGTTATTTTTTTGTTCTTCGAAAGCCGGCTGTTTAGTGTTTTTTTATATTCTGAGCCGTAATTCCTCCTTTAGGCTCCTTTAGACTCCTTGGAGGTTTAGTTTGGCCTGGAAGGTGGTGTTTGCCAGCCGTGTGCTTTGTATGAATAGCTTGATGATGACGACCTGGACCGTACAATGAACATAGTTAGACTGCGGATATTTATATAAATAGAGAATTTGAGCGTTGACGACCCGGCTGGAAATAGATTTATTCCTTATGATGATGATGATGATGATGATGACATAATGATGATGAACACCGATAATGTGAATGGACAGTCGAATTGACTCTAGTTATTGTTTGCCTGGAAGTTGTGGCAATTGGCTACAAGGATTGTTGCCAGTGTGTGGACTGTGGAGTCTGTGGACTACGGTTACCACACAACTTATATATTTAATATTTTGGCGTTCTCGCTTATGTTGGTGTTAGATGTGATTTATTTCTGGGTTGTGGTATACGATTGGGTTTAATATTAAGTTATTTATTTTAGTGTGTGGGTAAGTGTTTTTCGGTACTGTGTGTGGGTAAGTGTTTTTCGGTACTGTTTGTGGGTAAGTGTTTTTCGGTACTGTGTGTGGGTAAGTGTTTTTCGGTACTGTATGTGGACTGACGGTGTTGGGTTTATGTAAAGGATACTATTTTTTTTATTATTGGTGAGTTCTGTGTACCCACACACACAGCTATAATATATAAATATAAAAGTGCTATTTCTGTCTGTTTTTGTGTTAAGTTAGTTTAATGATGTGTGATTTTTTTTTTTTTTTTGTTGCAGTAAATATAGTTTTAAGGTTATGTTTTGTTTGTTTTTCCCTTCGAGCAACAGTCCAGTTTGAAGTAAAGTAGGGGGAAAGTTTGTATTGTGGGATATTTTGGAAGTAGAGTGATAAAAGGTGTGGGGGTTTGTTTTTGTTGACATCCCGCTACAGCGCGATAGGTGAAAATCCGCGAAGTAGGGACATCATATTTACCTATTTATTTAACATGTATATTCGGACTTTTAAAACCTTCCCTTGTACGTAGTACTGTTAACAAACCACCCTTTAATGTACAGAACACTTAATGCATGTACTACAGCACCCTAAACTAAAACAGGCACAAATATTAAAGGCGATTTTATATCATGCGTTTCCTAAACACCTAAAAAGCACGATAAAAAATGGCAACCAATGTTTTGTTTACGTTCATCTCTGATCATAATGAAGAAACAAACTCATTTAGTGTACACATATATGTATAGGTTAGTTTTTGCATCGATTATATTGATTATACAGTACTGTATGTTGATTTTTTTATTACCAATGTTTTAGTTTACGTATTTTTCTTATGACTTCCAAATGAAATGTTTTTCTTTATGACGCCGCCTGAAACGACGGCGTGTACGCTCAGTAAACAACCACGCTCAGAACAAACAAGGCATTTAACGCGCATGATGATAGTGATAAATAATGATACAGTACATACAGTATTTACAGTAAAAGCATTTACAAAATATGTTACCTTACAAATATAATTTATACAGTATTGTACGTAGCAAAGCAGGAAAACAATTTACGAGAGAGAGAGAGAGAGAGAGAGAGAGATTGTTTTACGTACGTAAATGTAAATTTTAAGCAAAAAAAATATGATAGGTTACAACATGTAGACTTTTAAAACCTTCCCTTTAACTTAATGCATACAGTACGTACAGTACTAAACTATAAAACAGGCACAAATACAGTTTTAGAATGTACAGTAAGAATATTAAAGTAAAAAATAAAGATTGTTACTGTACTCACCACGAAAGAAGTTGAAGAAAAACTTGAATGATGATGGCGATGAATTTGCTGCACAGTAGAAATGATGATGATGAAGCTGATGATGTGTTCTACTGTGCAGCCAGGTAGTATTTTACGTCTCTTCAGACGGAGGTGTCTTTTCCTGGGACACCTCTTCAACTTCTTCCTGGGAAACTTCTTCAATTTCTTCCGAAGGCGTACTAGCAGGAGGAACTGGCTCTTTTTTGCGAGGCTGGAAGAACATTGTGATCGGAAGTTGTTGCCGCTGCTTCTTTTTTCGATCCAAGAGCATTTTGTAGGGAGTCATGTCTTTATCGATCTTGTTGCAGAATTGCATCGAGCGAACCATATCCTCGTCCCACTCTTGCAACATTTCTTTCAACTCCTTCGCATGGTTGCAGGCCTTGGCAAGCCGTTCTAATGTTAAGCCCGTTTCTTCGACATTTTCTTGGGTCTCTTCCTGGGTATCACTCTCTTCTTTACTTGCCGATTTCGTCAGGTCTTCGAGGTCTGCGTCAGTTAGGGGCTGGGAATTGCAGTCCAACAACTCGTCGACGTCTTCAGTCGTCATGTCGCCAAACCCGTCACCTCCAATCATGGCAGCCAACTGCACAGATTTGCGTATTGCAGAGTGTTGGATTTCCGACGGAGTAAATCCCTTGTCGTCGTAAACAATATCGGGCCACAACTTCTTCCAGCTCGCATTCACGGTTGCAGGTTTCATCTCTTGAAGTGCCTTCTGAATATTCTGCAGGCACGTGGCTATGGTGTACTGCCGCCAGTACGCCTTCAAGTTAAAATCTTCATCCTCGTCATCTTGGGCAGCATCCACACACGCAACGAGGTCCGCCAAGGTGTTCTTCGTGTAGAGGGCCTTGAACGCCCTGATAACCCCCTGGTCCATCGGTTGAATTAATGACGTGGTGTTGGGTGGCAGGAACTCAACCTGAATGCCCTCATGCGACAGGTCAGTTGCGTGTCCACCAGCGTTATCCATAAGGAGAAGGATCTTGAATGGCAAGCCCTTCTCTAAGAGATATTTGCTGACTTGCGGGATAAAACACTGATGGAACCAGTTGGAGGTCAGCATCTTCGTAATCCATACTTTTTGAATATGCATCCAGTACACGGGAAGGAGATTCTTATTTTTATTTTTCAAAGCGCGAGGATTTTTCGACTTATAAATAAGCCCCGGCTTTAACAAAAATCCAGCAGCATTGCCACACATCACGAGGGTAACGCGATCCTTGAATGCTTTAAAGCCAGAGGCTTTGGCTTCCTCTTTGAACAGGAAAGTTCGCGACGGCATTCTCTTCCAAAACAAGCCGGTCTCATCCATATTAAAGACTTGTTCCGGCTTGTATCCACCTTCGGCGATAATATTCTTGAACGTCTGGTTCACGTAAGTTTCAGCAGCGGCAGTGTCAGCGGAAGCAGACTCCCCATGCAGGGAAACGCTTTTCAGGGCGAAGCGTTTCTGAAACTTCGCGAACCATCCTTTGCTGGCGGAAAAACGTTTCTGAGGCTGGGAATCAGTGGATGTCCCTGGTTGAGGATCATCTGCATCATCATCATCTTGAGCATGGTTGCCGTCGTCGTCTTTAGGTTCCTTTGCAGCAAAATTCTCATATAAGCTCAAAGCCTTTGTTTGGATGGTGTTCGTATCCAACGCTATGTTCTTCTTCCGGCAGTCGGCAATCCACACAGCTAAAGCACCTTCCATGCGTACGATTGTTTTATTACGCTTTGTAACGACTCGCTTCGCTGATCTGCTAAAGGTGATTGCAGCCGTCTTTCTAATGTTCGCCTCGTCCTTCTTGATATAGCGAACAGTGGATTCGTTGATGCCAAAATGGCGGCCGGCGGCCGCGTAACTTCTACCATCTTTTAACATGTCGAGAAGCGTAACCTTCTCAGCTATCGTCATCATCCTTCGGTGGCGTTTAGGCTCACTACCAGCCTTAAGAGAAGCAGAACGCTTGGGAGCCATTACAGTAGGATTTACAGTAACAAAAAGTTCAACTTAAAAAAGTCGCACACAGCACAGATTCACACACTTAAGAACGTCTACTCAGCGATACGCGGTAACAGAGAGTGGACGATCCAGCCCCGCGAGAACTTAGATGCTGCGGGTAGGAGATGCGGGCAAACCACCAATCACAGGCTAGATAACAAAACTTGAGTTCTGATTCGTCATCTATCAGCGCTTGAACCAATCACAACCCATCTTACAGTACTATGATGCGTAGGTTACCTACTCATAGAAGATGCCCCGCGCATACCGAACGTACGTAGATTAAGTAAATACCGTAATAATAATAAATAATGATAATAATACTGTACAGTAATAATAATAATAATAATGATAATAATAATAACAATAATAATTTTATTAACAACAACAACAATAATAATAATAATAACAATAATAATAATACAGCTTTACGTACGCTATTTTACGCCTCTCTCTCTCTCTCTCTCTCTCTCTCTCTCTCTCGTACGCTTATTCGAAATGTTATTTGTGCAACAAAGAATATTATTGGATGCAGTACTACGTACGTATACATACAAAAGATTCATGGAAAAGAAGCACATCCATTACAGTACACCATTCTAATATGGTATGACTGCATTTGATTTGCGTTTCATGTTCGATTTAATTTTAACTACGTACTGTATACAGTACTGAATTATCGTATGATCACATTCTCTTTTCGTGTTTTATTTCTTTCTGTGCTGAATTATATATCATATGTAATGCAATGAACAATCAGTAAGAACAGATATTACTAATTACAGTATTAATGGAATTACAGGTAACAAAATATCGTATTTGGTTGTCTTCAGATTTCGCGGTATTTTCGAATTTTCCGGAAAATCCGCGATATGTATATATATATGGGTTATGGGAAAACCCCGCGAAGTGGTGAATCCGCGATTGTCGAACCGCGAAGTAGCGAGGGTTCACTGTACTTCCCTGACTTCCCTCCTCATCTCTTGTTGTTCCTTGCACATTGTTTCCATCATCAATTGGATCTGCGCCATGAGCAGGTCCGGTTGAGGGGTTGGGGCCGAAGAGGTTGATGGCACAGGTTGATATGCCGTCACAGACAGTAGTGGGTCTTCCTTCACTGTTGATATGGATCCTTCTTCCTCCTCAGGTGGCTGGACCACCTCTTCTTCAAGATCCTCTTGAAGAAGATCCTTTTTCGGTGTCTGAGGACACTTCTGAAATCCGTTCCTGATGGATGTCCATGCCTTCTAGAGCCTTGTTGATGTCAGCCTCTATCGTCAGTTGTATGAAGGGAGGCTTGACCTCTGCCCGAGGCACAAATGCGTCGGATGTGGCCTTAGGGAACAGAAGGCTTCTCATCGCTTTGTTTGGCAGGTAAGGTCCCATAGAGTTCTTCTGGAACCCTCTTACCCACCTTCGAAGCGTTTCCCTCGCAGTATCCCTTGACTCCGTCGTCATGGGATCACCGAAACCCTCGGACATCAAGGCCGAGCAGACGGTGCAACCTTTTGGATCCCAATACCTCAGGGTTTCGGTTGCGATGGAGCAGGGGGCATGAGACCTGCACATCTTGTGGCCACAAAAGTCCCTGCTTTTGTGGTTGCAGTACATGACCACGCACTTCACCTTAGCCTCCTCCTGTAAGGAAAGAAAGAGTGAAATGAGTGTGGGGTAATTTATCACACTGATAAATATATTCCCATGCATTAATGTAAGCTAGAAAGGAAATAGGAAAGACACATATCTGTGTTTCCTGTCCAGGCAATTGCTGTGACCTCCCTCAATATTAATATATTTAATTTCCTTATTAAGGAAATCACAGGGTGGAAAAGCTCTACTACTTAGAGCTGAAGTCAGTGTATACTAACACTAACTCCACCACAAGTGAAATATTAATACTGCAGGGTAATTATTGGTGTTCCGATGATTTAGGATACATCAGAATGTTGAAGGAATGCTTCACCTCAACATTTGCTTAGCAGTCTCAGCAATGGACTGTGAAAGGATACACAGAGTATGTTGGAAAATCATACTACTATATGTTATATACTGTCGTTTTCCAACTGCTGTATTGTTATACTGTAGGAATACTGGCTACTGTATAATCTTATACTGTAGTTCTGCCGGTATACTACCTGGCTAGGCTAGTACCTGGCGGCACTAGCCAACAGAGAAAGAAAAAGAATGGAGAGAAGGACTACCGTATTATTATAGTTTAGTACAATAATTAGGGTTGTAAGGACTACTGTCTCTACTGCCTTCTTTCCAGAATGAGGATTCAAATGGAAGGGGAGAGAATGTATTTATTCTAGCTTCCATCCAGCCACAATATCTGTTGCCGGCTGCAATGCCGGTTACAGGGTTTGTGGATGGTTCTCTGCTAAGTAGAGAAAATCATGAGATGAAAGTTTTGGGTTTTCTGTAATGAAGCGAAGACAGTCGACTTCTGTACTTGTTGAGTCAGAACTGGGTCTGGCAGAGGGACCAGCCTCAGCTGCAATTCCAATACTAGAGGGAACCAATTGCTCGTCAACCACTTGGGAGCCACTAGGGCTGCTGTTCCCTGAAAGGATCTCAGCTTGTTGAGGACCTTCAACGGAAGGTTGGTTGGAGGGAACAGGTAAATCCCGGTCCATCTGTTCCAGTCGAGGGACATGGCATCCACCGCTTCCGCTAGAGGATCCTCGTATGGGGCTTCATAACGAGGTAGCTTCTTGTTGTCGCTCGTCGCGAAGAGGTTGATCTGCCGTTCTGGGACTTGATGTAAGATGAAGGAGAATGATCCTGTGTCTAGGGACCATTCTGACTCTATTGACGTGAGCCTGGATAGTGTCCGCCGTCACATTTCGAAACCCTTGAAAGTGAACTGCTGATAAGGGCCATCTCTTCATTTCCGCCAAGCGGAAAATGGCCAACATCACTTGGTTGATTTGGGGTGATCTCAAACCTTGACGATTCAAACATCTCACTATCACCTCGCTGTCCAAAATCAGTCTTATGTGGACTGTATGGCGAGGGGACAATTTCTTCATCGTGAGAAAGACTGCCATGACCTCCAAAATGTTGATGTGGAAGGTCTTGAATAGAGAGGACCAAGTCCCTTGGACTTTCCGTTGGTGAGAGTGACCTCCCCATCCTTCCTTTGATGCATTTGTGTGGATGATGAATGAAGATAGAGGTGGTTGCAGAGGCACCGACCTCTTCAGGTTCTTGGCCTTCGACCATGGCTTGAGAAGTGATCGTAGTCGAGTTGGTATCGGTCTTGGCCTTCGACCATGACTTGAGAAGTGATCATAGTCGAGTCGGTATCGGTCTTCTTAGATCTCTTCGAGCGTTAGATGCGTATCTTCTCCAGACTCCTGATGCATCCTTTAACTGTGCTCTTAGCACCCGGGTCTGTCACTGATGCAAACTGAAGGGAGCCCAGCACTCTCTCCTGTTGGCGTCTTGATATCCTGTCGGGTTTTAGTAGTCTCTTGACAGATCCCGCTATCTCTCTTCTCTTCTTTGGTGGAATGGAGAGGTGGTGTGACTGTAAGTTCCAATGTATTCCAAGCCATTGAAACTCCTGAGCTGGAGATAGTCGAGACTTTTTGACGTTGATCTTGAATCCCAGATGTTCCAGGAACTGGATCACTTTCTTGGATGCTTGCATGCATTCTGTCTCGGATGCTGCCCACACCAGCCAATCGTCCAGGTAGGCTACCACCTGGACACCTTCTAGGCATAGCTGTTGAACGATTGCATCTGCAAGCTTTGTAAAGGTCCTTGGGGCTATGTTTAGTCCGAAGGGCATGGCTCTGAAGATGTATTTGTTCTTCTGTAGCCTGAATCCTAGGTAGGAGGAGAGTTGGCTGTTGATTGGAATATGCCAATAGGCATCTGCCATGTCTACGGAGACTGTGTACACCCGTTTTAGCAGCAGGGTCCTTATGTGTTGAAGGGTCAGCATCCTGAACTTGTTGAGTGGCAACAAGTCCAGAATGACTCTGTGTCTGTCTTAGTCCTTCTTTGGAACACAAAACACCCTTCCTTAGAATTTGATGGACTTTGCCCTCCTTATCACCCATTTGCTCAAGAGTTCTCGGGTATATTCTTCCAGGATGGGGGTGGAGTGTTGGAAGAATTGAGGAAATGATAGTGAAGCTGTCCTCCAGCTCCAACCTAGTCCGTTCTTGATCAGGCTGTGGGCCGAGGGATTGAAGGTCCAGCGATCCCGAAATGATTGGAGTCTTCCTCCTACTGGAAGCATCTCATTGCTTCGGTTGTCCGGAGGTCTTGCCTCCTTGACCGCGCCCTCCCCTACCCCCTCCTCCTCTGGAAGGGCGTCTAGAGGAACCTCTATTTGACCTTCTACCTTTAGGGCGAAAGGTAGTGGTCTCCCTCTCATAGGCGGGAGTAAAGGCTGGTGACTGGGTCAACAACTGCTGGGGTACCATCTGGGAGGTGGGTTGGGATTGTGCCACCATCTGGGCCACCGCGGTCATCGGAAGTTGTTGCTGTTGTCTGGTGGGGTGAGAGGACAACCTTGGCCTCTTTGTCTTCCTCTTCAGTTGGGGATCCTCATCCGGGCAAGAATTCCTCTTAGCCGACATGCCCCACTTTTGGAGAAGATTCCTGTTCTCTGTGGCAGCCTTGTCGACTATTTCCTGGACCACTTCGCTCGGAAAGAGGTTCGTTCCCCCAGATATTGGATGATATCAGCTTCCTGGGTTCGTGTTTCACCGCAGCCAAAGCAAACACGAACTCCCTACATGCCCTTCTGGCCCTTACGAAGCCATATAGGTCCTTGACCAGCGTTGCTAAGTGTGACTTGGCCACGACCATAAACATGTCTGGGGATCTATGGTCACTTGCCATTGCCTCCAAGGTAATTTGGAGGGACAGAGATGCGGCAAGCCTTTCCTTTGTCTCTTGCTCTCTGCGCAAGAGAAAGTCAGATAACTTAGGGAGGTTTTCACTGAACTGGTGTCCAGCAATATCCGCCTCCAACTTCCCGACTGAGAAGGTAAGATGTATTTCCTTCCAGTCCTTGTGATCTGTAGGCAGAGCTAGAGATAAGGGTCTACACTCCTCAAGTGTAGGACAAGGTTTCCCAGCTTCTACTGCCTTCATCGCTGCCTTGAACCCTTTTTCCGCAAAGGGAAAGGCCAGTGTAGCTGGAGCAAGAAAAGAAGGTGTTTTACTCAGGGCTGGCAGTTTAGAATTAGTGAAGTCCCTGTCTTTCATACTGCTAGCCATTAAAGCCTGAGCTTTTCCATGGTCAAGAACTATGACCTCTTTTGGCTCTGTCTCCTCCTAAGACACAGGTTCCGCCTTCAGACGGACGATGCAGTCTGGGTAAGACTCAAATCTGGGCCAAAAGTCAACATCTTCAATGAGGACGGCTCCCAGCTTCTCTGAAATAAATATCTTCCCGTTTGTGATCGGCATGTACTCTGCATGCCTCCAAAGGTTTACTTCAGAACATGAAGGAAGATCCTTCACGTTGAGTCTCTTGTGAGACCCGCGGGACGCTGCGAGATGGTGTATCTCCTTCCTCAGTGTAGCTTCCCTTTCTTCTTTCTGCTTCTGAAGATTCTCCATTATTGACATGAGGCTAGCCAGGGCTGTCCCCATTTCATCAGATGGAGAAGCAGAAGACATAGAGGGCACTGGTTCCGGGGCTGGAACCAACGAAGCGGACACCGATTCTACTTCATCCTCTTCAGTTTCAGGAGCCAAGGTAGACTCCTCTTCCTGACCCTCCGCAAGAAGGTCCTTCTCGGTGTCTTCCGACACCTCTAACATCCTCTCATCTAGATGGATGTCCTTCATCGCTTCCGAGACATCCGGATCTACGGAAATCTGGACGCAAGGGATCTCAGGGTGAGGATGTGGTATGACCGCATCTGCAGATGCCTTAGGGAACAAATAGGCTATAACGTTAGCGACTAAAGGTGTACTGTCACCCCATTTGTTGCCAATAAGATACGTTAATTGTGGAGAACGGACGGGAGAAATTAGGTTATATTCCTTTGTTAGATGCACGTAGGTTAGAATTTTATTACAGCCTAATTACAGTAAGCGTTGAAAATCACAGGATTATGATTACAATTCCCTTTGATTCTTCCGATGCCTGGCAATCTTACAGGATATCGCCATTTCCGACTTTCATGACGAATCACTCAAATCCAGTAATATCCATTTTGACAGGACACGTATTGATTTCCCCAGACAAGGAAACATATACGGTCCTTAAAGACTTAAATCAATTAACTCACTGTTCAGATGCAATGGATAAAAAAATATGTACAGCTGACTCATTTGAATTCCATAAAAACTTAATGGATTTATGCGAGTTAGGTATACTGTAGTGCTAGACGGTGCTCTCTCCCATACAAATGAAAATTGTCTGGATAAGCTTTATCCCTTTGACAATAATAAGTTCAATTGCAGACTGAACAGCGGCTCGTGGATACGATACGACAAGGCCGGCTTCAATGTATCATGCCCGGACGGATCCACGTCCTATTCCCAAATCTTCGTTGCAGCAGATGGTTGTATCGGGACGTCCCCTAATTACATGGTGCATGGAATCAAGACTATCATCAGAAAACGAGCCTACTTTGCGAACTTCACGTGGTCAACAACAATTCCATCTTTACCTCTTCCATACAATGCACGTGTGGCTAAGCGGTTGATGAAATTGACCGAGATGGACCACCCGACACTGACTTATGAAGAACGTCGATTCTACATATTACTAGCAGGAATTAGTGTTACGGTGATGATATTTATCGCCGTTAACATCCTTGTTTGGCGTAGGTTAAAGAGAAATAGTATTGAGATCAAACAGAACGTTTTGCCATGTCCAGATAAAACTCCTTATTTAATTCAATTTAAAGCCGTTTGAAACTGGCCCCTTCATTTGTTCAAAGGAGTAACATTGTCTTGGAAAAGTGTTGTGCACGAAAAGCAGTTAGTACGCTAGTAATATATAATAGAAGAGACTATAGAACATTTGCATTTTAAAAAACATTTAAAAAACATTTAAAAAATAAATCATTTTTTCGGCACCTGATAAAATATATAAGCCTGAATGTTAAAAAACAGAATCTATGGGCATCTAATAAAATATATAAGCCTTATATATATATTATTATTATTGTTATTATTATTATTATTAAATGCTAAGCTACAACCCTAGTTGGAAAAGCAGGATGCTATATATATATATATATATATATATGAGAAAGAAGTTGTCTGTGAGAACGGAACAAGTACCTTCCGGTATAAATGTTGTGTTTACTATAAATCCATAAATGCTGAGATACCTGTGTAAACTTTAGTATGAAATTGGATATTTGTATCAGTTCACTTTAAGATGTCATACGGAATGGTCATCCGACCATACCAGCTATAACACTGTTCTTAAAGAATAAACTATTTTAAAGTTAACTTACTTAGACTTTACTTGAAGATGTAACATACCAACTCTAATATACAGTATAACACATTTAAGATGACATTTGAAGAGAACCCAAATGTGTGTTAACAACAGTAGCACACCAATACTAGCATAGCTGAGATCCCGACTCGTGTTCGGTTAGCCTAACTCGATTTAGTAGACTTTAGTAACGTTATCCCCCGTTTAACCTCTTGTATCGTTTTTATCATTTATCAGTTCGGTCGGAGATATTTATATCTCCTAGAATTACTATTATAATCCAATACGCTTCTCTTTTAGAGTAATGAGGATAAACCATTCCATCCAATACAGTGAACCCTCGCTACTTCGCGGTTCGACCATCGCGGATTCACCACTTCGCGGATTTTTTCCATAACCCATATATATACAGTAATATATATATATATATATATATGTATATATGTATGCATGTATTTATGTATATATGTAGGTATGTATATGTGTATACATATATATATATATATATATATATATTTATATAAATATATATATATATATATATATATGTATATATATATATATATACACACATATATATATATATATATACACACATATATATATATATATATATACACACACATATATATATATATATAATATATATATATATATATATATACAAAGTAGGAAGATGTGATGTAGTTCTAAGGGAAAAGTATGGGAAATATGTCTGGGTAATAAGCAAAGCTCTACCTCCAGTTTGTTTCTTCATTATGATCAGAGATAAATGTAAACAAAACATTGGTTGCCATTTTTTATCGTGCTTTTTAGCGTGTTTAGGAAATGCATGATATAAAATCACCTTTAATATTTGTGCCTGTTTTAGTTTAGGGTACTGTAGTACATGCATTAAGTGTTCTGTACATTAAAGGGTAGTTTGTTAACAGTACTACGTACAAGGGAAGGTTTTAAAAGTCTGAATATACATGTTGAATAAATAGGTAAATATGGTGTCACTACTTCGCGGATTTTCACCTATCGCGGCCGCGACTGGAACCTATCTACCGCGATAAACGAGGGTTCACTGTATTTCCTTTTCCTAATAACGTTTCTATCATTGACGATAGGACTTCGGTGGGTACTAGCGTAGCCGAGAGCCCGACTCGAGTTATGTTAACCTAACTCGTTTTAGTTTACTTTAGTAACGTTATTCCCCGTTTAATATCTTGTATCGTTTTATAAATTCAGTCGGAGATAAATATCTTCTAGAATTATTAGTATAATTCGATACGCTTCTCTTTTAGAGAAATGAGGTTAAACCATTCCTTCCCCGTGAGTGCCGCCAGCCCAGCCCCGGCGACAACCCTATCGTCTGTCATCGCCACCGAGTAGTGTACTCCGGCTTGACTTGGATAGTGTTTTCTGTCGATCTTCTTTGCCGGCGAGTATCCCGGCTTTGGAATACGACAGTAACTCAGGGTATTCTGTCTTGTTGCCGGCAACGGTACCGATAGGGGAATAGTCATTCCCCAGCCGGTTACATCGTTACTGGCATAGGAAGTTCGGCTTCCCTAGTCCACAACCGAAAGTGGGTTGTATAATTGCCGCCACCTTTCTCCCTTGTAGACTAGAAGACATGTTTTATATCCGGCAATGTCTCAGGCTGGGAAATCGTTATTCCTCTGCTGCCCAAAACAGCGCTGGTATAGGAAACCATGTTTCCTTGACTTACAGCCGAAAGTAGGGGGCATACCTGCCGCCACCTTTCTCTGTAAAATATAAGACCCTTTCCCTTCCCCTTCTGTCCTCTAGTGACGGCTAGGTCGTCATGATTCCTGTGGCCAGTATTCTAGAATCACCCCGCTTGCCGGGCTGACTGGGTTACCGGCCGTGCTCTGGGAAAGGTTGAGCTGGCCCTGACGGCTGCCGGTGGGAAACCCATTATACTTTTGAGTATTTTTCAGTCATCTCGTGGACTCCCATCCACAAACTCTGTAACCGGCAGTACAGCCGGCAACAGAAATTGTGGCTGGATGGAAGCTAGAATCAATGTATTCCTCCCCTTCCATTTGAATCCTCATTCTGGAAAGAAGGCAGTAGAGACAGTAGTCCCTACCCCCCTAATTATTATACTAAACTATAGTATTACGGTAGTCCTTCTTTCCATTCTTTCTCTCTCTCTGTCAGCTAGTGCCGCCAGGTACTAGCCTAACCCGGTAGCATACCGGCTAATCTACAGTATTAGACAATACAGTAGCCAGTATTCCTGCAGTTTAACAATACAGCAGTTAGAAAAGTACAGTATATAATGATACAGTAGTATGAAATTTCCAACATAGTCTGTGTATCCTTTCACAGTCCATTGCTGAGACCGTTTTAAAAAATGTTGAAGTGAAGTATTCCTTCAACATTCTGATGAATCCAAGATCTTCGGAACACCAATGATTACCTATCAGTATTGATATTTTACAAGTGGTGGAGTTAGTGTTAGTATCCACTGACTCCGGCTCTACTTACGAGAGTTATTCCACTCAGTAATTTCCCTGATAAGGAAAATAAAAATATCAATATTGTAGGTCACAGCAATTGCCTGGAAGGGAAACACAGATATGTGTCTTTTCTACTTCTTTTCTAGCTTACTATCCTAAGCTATGATAAATAATAGTAAAGCATACTATTTATGCATGTGTATATTTATCAGTAAGATAAATTACCCTAAACTCATTTCACTCTCTCTTTCCTTACGGGAAGAAGCTAAGGTAAAGTGTGCAGTCCTGTCCTGTAACCCCAAAAGTAGGGACTTTTGTGGCCACAAGATGTGCAGGTCTCATGTCCCCTGCTGCATCGTACCCGGATCCCTAAGGTACTGGGACCCATATTTTAAACATATATTATATCAATGATATAAACGATCTAGTACTCATTCACCCTTTCTTCTCCCTTAAAGGAGGAGCCAATGGCCAAGTGTACAATTGTATTTAGCAACCACAAGAGTAAGGACTTTTGTGGCCATACGATGTACAGGTTTTATGCCCCTGCTGCATTGTATCTGGATCCCTGAGGTTCTGGGACCCGAAGGGTCGCTCCAATCGCCTGACCTTGCTGACTGACGGCTTTGTAAAAGATATCCTTGACACTACGGAGTCAAGGGATACAGCAAGGGAAACCCACCAAAGGTGAGTATGAGGCTTCCAGAAGAACTCTCCGGGACCTTACCTACCTAACAAATCTTTGTAGTGACTGCTGTTCCCTAAGGCTCAATTGAATACGTTTGTGCCTCAGGCATAGGTCCAGCATCCCTCTATCCAACGGACAGTGGACATGGATATCAACAGACACTGCAAAGCTTAGATATCCACCAAGATAGGATATCAGAGGTGTCCATTGACACCGGACAGAACTTACTGCTAGAAGGCCCTAAATAAGGAGTGGTTCAACTACGCACGGAGGAAGAAGGCTCCGTTTTGACGGTGACTGAGGTCCCTCAGCTCTCTGTGCCGGCATATCAACTTATGCCCTCAACCTCTTCAGCCTCAACTCCCCAACTGGCTAGACAGGTCGGCAGGAGTGAAACGCTCTTAGAGTCGATCCAGCAGACGCTGACACTGTTCCGGAAGGAACGAGAGGAGAATAAGCAAGATCTAAAAGAGATGAAGAGAGAGGTACAGGGAAGGAAACGCCCTGGCGCCTCCAGGGGCTCTACTAAGCCCCTTAAAATATCTGACCTCCCTCACTGCTCCGAACCAACCCCTGGAGGTAGACGGAACACATGCCCATGTTGAATGGGAATCTTTATATCTCCTAGAAGTTTGGGTCCAATTCCCTTGAAAAGCTTCAACTCTGGCCCAGCTTTCAGCGTACCCAGATTGCTATGTGAGACTACGAGATAAATCTACATCCCGTGAGGAGACTATACCGAAGGAAGTCATTGTCCTCGAACATGACAAGGCTCAAGCCATCCTTACCAAGACCCGGAAAGGGGCCGGATATACTAACTCCAAAGTCTCAGCATTGAGCAAGAAGCATCCAACCTTCATTGCTCCTTCCTCCTGAGCCTTCCCCGTTTCGGGGAAAGCCCTAGACTGTCATGAGAGCAGTCGAAGAGGGAAAACCCTACCCAATCGTAGAGAAATACAAACCATTATCTCTGGCTAGGCCCACCTGCAAGGAGAAGTGGAGAGAAGTACATCTAACCTTCTCCGTCTCGAGGTTGGATCCGGGGATAGCAGGCTAGCAGTTTAATGAGAACCTTCCAAAGTAGCCAAACCATCCTTTGAGAAGGGAACAGGAGATGAAAGATAGTCTTACCGCCTCCTTGTCTTATCAGAACTGCTTAGAAATGTGTGTAGGACTTTAATAACACCCCAGAAGACTGATTTCATTATGTATCTGGGGCCTAGACCCGTTCCCACAGGAAGTGCTCCAAGAAGTCATTACCAAAGCCTCTACGGAGAGTAGGAACCTGCTCCAAAAGTGGGGCATGTCCTCAAAGAGGAAATCATCATTAGAACTGCACAATTTCGGAACGTGACCATGGCCACGGTGCCTCAAATGGTAGTCCAGCTGTAAATCACCCTCCAGATGGTTTCTCGTCAGCTGGTAGCCAGTAACCTGTATTTAATCCAGGCTTTGAAAGGCACTCGACCACTTTTCGGCCCCACAAAGGCAAGGGCCCCAAAAGAGGATCCTCCGGAAATCCCCCAAGGGTGGAGGAGGACATGGTCATGGAAACATATCCTCAGGAACCTCTAAACATTGAGAGGTTCCAGGTAGGAGGTAGACTTTTCCACTTTTGGGATCATTGGACCTTCGATCCCTGGGTCCACAGCCAAATTACGAATTGACTTGGTTGGAAATGGAACAAAAATCCACTTTTCCAAATTCTTCCAACACTTCCCCCTTATTGGAAGAATATACCTCAAAACTCTTGAACAAGAAGGTAATGAGAAAAGTGAAGTCCATATATATTCAGGAAGGCTGTTTTGCATTCCCAAGAAAGACTCGGACAAACCCAGAGTCATTCTAGACTTGTCTTCACTCAACAAGTTCATCGAGAACAACACGTTCCGGATGCTTACAGTGCAAAACATAAGGACCCTTCTACCAAAAAGGGGCATATACAGTCTCAATAGACCTGGCAGTTGCTTACTGGCACCTACCAGCCAGTCGCCCCCTCTCCTCTTACTTAGGATTCAGGCTACAGATGACAAAATTTGTCTTCGCAGCCATGCCCTTTGGACTAAACGTAGCCCCAAAGGTATTCGCAAAGCTAACGCACATGATCGTCCAGCACCTACGCTTCAAAGGAGTACAGGTAGTAGCATAACTGGTTGATTGGCGGGTGCGGGCAGCATCCAAGGCTACTTGTCTGCAAGCGGCCGGAAAGGTGATCCAGTTCCTGGAACACCTATGTCTCAAGATCAATCGCTAGAAGTCTCGCCTTTCTCCAGCTCACAAGTTTCAATGGTTAGGAATCCATGGGAACTTGCTGTCACACCACCTCTCCATTCTATTAAAGAAGAGGAGAGAAATAGCGGAATCTGTCAAGAGACTAATCCAACACAAGAGGATTTCAAAAGGCCAACAGGAAAGAGCACTGGGCTCTCTCCGGTTCGCAGTAGTGACAGACCCTATGCTAGAAGCAGAGCCAAAGGATGCGCCAGGAGTCTGGAGAAGATACGCATCAAACGGTCGAAGAGATCATCAAGGTTGACACCGACCCGATTGCGCACGCCATTAAGGCCGTGGTCAACGAATAAGAGCCTAGCACAGACAATTTTCTTGCAAACACCACAAACATCAGTGGTGATACGCATCAATATCTTGGAGGCTATGACAGCCCTCCTAACGTTGAGGAGACTATCCCCTCGCAGAACAGTCCACGTCAGATTGGCTCTCAACAACGAGGTGATAGTAATATGTCTAATTGAAAAGGCTCGAGTTCACCTCACATCAATCACGTGATGTTAGCCATCTTCCGCCTGGCAAGGAAGAGAAGATGGCATTTATCAAGCAGTTCACCTTCAAAGGTTCCTCGATGTGACGGCGGATGCTCTATCCGGGCGAAAGCCGACAGAGACAGAATGGTCCCTAGTCGCAGACTCATTCTCCTTTATTTTCGACAGAGTCCCGGAACTGCAGATTGATCTCTTCACAACGAGCGACAACAAGATACTACCTTGTTATGTAGTCCCTTACGAGAACCTTAAGCGGAAGCAATAGACGTCATGTCTCTTGACTGGAATGGATGGAATCGAATTTATGTTTCCACCAACCAATCTCCTGCTAAAAGCCCACTGCCGTACCCAGTTTTATCCAAACTGGTGCAGAAGTCGGCTGCTACATTTCATCCTCGAGAACCAACAACCTGCATCTCATGATTTCTTCACCCTAACAGCGAACAAAGGTTGGGATCTCGAAGAATGTGGCCGACTTCATTGTAGAGTACAAGTCAAGTCCAACCAGGAGACAATGTGGATTGTCTTGGAAGAAAGGGGCAAACCTCGTGAAAATAAGGGGATCAACAGAAATTTCAACAGGTTTCTGTCTCCTTTTCTTCTTCTACCTACTTGGACGAGGCCTGACTTCCACTACAATAACCACGTGTAAGTCGGCCCTGACTAGACCTCTTCTATACGCCTTTTAGACGAACCTCATAAGCGAACCCTTTTTAAGGTACCAAAGCATGCACTAGACCCAAGCTGACAACCCCTCCAAAGCCCATTACATGGGCGTTGGTCAAGTCTTGCACTATGCTTCGAATCTGAACAATGAGGATTGTACTCTAGAAGAGCAAACACGGAAACTCAATTTTCTGTTCTCAATAGCCTCGGGCTAGAGTTAGTGAAATATTGGCCTATCAGGGATGCAGGCCATATTCAGTTCACAGAAGAGGGAGAACTGAATCCTTTCCCCTATCCTATTTTCTTGCCAAAAACGAGCTGCCCACCAAAAGGTGGGGTCCTTGGAGAATCTGCCCACTGAAGGAAGATGTCTCCCTATGCCCATTAAAGTGTCTTAGGGTCTATCTTCATAAAACTTCAGACTTCAAAGAGGGACAGCTCTTCCGAGGCGAAACCTCAGGATCAAAATCTATCCCTAAATTAACTGAGAGCAATGCGCACCTACTTATTCACAGAGCAGATCCTGACAGCTCACCCGCATTTCATGATCCTAAGAAAATTGCTTCTTCATGGAACTTCCTCCAACACTATACGAAGCAAGTACATAAATAAGACATGCTGTGGTGGCAGCGGGTAGTTTTAGAAACCCGTCGTCTAAGCCTGCGACGAACACTGAACTGCTTTGGGACTTTCCAGTGCATCGGGTGCACGGGTACATTTACCCTCAATGCAAATCACAATGATGATTAACATACTGTTCCATATAGGTGCATATCTGACCGATAACACCAGTGCCGAGTGAACGTTGCGTCACAGTGTTCAGGCATTTCCAAAATCTGTACAAATCAGTCAGATTTGGTTTCACATCTCCATTGAGTGGCATCATTTCAATAAAATTACATATTTTTCCCAAAAGGAGAAAATATGGACCCTGATGTGTTTTCAATGGCGGTTCAGTTTCATACCTGATTGTAACTACAATTAATAATCTAGTTACAAGGTAGAATACTGAACGCATTTGCGTCCTATTGCTGCTATCACAGTTACAGACGAATAAAGTATACTAGAGTTTTAATTAAACCCTAGAAGGGCCCAACTTGAAATCAGAGTACAGATTTCCAAGGGATAAAAGGTAATCTCTGAGATTACCATCCCTCCCCATGGAGATACAAACTTTGAATCCTTATAGTCGAATTTGACACTTTCCCTGCAGGGGGCAGGAAGCCCTAAGCTAGTTCCAAGCTTAGTGGATATGACAAATAACGGTAATGTCATATATAAAGGTCTAGGAGACAATATAAGGAACTCATTCAAAGTAAAGGCACTTATACAAATCCACAGATATAGTACTTTCAAGTAATTCTCTGGTATACTTCCATCAGGACGACATGGCTGAGCCCTAAAAACGGATTTTGAGCAAAGCGAAA
>NC_090731.1:90739396-90764396 GCF_036898095.1 Palaemon carinicauda
CCTTCAAGTGTGTAAAGATTCCAAGTCCATAAAATCAACGACACCTTTAAAGTCGGCTGCAAAGAAGACGTCAATTTAAAATAAAAAAACTGGGTCTTCTACCTCCTTTTCTCGTAGAAATCTGGATCTGAGTCAACCTTTTTGACCCTCCAGACAGTCAGCTCAGAAGGGAATGAGAAAGCATTAAGACAGGCAGTTCCCACTTGTTTCTACAAGGTGGGGGATGCAATAAAGTCATTTGGCAAGGGGGCAATTGTATGGGGCCAAGGAATGAACAGCAAATATTTTCTGGAACGGATACCATATCCCGCTCATTGGCTCTCATTCTCCTCTCATTCAGATTTTGACTGTTGTCGTCTTACCTCGCAAAGTCGGAGAAACACTTAAGCCTCCAGTCATAGGTGGACAAACTGTTTGAAAAGATGCACTAAAATTATACGGGATGGATTTCCAGGCTTTCACAGTCTGCTGTCTCTGGTGGAGAAAGCAACTGGTAGCTGAAGACCAGTCATTGACCTCTCCCCAATGAATGCTAGGTACTTCAGATTTCATTGATAATGGAGACAGTGAGCACCTTACAAGCAGCGATCAAAAGGAATGATATTATACTCTCTCTAGGCCTGAAAGATGCACACTTTCAGGTGCCAGGCCATCAGCATTCAAGGAAATCCCTCATCTTCATCTTTTTGGGGAAGGGGTTTCAGTTCAGATTCTTGTACTTCTGACTATTAACCACCCCCAAGTATTCATTCATATGTTTCCACTAGTCTCAATATGGGAACATGCCAAGGGCATATGGCTACTGAGGTATGTAGACAATTGGTTGATCCTGTCCTCATCCTGAAGAACATTCCTTCAACTTTGGGACGAACGTCTCTTTTTTTTTTTTTTTTTTTTTTTTTTTTTTTTTTTTTTTTTTTTTTTTTTTTTTTTTTTTTTTTTTTTTTTTTTTGCCACCATCCAGGAATTGTGGTAAACCTAGTTAAGTTTAGCCTTGCATCAGAGCAGATGGTAAAATACCTGGAAATGCTAATAGATACCTCAGTAGCGAAAGGTGTTCCACCAGACGTTTGCACTGTAGTGGTTAGTGGACCTTGGCCGGGTGTAGCTTACTGACTTATTTTTCAGTATGCTGACCCCACTCCAGCTGCACTACATTTCACAGGTTATTTTCAGTAAAAATACTGTAAAGCTAGGATCTTGGGTAAGATTTTCTTCAGGTACGATATTCTACCAGACTACCTTTTTTTATTAAACAAATGACCATTACAGTGAACCCTCGCTACTTCGCAGTTCGACCATCGCGGATTCACCACTTCGCGGATTTTTTCATAACCCATATATATATACATATTGGTAATAACAAAATCAACATACTGTACTGAATAATCAATATAATCGATGCAAAAACTAACCTTTACACAGATGTGTACAGTAAATGCGTGTGTTTCTTCATCATGATCAGAGAAACGTAAACAAAACATTGGTTGCCATTTTTTATCGTGCTTTTTGGCGTGTTTAGGAAACGCATGATATAAAATTGCCTTTAATATTTGTGCCTGTTTTAGTTTAGGGTACTGTAGTACATGCATTAAGTGTTCTGTACATTAAACGGTAGTTTGTTAACTACTACGTACAAGGGAAGGTTTTAAAAGTCTGAATATACATGTTAAATAAATAGGTAAATATGGTGTCACTACTTCGCGGATTTTCACCTATCGCGGCCTGGTCTGGAACCTATCTACCGCGATAAACGAGGGTTCACTGTACCAATGCTGAGGAGAAGGACAGGTTAAGTGAGGAAGAGGAAATACAGAGTAGAAAAAATATGATGTTTATCCTCCTCATGGATTTTGTAATGTGTAAAACAGTTGGAGATGGTGGAGAAGCATTGGACTGGATTGGTGATAGGAAATCACCTAAGGAATTAAGTGTTCTGTACATTAAAGGGTAGTTTGTTAACAGTACTACGTACAAGGGAAGGTTTTAAAAGTCTGAATATACATGTTAAATAAATACGTAAATATGGTGTCACTACTTTGTGGATTTTCACCTATCGCGGTCGGGTCTGGAACCTATCTTCCGCAATAAACGAGGGATCACTGTATACATATTTGCCTGCCAACCCTGTCCCCCTTGAAGTCCTGCCTCCAAGCAAAGTGAGCTCAATCACAGGTGTGTCAGGTTGAGGGGTAGCAAGCTACCTCTCCTACCCCTTGCTAACTAGCAGGATTGGTATTTGACCCTCACTTACTTTTAATGGCTCGTCCTTACAGCTTTGTCAAAAGTAATACCCCTATAAATAGCTAAGGTTTGTATCATTAGGGAAAATACAAATTACCTCAAAATTTGTCATTTTCTTATTCCTTGCAAGAAATTGAATAAAATACTAACTTGCCAAGCAAAAGATTTCATTTTCATAATGTAAAAGGAAATATATTATTTTTAAGAAAATATTTTTTCTATTAGTGTACTTTCTTTTAGTAAATGTCTATCTATTATCAGAGATTGAATAAAACTAGCATAGAGTCAAATTTACGCTACGTAGTGCTCATGACAACCGATACATACCCACAAAATACTTAGCATTGTTACTATATTTCAATAATGGGAATACTACAGTAATACTAATTGTTAGCCTATTGGAAGGAAATCACTGTATTGCCAGGTCATTTTTTGGCAATAGTATGATGTCACCAGATATATGACATGAATTCGACAGATATTAAAACTTTTCTTAATATACTTTTTAACAAGGTAAATCAGTTTAGTTTTATACAAGAAAATAGATTATTTCCAAGGAAATAGTCCTATAAGTGTACTATTTCCGATAGACTTATGATGTCATCACCCTGAAAAAATTGTTGTAAAGTTGAATCGTCATAAGTTGCATATGTCGTAAGTTGCTGACTACCTGTATTTTGAATAAAGATGCAAGAGCACTTCTTGATCATTGTCAGTATGCTGTAAAAAAAAATTAGTATGAGCGCTCCTTACACGTAAAAAAGGGTTAATGCTTGGAAGGTGCTAAAAGTATGCTTGACCAGTATTACATACATGCTCTGGCTATCTATTATCTGCACACATATTTTATTAGGCCCAACATCTGTCCTTATTAAGATGCAAATCTTGTTTTTCTTGGTTGCGATTTGTACCAAATATTTTCGCAAAGTAAGTATTCATGGTTACATAAACAAAGGACCCCAAAGCGCATTACTGGATTGTCAGAAGGTTAATGATGATGTCTTGATTACAGCAGAAGAGTCATGCTCAGATCACATACAGTATTCATGTATTTGCTCCCGTAAGCCGAAATTGTCCTTTTTTGCTCTGTCGGGGAGAGTACAATACCCTGTATGCGGTAGATGTATGTCTTACGACTTACGGGAACCATTGCAACCCCAGTCTTTTGTACATATGCATTTTCCTATTAGAGGCCGGTTTGTATGTGAATAGGTACGTCACTGTGCCGTTGAATGTTGGGGCCAACCCGTCTTGCCCAAAATAGTTTAACCTATATAGTACGTGCTATTTTTAGTTGTTATAGGAGAAGAAAAAATAATTTGTTCCGTAACTGAAATACAAACCATGCTATTTAATATGGGTAATTACTTTCGGCGTAGCTGAAATGACGAGCCATTAGAAATTTAGCGAGGGTTTACTACCCCACCGCTAGTTAGCGGGTGGTAGGGAGGGTAGCCTGGTACCCCCCCCTCACATACCTGTGTGCTGAGCTCACTTTGCTATGAGCTCGGGTGGTAGTCGGACGTGTCCGCTTACACCCTCACCTCTTTAACAGCCATTAATGCTTTTTGTCTTTTTACTTACTTTTTCTTATACTTGTAATATATATACAGTATATAAACATTCTTTATGTTTATGTATATTTTTGTGTATAGAAATGTAGTAAGTTTTCTTTTCAGTGTTTGTGCTGTGTGTGTAATATACGACAACGACACCTGCGTAGTGCAAGGCTACCACGGTTCCACGTCATGGGGTACGGCCTCTCCCTCTTGGTCCATCGGTTTTTCCTTTGGCTTTTCCGTTAACTCGGCCGCCGTGGAGAATCGTCATCACTGGACTTTCTTTCATTCATCTATTATCTTCGCTGTTCCTCCTTTCCTACGGGGAACTTGGATTCTCAGCGAAGGGAATGTTTGTCTACGGTCTCTCTCTCTACTCGAGGTCGTTCACCCCTTACTACTATTACGTACTATTACGGAAGCTCCTTTCCCGTTGCGGGTTGGGTTGCTATTCCGTTTATTTGTCTCAATTATTTTTAAGGAAATCTAATTCTATATTTAACTTTTCAGCTTTCTCCATGGGGAACACTTCCCTTTGGGGGGTCAGTGGTTCTCACTATTAGTGAACATTCTTAGATGATTTAGGTAATTATAATTCTGTTATAATTCTGTTTTTATTACAGTTTCTCCGCCCTCCCCCTTCTCCCGTGAATGTCAGTGGGGGAGGAGGGTGCATACTTAATTCTTAATTCTTATTTTTTGCTATTCCCTCGGGGTTACTCTTCGGAGTTCCTCCCAGGGGAATTTCTGTTAAAATAATTTTTAATTTTATTTTCCCAGTTAACTATGCAGTTTTTTTTTGTTTGACTAAAGTGTGCCAACAAAGCAGAGCTGTCCTGTTTGTGCCTGGGGAGTCTGCTGTCGCTGCCGTCCCTCAAAGGACGTCGTCATGGGCGTTATCTCTTCTCCTAGAAGTTCTCCCGTGACAACATGCCAGCACTTCAGATCATCTTAGAATGCTAAAGGGGGGTTCGCCTCCAGGTGTTGGGTAACTTCCCTTCCAAGGGAGGTTCCCTCCCCAGGTGTGAGATCTTCTCCCTGCAGAGGGAGAACTTCTCATATCTTAATAATTCATCGCCGTCGACTACTGTACTGCTCTTCGGCCAGACTTTCTCCCCCCTTGCTGAGTTTCTCTTCCTTCAGGGGTGGAGCACAGTCTTGGCAAGTCTCTTCTACGAAGTGTTTACCTCTCTCGTTCGCGAGAGAGGCCACTCATAGAGACTCCTCTTCGGAGGATTGTTCCTGATTAGATCAGCTTGCTGATCCGGACCTCTCCGCAGAATTGTTCGCCATCTCCTAGACCTGCTGACCTGCCGTCTCTGTTCCTGACTGCTGACGCGCTGTGGGCACCATCGTATCCTGTTGTTAACAGG
The DNA here is from genome assembly GCF_036898095.1 of Palaemon carinicauda. Lineage (NCBI taxonomy): Eukaryota > Metazoa > Arthropoda > Malacostraca > Decapoda > Palaemonidae > Palaemon > Palaemon carinicauda. The sequence continues at coordinate 90,744,573 of NC_090731.1, forward strand.
CATCGATCCCTTCGGGGGGAAAAAAAGGGCGTATGGGCAAATACTGCACATGCTTCCCTTAAGCGCCAGGTGTCCCCTGCGCGCCAACGTTCACCTCCGCATCAGCGCACATCGTTGGAGTTTCCTGAGATAGCGCACCGGCACTCACCAGTGCTTCAGCTTGCGAGTGTCTCCAAGTCTCTCCCGCGAACGGGAGAGGTCTCTCATAGAGACCATGCCTCGGAGGATCAAGCAGAACTTCCAGTGTTGATTGTCCTGCCACTGACCTACCGATCTACCAGCTCAACCTTGCACTGCAACGAAGGACTTCGGCTCTGGACTCTAAAGCAGACCTGCCTACGGTCCTCATCGGGGGATTCCCGCCCTTTTTTTTAAGGACACATCGCAGTTCCTGATCGTCCTGTCAGCTGACCCTTCATCCTAGCGCGTGTGCTCACCGACGATCTTCTTGCGCGCGCAAGAGCCGACGATCTTCTCACGCGCGCAAGCGCCGAGGATCTTTTCCGCGCGCGGGTACCGATGGTCTCCCGCGCGCGCACCGATAGTCTGCCGCGCGCGCGCCGATGGTCTTCCGCGTGCCAATAAACTCGTACGTGCGTGCGCCGATAGCCGCGCGCGCGGGCCAACTTTTTGGTCCGCACGGGCTTTTCATTCTGATTCTGCACGTCAATCTGATTCCTGTGCACTCTATGAAGTCTCGCCCACGCGTGAGTGTTTTAACAGTCTTCTGCGCGCGAGCCCAGGGTATTCCCGCGCACCCGCTTGCATCAGCGCTTCGACAGTTTTGCGCGCGACCCCCAGGTATTCCCCATCGTGCGAGCGCCAGCGCGCTCCTCAGCGCAATCGCCAATACCCTCCCCTGCGTGAGGCTGCCGGACAACGCGCGGTAAGGGCGCCATCGCCACATTCCCCCCCAAGCACAGAACAGCGCGCTTGCCGGTAGGGGGGAAGGTTACAGAGAGGCCAGGGACATGCCGTCCTTATCTTTTTACAGGCGACTTCCCCTCCAGAGGGAGTGTCTGACAGTGCAGCCGGCAGCCGGCAGCCTGGTTTGGGACTCTAATCAGAGTGGTAGAACAGGCTTTCAAGCTGTTCTCTCTTGAGTTGAGCCACAAATCCTTGGCTGCAGCTACTCCTCCGAAGAGGAAAAGAGGAGTTTCGGACGAGGTAACTTCTCCGAGGACGTAGCTGTTTCCTCGTAAGTCTTCGAGGCAGGCACTCTCCCCCCTCAGACTTTCCTCCCTCACCTTCGGACGAAGTTTTCCTGCCTTCAGGAGATTCACGGGAGGTGAGACGTTCCCCAATCACACCATTGAGGGAAACCCCACCTCGCGCGGTAAAGTCTTCTCGAATAAGGGTGGAGAAGGGCCTGCCTCCGTCGTAGTTGGAGTCCTGCATCCCTCCCGGGAGGGAGTCAAAGGACTCCAAGACAATACTGGGAGTCCACTAGCACCAAAATCTACATGCTCAGACATTCTTTCGTTATGGGAACGAACCTGTTTGAGTCTAAGGACGTGAAGCAAGCGGCTGAGAGGTGTAGGAAGTCACCAAGACTCCCTCCTATGTAGGGCTTTGATATTCAAGCCCTATAAACCTCCAGCACCTCAGCAGCCACGTCCCACCAAAACAACGGCAGCTAAGACAGTGGGGTCTAAGCCCTTTCCGGTCAAGGACAAGAAAGGCATGAAGTTCCGCAGGGGAGGGAAGAATCCTAGAAGGAGCAGCCGAGGCCGCAAACGCTAGGATTGGCAGTTCCCCTGCATGTCCGCCAGTGGCGGGATACCTACAAGGTTGCGCAGACAGGTTGCAGCAACTCAGGGCCGTTTCCTGGACGATATCCGTAATCAGTCAGGGATATCGCGTCCTATTCACAACATCTCTACCTCCCCTGAGGACGAATCCGGTGTCATTTAGCACCCTTGCCATGGGATCAGCAAGGGGGTGAACTCTGTGGGCAGAGGTTCAGATTTTAAGCAAACGCCAGTCAGCATGGAGACTGCAGACACAGTCAGTCTTGCAGTAAACCGAAAGACTTCTTGTGTATACTGGACCTGAAGGACGCGTACTTCCAGATCCCAGTCCATCCGTCTTCAAGGAAGTACTTAGGATTCAGCATAGACAACAAGGATTACCAGTTCAAGGTGCCGTGTTTCGGTCTCTCCACAGCACCACAGGGTTTCACTAGAGTGTTCACCATAATATCATCGTGGGCACTCAGGATCGGCTTCCGTCTCCTCCATTATCTGGATGACGGCCTGATCCTAGCAGACTCGGAGTCATTCCCTCTTTGACACCGAGACAAACTTCTAGGACTTTACCAGGATCTAAGGATCATGGTAAGTCTCGAGAAGTCCGCTCTGCTGCCCAATCAAAGACTGGTATACCTAGGCATGATTATAGACACCAATCTCCATAAGGCCTTTCCATCAGACGACAGGATAGCAAGGCTGAGAAGAGTCGCAAGCCCTTTCCTCAGACGAGAAGAGCTTCCAACCCAATCGTGGTTACGTCTCCTCGGTCACCCTTCACCCTTGGCTCGTCTAGTTCTCAACGGTCGCCTCAGGATGAGGTCTCTCCAGGGGCGACTCAGGTCCTAGTGGAATCAAGGCTGCGATTCCCCGGACATCATGATCCATGTGGATCTTGCGGAACGGACGAACCGCCAGTGGTGGGTGACAGGCGAGAACCTACGAAGAAGAATGGATCTGCTCGTTCCTTCCCCCGGATTGGATGCTGTTTTCGGACACCTCAAAGGAAGGGGGGGTGGGGGGGAGGCGCCCATGTTCTGTACCACAGGACTTCAGGCCTGTGGTCAGAATCGGAAAAGTGCCTCCTTATAAATCTGCTAGAGATGAAGGCCGTCTTCCTGGCCCTTCAACAGTTCCAACAAGGACCTGGCGGATCACTCTGTGGTGTGATGAGCTACAACACCACAGTAGTGGCTTACATCAATAAGCAAGGAGGTACCTTTTCAAAGCAGCTATCCCATCTCTCAGTAGAGATACTGAGATAGACCGAAGTCCACTCTATTCCTCTATCGGCTCGCTTCATTCCAGACAAAGGGAATGTGCTCGCTGACAAGCGTCTCAGATAATGAGTACCGAGTGGTCCTTGGATCATCCAGTATCCAACAAAGTCCTGACTTTGTGTGGTTACCCAACTGTGGATCGGTTTGCTACAGCGCTGAACTTCAAGCTCCCGCTGTATTGCCCCCCAGTCCCAGATCCCAAGGCACTCTGACAAGATGCCTACCAACAATGGTGGGACAGCACTGACGTGTACGCTTTTCCCCCGTTCTGTCTGATGAGGAGGGTGCTCAACAAGACCAGAATATCGGTCAATCTCTCGATGACCCTTTATAGTTACGCTATGGGATTACGCGGAATGGTTTCCGGACCTTCCGCAACTCTTAACGGAACTTCCGAGAGAACTCCCTCTGCGACACAAACTACTCAAACAACCACATGCCAACATCTTTCACAAAGCTGTAGCTTCGCTTCGACTTCACGCCTGGAGACTATCCAGCATCTCCTCACTAAGAGAGGATTGTCGCAATAAGTTGCGAATGGGATGTCTGGACACCTGCGTAGGTCATCCGCAGGGGTCTACCAGGCAAAGTGGCGAGTTTCCTGTGGTTGGAGTCGTGAAGGGGTATCTCTCCACTCGATACCACTATTTCAGCAATAGCGAAGTTCTTCGTATATTTGCGGGAAGAATGCTCCTTTCAGTCTCGGCAATGAAAGGCTATCGCTCAGCCTTAAGTCTAGCCTTCAGGCTCAAAGGAGTGGACATTTCTTTCTCGCTGGAACTTTCCCTACTCAGACGAAGATATGATCTTACCTGCCCTCAGTTGGAAGTGAGACCTCCTCCATGGAACACGGTTCAAGTTCTCAGGCCTCTTAAGAGACCTCCCTACGAGCCATTTCGCCAGGCTTCAGATCGCCACCTAATTTGGAAGGCGGTGTTCCTACTAGCTTTGGCCTCGGCCAAGCGAGTCAGTGAACTTCATGGTCTATCGTATGACATCGCCCATGCAAGGGGATGAGGGGAGGTAACGTTCAGATTCGTCTCTGAGTTTGTGGCTAAGACACAGAATCCGGGAGTGCCGGATCCTCGATTCGACTCATTCCGGATTTCAAGTCTTCGTTCTGTAACAGATGACCCAGACCATCCCCTACTGTGTCCAGTAAGGAGTCTGAGGTTATATCTCAGAGAACGGCTGCATTCGTCCCCAAGTGCAAGCTTTGTTTGTGAGCACTGGGAGAACAAAGAGGAGGGTCGCCAAGAATATCATCTCGGCATGGGTTAGTAGGGTGATCCATCTGTCCCTGAATCCTTACCCTCCTCCGTCATGTCGCCTTAGAGCGCATGATGTCAGGGGCGTAGCTACGTCCCTGGCCTTCAAGAAGAACTTCTCAGTGATGCAGGTTCTACAAACAGGGGTGTGGAAGCGTCTGACGACCTTCACAGCCCACTACCTGCAAGACGTGACCCACAGGAGGCTCGATACGTTCTCTATCGGCCCTGTGGTGGCTGCACAACAGCTGGTTTAAACCTCAGGCTCCTTAATTGACAAGTAGCAGAGGGTTGAGGGCATTGTTACCCGGTTTTAGTATGTATGAAAGAAAAGGTACGTCTGACCCATATTCTTTTCTTCATCCTCCCCTCTCTTGGGGAAAGCAGCATCCTGGGTTCTCTGCACAGCTGACCTCAAACCACTGCAGGTAAACCATGTTTCCTTGTGTTCCTAGTATTAATACTGTCACGTCTCCATACCCTGACGAGGTGGTATTATGAGAGTCCTAGCCTAAAGTTTCTATCTAAGAACTTCAGGTCAACTTCCTAGGACGAGTCACACATAATCCTTCACACACAACTTATGTAGGCCGCAGCCCTTGCATAGCAAGGTGCGAGCGAGGTGCAGGGACTCTTTATTGTTGAGTGCTGACACACTCAGATAATGAGTCCCCAGGCAAAGCCAAAAGCCAGTATGGCTGGGACTTCTCCACCCTTCCTAAGGGTTGAGTCACCCATATTAAATAGCGTGGTTTGTATTTCATTAACGGAACAAATGACAAATTTGGAGATAACTTGTATTTTTCCTAACTATACAAACCTTAGCTATTTAATCAAATTTGCCCGCCAGCCCTATCCCCCGTGAAGTCCTGCCTCTAAGCAAAGTGAGCTCAGCACACAGGTGTGTGAGGGGGGGGGGCATGGGAGGGGGTACCAGGCTACCCTCCCTACCCCGCACTAACTAGCGGTGGGGTAGTAAACCCTCGTTAAATTTCTAATGGCTTGTCATTTCAGCTACGCCGAAAGTAATTACCCATATTAAATAGCGAAGGTTTGTATAGTTTGGAAAAATACAAATTATCTCCGAATTTGTCATTTTCTAGTTTCCTTATAGATAAATATCTGGTCTTATTCCACAAGCTTAGTGATTACGTATTGTAATCAGTTTTTACTAAATAATCTTCAGTCCGACATTTCTGTATTGCTTAGTTAAAACTAAAACAATTTTCTAAAATTTCATGCTATAAGGGAAATAATACAGATTAAAACTCACTATCTATCTGTCTATCTATCTATCTATCTATCTATCTATCTATCTATCTATCTATCTATCTATCTCTCTCTCATTCACACACTGAGGTTCAATGAACCTTGGGTAGAAGAAAAGACCAAGATATAATCTGTCTTTACTTGTGATGACTTTATGCTTTTTCATTATATGTCAAAGAACTTATCTCTGCACTTGCTTGTCAACCCATTAAATGCCTATGGTGGGGTGGAGGTAAAGGTTTGAGTGACGGTCTAACCTGTCTTTACTGTTACTGTAATGACTTTGAGGTTTACTGAAGGCTAGAAAAGCCAATCTGTACAAAATAATACCATTTAATTACACAGGAGATGGGAACTCTTAATCAAAGGCCTGTGTTTGGCCCATCCTTGGGTTTGATTTGAACGAACACCTGTGCATTGACTATTTCCGGAAATATACTTGAGAGATTAATTTTTTAAGTTTTTATTGTTACTGTACTTGCATTATGTATTTACTTCTCTTACTTATTTGTATGTTATTTTAGTGTGGTATTTTAAGTATCATTACTTCTAATATGATCTAACTAATTCTAGTAATATACAGTATTTGAAATGTTTAATGGTGTATGGTTTTATTATTACTTTCATTATGTATTTACTTTAACTCCTTAATATAATATGCAAAGAGTAGCGCAGACAATGGGGACAGAAACCAAGATTTTATAGGAAAATACACAATATTGAGACTAAAGTACAGTACAGGATACCATATTCAGAAACAGATGCTTGGTCACTGAAGTTTCCAATATTTTCCGTGAGGATGTTGATAAAAAATGTTGGCAGATGTGCCAGGTCAAACTTACCAGTTTTACCCACCGTAAATATCCCGTGTTTATGTCTTACCTACAAGCTATAAACGTCTGACCTACATGCTACCATCAGCAGGCTAATAAACCCACCAAATCTGTACAATCACTTCTGTACGGGCTTGAGCCCCGACTGCGATTTTTATCCAGCTGGATACCCAACAGTACGTGCGCCACCCAAAGAAACGTGGCGCCACATGTCAGATGTACCAACACCCCCGTTGTACTTTGCATGCCCTAAAGTTTGAAATGTTTGGTTGCCAACTACCATTAAATCCTCTTATGGGAGAAAATGAGAGCAAGATACGTGAATGTGTGAACCCAGCATGAGTCCTTACCTTTGTGAGTTACGCCTTTTTTCAAGGAATATCTGGTGGTTAGGTCAGTTTAGAATGGTTTATATCTTATACATGATGCTTAGTAATTTACTATGAGGTGAAGCTTTGTTTTTTGAACTACTGAATAAGATTTAAAATCTATAGTATTTTCTATTTCCAAGTGACATAAGGTTTTGTATGATGATGTCAGAAATACTCAAGTTGATCTTATGCTTATGATACTTAATTTTACTCGACAATATTAATCCATGTACCGGCTATTTACAAAATGTTTTTTCTGAAAGTGAAATTTTAGATGCAGAACGTTTCTCTGAAATAGATTTGTTCAACTTTTATCTTCCATGCAGCTGCACGAATGGCCCAGGAGATGATGCTTTTCATGAAGGAGAAAGATATCAGTCCACTGAAAAACTTTCTAGTGCCTCTAGCTCAGGTAAGTTTTCCAGCAGCAGAAAGGTGATTATTAATAAATCTATTCATTTGTTTTGTTGCTTATCCTATACGCAGGACTAGATTTTAGTTTAGCTCTACTAAAGTTTGATATTGTCCGTAAAGGTATGAATAGAAGGTTGTTGGTGTACAGATGAAAACTTATTACACAGTTGAAGTTAATGTTAAGAAAATAATGCAAAACTACAGTGAAAAGTAAGGGCAGGAGAAGAAAGGGTAAGCAAGAAAAGAATATGTTGTTATTCTTAAAGTTAACATATTATGCTGTACATTATGAAAATACAGACATAAAAGAGTAAAATTAGAAAAAATATGAATGAATACAGACCTGGTAGGGGCATTGAAGTATCCTTTTCTACTAAATAGAGACCAGGCCTTCATTGCTCCCATAGAATTACAACAGGTGTTGTTCTTTATATAGATATGTAACAGAATTGACAAGAAAGGTAAAATCATGGACAATGATGAATGCTTGAATGAAAAATAAATGCAAATAATTATCATTATATCATCAGGTCTACTGTTAGGGCCCAAATGCGCATGTTGTACTATATGTACAGATGATCTTGTGGATATCCTTTGGAATAAGAAATGCTATAGCAATTTATTGTACTATATACAGTATAGCAAACACCACAGAAAACCATACCACCTCATGAGTACTTGAACTATATCTTCTGCTGCAGTGTCCATTGCCTTAATTATTGGCATCAGGTTTTCCAGGTTATTGTTTTCCAGTATCAGTCATTTTGTTCTGTTTGACTAGTTACTGAGTTAGTCTGCTAATTTGTTCAGTGTATTATTATACGAGCTCTTGTGAGTTTATGAAAGGAATTGATCTGGATGCAAGCGTGATAAAGCTGCTAATTTTCCATATCATTATGGAAGTATAGGGTATAAGGTTTCCTTTAGTAGCTATAACCATTGTCCTTAGTCCTACAAATATTAGGTTGTTGAACACTTCAGGCATTATTATTGATGAATCTTCCTTTGTAAATCTAGTTGTCAGTGATTGCATATACACACCTTCCTTTAAAATGGAGAATGTCTTTAACAAAGCTGGAATGGTTGTTGAAATCATTAACGACAGTTGGTAAGCATGGACAAGGTAGTCTTGCTCAACCTCCTGTCAATGACTCTCACTTTTGTCTTCGGCTGGATCAAGCACTGTACTGTCATCCTGATAAATTGATGCATCTTAACCAAAGCCATTTATTCTTTTTTATATACTTTTTAGTTTGAGTGATTGATATCAGCTCTGCTTGCAAAGCCTTAAGGGAAGGATGGTTAGAGGAATGAGCGAGTTTGCTCCTTCTCCTTATCCAGCTCTTCCTTCTTGCCCTCTTCCTCTTCGTCTTTCAATTTTGATTCTGACACTTCCTAATAATAAGCAGATAAAGAAAGTTGGAGGAGCAGGAATGAGCTCTCCAACACCACCTCTGGTTAGGAGATGGAGAATCCCTCTTTGGGCTTTGCCTGCAATCCCTTGGCTACCCAGGTAGCCATGTGTGACTAAAGTGCATAGCCCCATATTGGTCCGTGTACACCTGTCGATCATGCATTGGAAGAGTTATGATGGAAGGATAGAAGGATGCTGGCATCATCTCCCTTGCTTCCATACAAGACCAAGGAGACCTGCATCTTAAAAAAAAAGAACAGTTTCTTTCCCACAAATAAGGGAGTTTCCTTATTTTAAATGAGGAAAGGATTGTTTATGCATAGGAATAAGTAACAAATTATAAAACTACAGTAATTATTTTCTTTCTTAGGTATACAAACCTGAGTCCTTTAAAGGTAAACTTTCCACTGCAACCAGCCTTCTCAGTCCTGAGCCGAAAATCAAAAGTAAAGAGTCTTTGACAGTATGGGTGGGGCCGCCTCGCGTGTGCTCGCCACGTACTGTTAACTACCTTTTTAACAATGTGAACAGATGCTCCAGCTCTGCTAAAGAGATTTTCTATTTCAAGGGACTCAGGTTTGTATAGCTAAGAAAAATACAAATTACTTTCAAAATTTTTATAAGTTTGCTGAATCATCATATGAAAATAAGTAATAATTTCCTTAAGCATCTTCTTTAAATGAGAATGACCATTTTGGCCACAGTAGATTTGTTGGGAGAACTGGTAAGAAGAAAATATAGTGATATCAATTCTAAGAAAAGCATACATTACAGATTTCAACAGTCTTCAGCATATGGATGTAGAACTAGCTGCATAACTTAGAAAATCTATTTGCTGGTAAAATGTTATATCAAGATAAGTGGGAGTAAATAAATTCTTTAGTCTAACAAGATTCTCTATTTATGTATTCAATTCTTTATTACTGCTGAATTAAAACGTTCCCAGAAAGGCATGTTAGTTGAACGTGCAAAAGTAAAAAATAAATTATTAAATATCTCTGGGATGGGATGATCAGGTGTGTAGGTATGATTAAAGTAAGAGTTGTTACTACCCTTATACAAGCCTTTCGTCCTTTAAAATAAGATGTGTTCATCGGAGTTGGAGCTGACATAGAATTTGTTAACGAGGTAGTTAACAACAGGTGAATAACCCCACCCACCTGCCTGTCGAAGATTCTACTTTTGTTTTCAAACGATTACAGCCGTAATGTTGCATCCTATGCAAGGTGGTTTATTCTTTTTCTTATAAAGTATTAGTTTCAATGGCGATATTGGCTTTGTGTATGATAATAGAAGGAAGAGGGATTTCAAGTGTATATTGGACTAGTTTTGTTTTGATAAATTGGCAATAGATCCATTCTTTATTTAGGGGTATAATTGTTCCAATGAACCTGCTTCTTACCAATTGTACTGTAGATTGTGACCACCCATTGGTGAGTGTTTGTGTTGAGGAGCATGAATGCTAACTCTTCCCCAGTTTTATTCTTGGCAAGCCCATGAATTAACGGAGACTATTAGCACTTTACTAGAAGCTCTTTCTTGCAGATAGCTTACAACGATTACTTAATGTCTTGCAGGTAGGCCTTCGATATCTTTTGAAGAAGCGGGTAGCTAAGGCTACATCCCCGGTGACCCCGGTGGTGACACCAGTGATTCAGTGGTGCCAACACCCCGGTGGTGACACCAGTGATTCAGTGGTGATTCTAAGTCAGTGATCTGGGTACAAATAAGCCTAGTAGTAATCCCTCTACCCAGTGCTCCTATTGCATATGTTGCCTCAGTGTCTGTCACCTCTGTTACTGTTGCCCCTGCCATGTGGCAATGACCTTGGCTCTTTGCTTCTTCCCTCTCTGTGTCATTATTGCTAGCCCCAGTGAGTGTGCCAACTGCGACAATGTTCCCCAGCGTTGTGGTTCCTGTTAGAACAATTAGTGCAATTTCTTCCTTGGGGGAGCATCATCATTGATAGTCACTCAGACCTTGACTCCTCTGCTTGCAGACCCTAAGGTAAGTGATGGTAAGAGGAAGAAACATGAGTATTCCACCGACTCTTCCAACTCCTCTTCCTTGCCACCTCCACTTGGACCTCCAACACTGTTACCCCGTGTTTATCAACATGAGACTGGTGTCATATTCCCACCCCGATCATCAAAGGACAGAGTACGAGTTACTCCTCCTATCTCTAGCTGAGATCCTTCCCTGCAGTTTTCATTCTTGGTCAGTCAGTCATCCCTCAATTACATTGGAGGTTCTATCCTGGTGTCAGAGTATTCTTATTTATGAGGGGGGAGTGAATCTCCTGTGTAGCCAGCTGCACCCTCTACCCCTGTTAGGTCAGGATACTTGGGATTTGTCTGTTCCTAAGGTACTGTACCTAGGCCCAGTACCGCCAGAGATAGACAACCTGAAGTGAACATTATGTTATGGACTAAGTGAGGAAACCTTGGCTTCAACTTCAGGGAGAACTTTGATCATTGAGATTGGCACTTCAGTGCCTTCAAAGGTCTAGGTCATTTCTGCTGCTGCCCGCGTCAGATCTGGTTAGTTTGGTCCTGGATCAAGTTGATGATAAGTTATGTGGATATGAGAACTTTCTTGCTTTTAGTCTGTCAAACAAGATCATTTTCCCCCGCACTAGCAAAGCTAGGTAGGTTTTAGGTATCTGAGAAGGCTGTGTCAACACCTCTTTAGGTTGACCCATCAGTGTGCACACTGACAGGGGATTTTCTAGGACAGGCTCAAGTCAGAAGGCATGTCCTTCTTGGCCTCTGGTTTGGTGGCCGTGGAATCGTCTACCATGGCACTCCTCTAAGCTGTTATGTGGCTTGGCCAGTGGTCTTTTGCAAAGTCAGTGGGGGTATCAAGCCCAGAGTCTTTGAATAAGATTTTCATGCTGTTTGGTGGTAAGGTAGGGACCATCCTTGCACACCAGTCAGCTAACCAGTAGGCCAACTGGGTTTTGAAGAGGAGGAATGCTTTGATGTCCTGATCCTCAAAACAAGTTGGTTCAGAGGCAGGTCTGATTCTCCATAATACTTCATTGCAGATGGCTACATCTCTCCTTCCAAGAAGTTATTTTCCGGCAGTGGTGGAGGAGTGAAGAAATACACCGCAGGACTCCCTGATGTAGCTTTCGTCTCCTTCAAGGACCTGGCCCTTCGTAGGGATCTGTGGTCAAAACCAGCCCACAAGATTTAGTTTAGGGAAGGCCTGTGGGGCCTATCCTAGACCACAATCAAGATCACTGCAACCTCTTCCTCCCAATTTCAAAATATAATTTAATATCCCTATTTTCCAATATATAATATACTGTAACCCACAACTATTTATCATTAATGACCGAAGCCAAGAAGGATATGCCTTCTAACTTAAGTCTTCCCTTGGAGAATGCCCTGTCAGTGTGCATACTGATGGGTCAACCTAAAGAGGTGTCAACACAGCCTTCTCTGATATTTAGAACCTACCCTGCTTTGCGAGTGGGGGGGGGGGGGGGCAAGATCTTGTTTGACCAACTGCATATAAGAAAGTTTTCAAGTCTACATACTTTATCATCAACTTGATCCATGACCATAGTCTGTGCTTGAAGAGTTCTTTCTAGCTGCTTATCCCTCCAGGAAGGTGGCTGGCAGGAAGAGGGGAGAGAGAGGGAAACACTGATACGTACCAGCGTTTCCTCTCTACTACTGCTACGAGTAGTGGGAGGTTCTGGCCTTTGGCAATATGGTAGAGACATGAGGCCGAACCTTGGGTAGTGAGTGTTCTTGGTGATAGTTACTTATTACTTTGTCGACCCCCTATTTCACTTAATTCTAGTGTTTTTGTAGTGTTTTTGGCCGATCTTCCAACATCTCCGAAATCCCTGGTCTTGTGAACAGAAGTGGAAGGGATGCTGAAGAAGAACACTGTTGAAGTCATTTGAGACGAGTTTCTTTGCATCTAATTGACTCTTCCTGATAGAAAAATCAGGTAGTTTGTCAAACAAAGTTCAGGATGGAAATGAGGAGATTAAGCTTTCAGGGGATATGATGGATGCGTATTTCCAAGTATCCATTTAGCCATTTAGCAGTCATATCGGAAGTACCTCAACTTCTCCCTCTATGGTACATTGTACCAGTTCAAGATTCTGTTCCATGGATTGTGTACTGCTCCTTGGGTATTCGCTGTGGTATCACCTTGGGTCTTCCATGAGGCAGTCACTGTCTGCGGATTGCGATAAATTGGAATAAGTCAAATCTCATACTCAAGCAAAGATTGAAGTACTTGAGCATGCTGATAAACACCTGGAGGGTATTTAGCCTTGCATGGTGCATTGTCGTCTTCATGTTGACCAGTTTTTCTGACTTTTCTATAGTGTCTGAGTTTGATCAATCACTTTATGTTAATATTTCTGTACATTTTGTTTTTGTTATCATTCTTGTTAATTTATTTTCTAAGTATGATTTACTGTATCTTTTTTATTACTATTAATTCTTATGCTGTCTGGAGACATTGAGAAAAGTCCAGGACCAGTGCGTCCTAGATTTTGTCAGTGTCGTCTACTGTATTGCAATATTTGTGGTCTTCATGCAAATATTCAAGACCTTTCAGTTGCTTCCTGACAGTATGAATTTCTTTTTTTGCTCAGAAAATTTTGTTCCTAACATGGGGAACTCACCTGAGCTCCATGTATCTGGTTTTAAGAAGCCAATAATTTTGAAAATGGATGCCATTCTTGGGGCCAGGCAAATGGTGGTGTAGATTAGGAATGAGAACCCTGCTTCTTATAAGTCCTACTATAAAAGTGGATGTCATGAGATTCAGGTAATAAAAGTTTGTGGCAGGCAAAGCAACTTCTATTTGTGTTCGATCTACCGGAAGCTCCAGACATGGATGATTCCATCTTCAATTGTCTTCTTACCAATTATATATATATATATAAATCTGATGATTGTCTGTGTGTATGTGTGTCTGCGTGTTCTCTATAGAAAAGCAGTGAAAGAAACTTACAGAATATTTAATGATCAACTCTTATGTAGTTTTTATTGAGAGAGCTAACTCCGCTATTTCCGTTTTGATCAAGATCCCCCTTGGGTGTCTACGGGCCCCAAAATTACAAACCCCTAAAAATGTATTCCATGCAATCGGGTGAAATGAGGTAGGCTGGCACCATAAACCTCAAATTTTTAGAAATGATTATTTACCCATGGAGAAATCTAACGTCGTTATTTTTATTTTGATCAAGAAACACCTGGGGGCCGTCTACGGGCCCATAACTACAAACCCCCTAAAACAGCCTTCAATAATAATGAACCAGTGGCAATGAATTTCGACATAGAGATTGTATGAACATAGAAGATTATTCAAGGCTATATTAATTTGGAAATTTGTCCTAAAAAGGGGATCCTTAGATATTGCCCCTACATACACAGCATATACTGATTTTCTTTTCATTGTGGTCAAATGTACAAAAACTTGCAGAATATTTAATGATTGAGTCTTATGTAATTATTATATTTTTTCAGTTTTCTACAAAATGATGCCACCCAAAAAGAAATTCTACAGAATATTTAATGATTGTCTTATGTAATCTTTATATTTTTTTCAGTTTTCTATAAAATGATGCCACCGAAAAAGAGGCTCTCATTCGGTAAATCCAATAAAGTAAATTCGGTGAAAAGAAAAAGATAGGAAACAGAAGAGTAGAGGAATGGATAGAGGAAAACAAATGCCATAAGAATGGCAGTTAGACGTGAGACAGAAGATGAAGAACAAAGAAAAACTCATGCAAGTAGAATGACTGGAAGCCATAAAGCAGAAAAAGAAGAGAAGATGTATTTAAGAAGGAACACTAATACAAGCAGAATGGTAGCTAGATGGGAGGCAGAATACAAAGAGGAGAAGAATTTGAGAAGGAACACTAACAAAAGCAGAATAACAGCTAAACGTTAAGCTGAAGAATAAAAGCAGATGAATTTAAGAAGAAACGCCAATGCAAACAGAATGATGCCACCCAAAAAGAGATTCTACCGAATATTTATTGGTTGAGTCTCATGTGATTTTTATATTTTTTTTCAGTTTGCCATAGAAGGATGTCGCCCATTAAGAGTTTCTCATTACGTAAATCCGATGAAGCAAATTCGGTGAAAAGAAAAAGATAACAGGAAACAAAAAACCAGAGGAATTTATGGAGGGAAACAAATGCAAGAAGAATGGCAGCTAGATGGAAGACACAGGAGGAAGAATAGAGAAAAACTAATGCAAATAGAATGGCAGGTTGTCATAAAGCAGAAAATGAAGAGCAGATGGAATTAAGAAGGAACACTAATACAAGCAGAATGGCAGTTAGACATGAAGCTGAAGATGAAGAGGAGAGGAATTTAAGATTGGAACACCAATATAAGCTGAATATCAGCTAGACGTGAAGCAGAAGGCAAAAAGCAGATGAATTTAAGAACGAATAATGCAAGCAGAATCGCAGCTAGACGTGAGCAGGAGACGAAGAGCAGATGTATTTAAGAAGGAACACTAATGCAAACAGAATGGCAACTAGATGTGAAGCACATGATAAAGACCAAAGAAATTCTCGCCTTGAAAATAATCAATAAAAAATAGCAGCTATAAGAAATCGAGAACCAAAAAAAATTAAAGAATTATTTGACTTCAGGATAACCAACAAAGAACTATTATCCATCGAAACCAAGAAACATCGAAAGGAGTAGAGAATAGTTGCCATATTGATAGAGTCATGCATGCAGAAGCAAGAGCACTTCCCTTTAAGGCTGTACGGTGGCGTATTGGTGTCTCCACTTATAATCCAAGATACTATATTTTTAATTGAAAATACGATACTAGAATGGGAATATTACTTGCATTATTATTGGATACAGTTAAGGGAAACACTAGTTTAATCAAAATCCAGTTTATTTCAAATATAGCTGTAATTTTTTACCACAGTAAATGGATATACACAGTACAGAGAGAGCTAGGACCTGCTGGGTGTAAAGATAGATAGTGGCACGCAGCGCTCCTAATGTGAGGGAGCGCGGGCTATTTGAAATCATTGCCCAGCTTGTATTTTAATGTAATTTATGTGAGAATTATATTTAATAGGTCTTGCATTGCATTGTTCTTTGCTGCGAAAAACAGAAACCACGAAGCAAGAAGCTGTGATTAACAAGGGGCAACTGTAATTCTTATCATCCTTTACATTTAGATCTTCCCATGCAGTTCCATCCTGTTGGTATTACTAGGCATGCAGTTAATCCTAATAGTCAGGCCTTCTCCATCATGATGCTCAATTCTACACAGTGTTCCAGAAGTTTTATTCCATCTGGGGCCAAGTTATGGAATGATCTTCCTAATCCGGTAGTTGAATCGGTAGAACTTCAAAGGTTCAAACTTGCATCAATTTTTTTTATGTTGACCAGGCTTACATAAGTCTTTTTATAGTTAAATATGAAGTATCTGTTTTAATGTTGTTACTGTTTTCAGAATATTTCATTGTTGGAGACCCTGGGCTTATAGCATCTTGCTTTTCCAACTAGGGTTGTAGCTTAGCTAGTAATAACAACAACAGCATTAGAGAGAGCCCTGCCTTGAGATGATCCCATCACCAAGCTTAAGGAGGTAAAGCGACTGTTACTGTTCAAGACAGTAATTCCATCTCATCTATGGCAGAGTCTAATGGGCCACCTTTCCTTGCTGGGCACCTTCATCAGGGATCTCTTCAGTGGTGTTTGAAGGATCACTTGTCAATCTACAGGGATCACCCACTCATCCTGTTCAGTGGGGTAAGAGGCTCGGAACAACCTTGCCTGGTGGCTAAACAAGGTAAACCTCTCAAGGTGAGTCCCTCTTGCCACCCAACTGCCAGATGAGGAGCTTTTTTCAGATGTATGAAAGGAGGGTTAGGGCGCACACTTGGGCGACCTGGTCATCTCACAAGTGTGGTCAGAGAAGTAGTCTACGCCAACAATCAAGCAGGTATGGCTTTGCGCCCCTTTACATCTGTGTGGCGTTTCATGCCATGTAGTTATTAGTAAGGGACATTCCAGGAAACAAATATGTACTAGCAGACACCCAGTCGCCAGGGTTATATTTTAGGGTTGGAATGGTCCTTGCAGCCTTGTGTATCCAAAATTCTTCTCGTTTTATGGGAATATCTGGCAATTAGCCTGTTTGCCACACTCCTTAACAGGAAATACCTTGTGTTGACCCTCTGTTGCATACCAGTAAACAGTGTTTGCAGATGTCTTCCAACACCCTTGGATGCCTTCACCTTTCCGCCTGTCAGCCTGATCCACCAACTAATCAATCGAGTGCAGAATCAAGTCTGGCCTCAGGATGACCCTGTTGGTTTCTAGAAGGCCACATGCCGAGTGGTATCCCGATCTATTTGTACTTCTAGTAGAGGTCCCAAGATGACCCCACTCCCCCCCCAGTGATCCATATTTTCCCGTCAGCCATATCCTTAGAGGTACCATCAATCTGGAACTTCATAGTGGGAGACTATCCAGCATCTCCTCTGATTGAAAGGGTTTTTGCGAGGCACTGCCCGATGTCTGGATACCTGTGATGGTCCTCGGCAGCGATTTGCCTAGGAAGTGGGCCATCTGCAACTGGTGTTATAGAAAGGGTACTTCTCCCGTGGGAACAACTGTAGCAGAGATCACTGATTTCCTCATCTTCCTTCATCAAAAGAAGCGCTTCAGTCGTGGCTGTCAAAGTCTACTGGTCAGCTCTTGAGTAGAGTCTTTTGATTCTAGTGTATACAATCAATCCTCCTATTTGAGTTGTCTAAGCTCATGAGAAGTGTCTAGCAGTCTTGCTCTCCCAGTGGCTGAGGGACATGACCCTGGTTCTCAAGGATCTTCTGCCGCCTACTTCGTTTGAGCCTTTGAGAAGGTTCTCAGACAGATCTAACCCTCAAGACTTGTCCTTTTGGTAAACCTTATCATTGGAGAAGAGGGTATGCGAGTTGCACGGTCTCTCTTTCAGTCACCCACACTGACGGTTTAGTGGTTTGCGGACTGCGGCCAGACATAGCTCCCAGACTGCCTAGTGTCTGAATGCCAACCACACCCCAGCTTTTCACTTCACAATAAAATACGGGGGAATGCCCAGAGTTCTGGGCAAAATCTAAACAATCAAGGATGAATTGGGCACTGGGCAAGGGGACCCAGCAAGAACTGCAGTTGCCTTGTACAGTATTGTTTCAAGAGTTATACTGTCTCACTTATACTGGCATGCACGAAGTCCTATATAAATAGCAGCAGCGTGTTTTCAAGGTAGGATTTTTTTTTTCAAGGTAACTGGATAATATTACTGTATTACTATATTTATAGACTTGAACGTAAAAAATCCTCTGGGAGGAAGTGCATTGAGGAAAGATTTACAGTACAAAAAAACATTTTATTACCAAAATGCAACAAAAGTAAGTTGACCAATACAGTACATGAATATTTGAAGCTACAATTTCAATTCAAAATCTGTATTGTAAAGGAAAAAACTAGTGTCCCTCTACACTTGAGTCCTACACTAACTAAACTAAAGAATTATTTGAGAATAATAAGCCATTCACATGTTGGGCACTCATATGAATATAAATCATCAGGAACAGGTTACTCCATAAGCCACACATAGAAAATATAAGATTAAAAAAAAAGAATCCTTAAATTACCATCCCATTGGGTTCCAGGTAGAAAACCTATTCTGTAAGCCTTAACATCACAACAGAGCCACTTCAGTAAAGGTAGACATAAGGAAGCTTCAAGCTAGGAGAACCCCACAACATTATAGACCATGATATACATATGCAGACAGCAATTTTGGACATTGACATCACTTACATTTTGCCCCTGGTTGAAACTTATTTGTCTACCACCATAATGTTTCTTGTTTCTTGGGATGAATATGTGACCCTAATACAGGGATAATTGTCACTATATGATAAGAGACATTTACACTATGATGGGGAAAGGTCGGTCAGGGATAAGACTATGCACTCATACTAGTAGCCACATCGAGTAGGTGTGTCCAAAATAGTTCTTGGTAAAAGGATATAACCTCCTCCAAACAGGCTTTAGTCACTCATAGCAAAGCAAACTATGTTTTCTCCTTTAATTTCTTACTATGGACACATGCCTTATGTTTAACAAGACTATTTAAGTTTGTTATGCACAGTCTATTTTCACTGACAAGATCCACTTACTGTTTGTACATCTTTCAGGGTCACAAAACAACACCGTCAAAGATAAGACTACAATACATAGGAAATCATATCACAGTACCAGTATGCCACCCACAACTGCAGTCTAGACTCTAGAAGATAAGTGATTCATCTACTTACATCAGCTGATTAAACCAAGTGTTTCAACAGTGGGCTCTGAAAGTTGGGAGGATTCTTATTTTTTTTCAAACTTAAAGTCTGACCTATAAAAACCCTACATGGAAGGGTTTTAGCTGTTGTGTTCAACCCTTTCCTGTGTTAATATTTGAAATCGCTTTCTAATAGAAAATGAATTTTGATTCCTGATATTGGAAGGGTCTAGGTACCAACCAAGACCAGGGCTCACAACGTCAGGGGTATAGGCCCCACCCTAACCTTCAAGAGGAATCATGCATTTGGCCAGGTGTTGAAGACAGGAGTTTGGAAATGCCAAACAACCTTCACATCTTGTTTTAACATCAGGAGTATATCCTCAAGTTTCTTGACACTTTTGTTCATGGTCCTATGGTTGCTGCTCAAGTAGGTGTGTAGCTAGACCAGCTCCCGCACAGGACAGGAAACATCTTGTCTTTAGTAATGCGTAGATGTATACCTTGGATGGGATGTAGAATGACTAGTTCTTTTATTTCATCTCTAATACTCTTACTCTTATCCATGTGATGAACCTATCATACTGTTACTCACTTGATCGGTCTTGATGCTGGTAAGCTAAAATTCTGAGCTTTTTTTTTAATAATCTAGAAAAGTGTCTCCCTCACACTCTTGGGTAGGATGTCGGAATATATTCCTACCTATTGATCATCATTTGCCAGGGATATTCAGGATTGCTTTTCCTTTAGGTTAAGTGATTCCTCTTTTGTCTATGTACCAATTTTTGTGTGCAGGACTGGTCCTATCAGCCTATTCATCCCTATGGTGGACAGATAGGGGAGTTTTGGAGTCGTCATCTTTGCTCCCATAGGGAACCAGGTACGCTGACATGTCTTGTGAAGAAAAAGAACCAAGCAATTTGGTTCGTAG